>NW_024429194.1:17027396-17545083 GCF_017639785.1 Mesocricetus auratus
TGTTAACCAGACGAAACAAATATCACGAGTGACAGAAATGAAGACATCTGTGCCAGCTACACAAGAAGTTAAAGTGAATTAAAGGTTCTCATTTAAAGATAAACTAGATGCTAATCAAAGGGAAGCTGGCACGGCTGTATTGTCATCAGAAAAAAATAAAGCATAAAGTCAAATGGATGAGTAGAGGTAAACATCTCTTGACACTCCTCAGGCAGATGCAACGGCTTCACACCTGAATGGTCCTCAGCAGATGAGATGGCAAAAGGGAGCAGGCCGCTTCCTGACCATGGTGGGCATTTCAGAATGGTCTCTGGTAAAACGTGTGGCCGAGGACATGTGGACTGAGGAGGTATCCTGATGAGGGAAGCATGGCCCCAAGCTTGCCGGAAACAAGAATGCCAGCAGCCCCCGGCGGCTATCAGCAAGGCCATTTCCTTGGATTGTGTCTGCAGAGCTCAGCCTTAGAGATGAAATATTGTCCTCTTGGGGATGAAAGGCAGGCTTACTCTACGAGCCAAGCTCCGAAGCTAAGACAGCAAATCCACGACGTGTGAGGCATCTACTTGGGCCTCCGCGTTGTCCCCAGACACGCAGTAAAGAAGTGCAGACAGAGGAACTCTCTTTGCGAGGCTCGCATGACTTGTCCTGGATGGACAGTTGCTAAGAGCATCACATATGTAAACCTCTGAGTCTGGAAATACGTAAGTGGGATAAATTACTCATGGTCATTGAGTTAGGGTTTTGTTACGAAGATGAGGTGTGACTTATATTAGAAACGAATTAATTTACCATTAAACTAATTTTCATCAATTTAAATTACATTTGGAGGAGAAAAAATCCCCAGTACACACATAAAAGCGGAGAATGGCCATGAATATCAGCAATCCCAGAAGCAGATCCCAAGAGCTCACTGACCAGCCAGCCCAGCAGAAACAGAGAACTCTCGCCTGCTCAGGCTCCCTGTCATGGAGAACTTCAGGTTCAGGTTCCCAGTCATGGAGAACTCCAGATTTAGGCACCCTGGCACAAGTACTTCTGGGCATGGAGGCTTCATGAGAAGTTTCATTTATTTTATTTTTGAGATTATAATATAATTACATCATTTCCCCTTCCTTTTCCTTCTTCCAAACCTCCTACATACCCCTCCTTGCTCTTTGAAATTAATGGTCTCTCTTTTTCAATAATTGTGGTCACATACATCTATGTATATACATAAATATTCCTAAACACTCAACTCACCTGCTCTGTCTCCACACTGTAACTTGCCTGTATGTTTTCAGGGCTGACCATCTGGTATTGGATAACTAACAGGTGGGCTTGTCCCAGAGGAAGGCTATTTCTCCAGCTCTCAGCGTTTCTTAGCTAACTACAGTTCTTTGTGTAGGGTTGAGGCCTCCTGGGCTTTCTCCATCACGCTAAGTTTTAACATCTGTTAGTGCATGTCCTTCTAACTTGTGTTCTCAAACGGCCTTGGTTTTTCTTTTGTGTGTGCACGCATGCATGTGCACATATGTATACACCTGAAGAGGCCAGAGAATAAGATTGTGTTTCTCCCTATTTTGCCTTCCACCATATTTTAATTTTTTTTAACATTTTATTTTATGTGCATTGGTGTGTGGGTGTCAGATTCCCTGGAACTGGAGTTACAGTTATGAGCTGCCATGTGGGTGCTGGGAATTGAATCCTCTGGAAGAGCAGTCAGAGCTCTTAACCACTGAGCCATCTCTACACCTCCCACTTTAAAAACACTTGTTTACTTATTTGTGAGTATGATGGGGAGGCTATCTATGTATGGCCTATATGTAGAGGTCAGTGGACAACTTGAGGGAGTTGGTTCTCTTCTTCTATGATATGAATCCTAGGGACTGAATTCAAATCATCAGGCCCACCAGCACACCCACACACATGTCCACACAACATGCACTCACCCCCACATGCTCACACATGCACACCCATGGACACACACACACACACACACACACACACACACACACACACACAGGAAATACTTTTCAGCTGTGAAAGAGAAAAATCTCCCATTTGCAACAACATGACTGAGCCTGTGTGACACCAGGGTAAGTGAAACAAGCCAGGTACAGAAAGACAAATACCATGTGATCTCATGTGTGGAATCCAAAAACACTACATTCACAGAGCAGAGAGTAGAAGTATGGCTATAAGACATGGAGAATGGAAATTTTAACTAAGACAAAATTCTGAACAACCCAATTGTCTACCATAGCACAACACATACACGTCTCATAGTCTGTTCCGACAGTCACACAGTAAGCGGACAGTGCCCTCAGAAGCAGGGACGAGCCACCCTGGAGACAGCGGGGGAGGAGGGTGGTGTTTCTTGGTGGCTGGGGTGGGGACTCTGGAGGATCTGTTGCTAGACCCAGAGGGACATGCAGCGGCTGGACGGGGTGACTGCCCAGAGGTGCGGTGCCGGTAGAGTGGGCAGCCCTGGGTCTTTTCCAGAAGGGAAGACCAGAGGGGTCTGTCTTACACTTGCTTGTTCTTGGTACGCGTCAAGAATCCCACTCTGACTGTTCTAGAGGAAAGAAAGGGTTAGAAGTCACAGGTGGCAAGGGTGACTGAGGCTGACAGGGGGTCAGTGTCTTTGGGACTGGACATGGGATGGAGACGGAGATGGCTATTTCAGGGTGGGGTCCTGCCACACTGCCCTTCCCCACAGACACCCACTTACCGAGCCACTGGCAGTTTTCCTGAGTTTTCCTTCCTGCCTGGGAGTGAGAGGTGTGCCATGTGTACAGAAGAGGCCTCTGGCCTTCGAGGTCTCCTGTGCTCCACCCCAGACTGCTACCGCTCTTTCTTCTTCTCAGGGTAGGAGCGGAACCGGGACCTGGGGGCGGGGATGTTCAGGAAGGAGGCAGAACAAGCTGGCCCTGTCCCCCTGCCAGGCCAGGGTAGAGCCAGGACTACAGTCAAACAGGTACTGGAACCCAGATGCTGGGCTGGCAGGCTCCTTTTCCTGGGCAGAGGCTTTCGGGCTTCCTTCCTCTAGGTGGGGCCCGTGAATCTCCTGTGCAGGTGCACAAGGCCTCGCCAGGCCAGAGGTCTAGGGAGTAGTTGGCAGCCCACTCCTTCAGGCCCCGAGGGAGGCCGTGTCTCCCCAGATGCCAAGTTTATTGCAGTTTTTCTGTACTTGCAATACCACGTTGAGAAACAAGCACTATAGTATGGAAACCACGGAGAATGAATAAGACTGGAGTCCCTGGGAACCGTAGATGCCAGGCATTCCTACACAAATAGTGGTGTTTAATCCTTGTCCTGGCTTCAGAGGTGACTTCCAGACAGCCAGCTGCTCAGCCACTGGCTCCTCAAAAACCTGATCGTGAGTCCAGATGTTGTCCCAAGAGGGTCGTGTTAATATTCATCTAGACACCTGCAGAAATGCTGGACCCCCAGGAAGCCTGCCACCCTGGGCAAGGAGGGGGACACATTCCCTAGGGATCCACAGGCCGAGGATGCTACATGCCCAGCCTTGGTTCACAACCGGCGCCTTCCCCAGCCCTTCCCCGAAAGTTAGGCATGCAGGGCCTTCCTGTGGCCGCTCCCGGGTCTCCTCTGGGCCCTGTGGCTCTTGGGCCAGACAAGGAACACTGTCTTCTCTTCAGGCTGAGCACCTGTTGCTGAGATAAACAAGGCTGCCGCCGGGATGTCACCGTCCGGGGTGGGTGATAGAGGTCCCAGGAGGACCTTTCAGGACGGTTGATGGTGAAATCTGCAGCAGAGGTGAGTATAAATGGTCCCTGCTTTCCAGGGGTGCCCTCCCTTCCTTCACTGCGGCCAGCCTTGCCAGGACCAGGCTGTGGTGGGGCAGGCTGAGATTCCCTGGGGAAGATTCCTGTCCAGCTGCCTTGGGAGGCCGGGAGGTCTCAGGAAGCAGTGGTGACTATGAACACAGCGGGGGCGGGACGGAGGAGGCGGAACATCCTGGAAGAGTGGGGCTGCCTACCCGCCTGCATGCCCACACTCCTCCCATCCCCCATTTCCCTTTCTGCTCCTTCAGGAAGGCAGCCCTGGCTAAGGAAGCGGAGAGGCAGGGCTGTTGGCATTTCCGACTTGTTTGAAGTCAGGAACGTGGAAATGGCCCGAGAGACTGAGCAATGTGGCCTGAGCCTGGGCCAACACCCTGGAGTCCAATGCCAGAGGCTGCTCTGGGCAGGGGCTCTGGCTTACCAGAGAGGCTGCTCCAATTATGCAAACATCAAATCAGAGAGGGCGGCACATGGGTTCTGTCAGGCGGGGACTTCTCTCTCCCAACCCAAATAACAAAGCTCTCCTGACCCCAGGCTTTTACACTTGTTTTGATGACTGTAGGCATGTCTTTCATTTCCTGGCAGCTTTCTGGACAATTAAGATTCCTTCCACAGGCCCAGTGGGGGCTGGTGTCCTGGGTAGCAGGTGGGTGGGAGGGGGTGTGAGCATCCTTTCTTCTCAGCCATGGAGAGAAGGACTCCTCAGCAAAGCAGTCTGTGCTCAGGCTGGCAGGGACGTGTCCTTTCTCTTGCTCTCTGTGAGCAGTCAAGAGTCTCCCTTGGCCCACTTTCCGGTATGATGTAGAACCTGTACTTGGTCTATGCTCGTGACTGCGTGTGACCAATGATGCTCCCTTATGCTCTGTCTCCAGCTGTCTCTGAACTGTCCTGTGTAAAAGGAGCCATTGCTTCACCTCCAGCAACCTGGCCAGATGCTCCTGCAGTTTCGTGTTCAGCAGGGCCAGAACCCAGGCCTCTGGGTATGCCTGGCCAGTGAGTAATGACTGTACCTTGCCTGGTGTCCATCACTGGCCAGGCCACTGCCTCCTGGACTCTCCTCAGACCTTGGGCCTTTATGGTCCTTCCAGCAGTGCCAGAGGTAGGCTTTCCAGGCCAAGCCTGTGGTCTCCTCCTCCCCACACAGAGCGGGGACTTCTGGGTACATCGGTCCTCCCTCTGGGATCTCATCCGAGTTCTCATCCCCAGGGGCCTCTGAGGCTGCGTGCCTGCTCCACTTCCCAGCCTGCCCTCCAGGATAGGGGGCAGACGTTTGCCTAGTCTCAGGGGCCCCCAGGGGGTGGTCTGTCCAAGCTCAGAAGGCATGTGGGCTGGGCTGACCTTGGTGTGCAAGTTTAGGGTCAGGGATCTGCCTAGAAGCTGCCCATTCTCTCTCTCTGTACTCCCAGCCAGGCTGGCAGAGCCTTCAGGAGACATGAGTATGGACTGAGTCCCAAGTACAAGGGGGCAGGGCAGTGGATGGATATAGTAGGTGCTTAATAATGGAAGTCTGGTTATCTATGATCACCCCAGGGAACTATTTCTGACATGACTATAAATGTGTGTGTACATATGTCATCATAGCCACATCTGAATCCATTATCACAATACACACAGAGATGTAGGCACTGTAAGTTGAAACTGATCCATCCCATTCAAACCCAGTACAAAGCCACATTTCATTTGGTGTTTCCTTCCTCTCTGCGATCTGCAGTTGTTGTCTCTAACAGTGATGTTCACTGTCCTATTTAGCTTTGTCAATTTGACACCGCCCAGAGTCGTCCGAGAGGAAAGCCCCAACTGAGGAATTACCTAGCTCCAGCAGGTCTGTGGCCACACGGGTAGATGACCACCTTGATGACCAGTTGATGCAGCCAAGTGTAGGCGGTGCTGCACCAAGGCAGGTGACCCATAGAGCCAGCTAGGCATGAGCTTTCGAGCAAGTGAGTGGGGGTGGGGGTGGGGTGGCGGGGGTGTGTGCCAGCAAACAACATTTCTCCACGGCTCTTGCCCTGATGTCCCTTAATGATATGGATTGTGACTTGGAAGTGTAAGCTAAATAAATTCTTTCTTCTTCTAAGTTGCTTTTTTGTGTGTGTGTTTGTTTCATCACGGTAACAGAAAGAAACTAGGACACTCACATTATTCTTTGCATATTTACTCTTCCATTCATTTAATTTCAGAGTTATACACACACACCCCACTGTGAAAAACAAAACTACATTCCAAATTCAGTATTTGTTTACCATTCTTTTTAGTTTGTTTTGCAGGGATATATATAGTCAAAGTACTTCATTAAAATTACTTTCTAAAATTAGCACCAAAGCAACTATTATAAATATAAGACATCAATGGAAGGAAAAGAGAAATAAAAGATGCAGAAACAATCCAAATAAAACTTCCATTAGTAAAAAATAAAACAGCAGAGGGTTAGGAGAGGGCTCACTCAGTAAAGTGTTTGCTGCCCTTGAGTGTGAGTCCTAGAACATACACAGCAGGCTGAGTATGGTGGCTCATACTTGTAATCCCAGCACTGGGGAAGAAGGGGTGGGTGGATCCCTGGGGCTCCCTGGTCAGTCTATCTAGTTGAACACACAAACGAAGGTGATCTAAATGAAATTGCCAAATAATGCGTGGGGGTGACAGAATCCCAGCAGGACATCTCTTGCAACCAAATCAAGTTTCCACTCCTGGGATTGGGAAACATCTAATTGAGTTGTTGGTCAAAGGGGTCCCATGAGAATCCCCAAACAACACAGGCTGTTGCCAAGACTACAGGTTGCTTTCCTCAAGCTAACAAGGCTCCATTGTTGCAGACAACATCTACACAGCTCATTGAACACAGAGAGGTTGAGCTGCTGCCTACGGGGAGCCTTCACCTCCACACACTAGTGTCTTTGGTACAAGAAGATACTCCGCACACTACAAAAAGAGAAATATAAACAAACACCAAGCCAGCCACAAACCCTTTGATCTACAATGGTGTTCTGTCTGCAAGATATACTAGGGCAAGCCAGCTGGTGGCAGTGTACATCTTTAATCCCAGTATTTGGGGGGCAGAGGTAGGCAGATCTCTGTGAGTTCGAGGCCAACCTAGACTATGAAGGGAGTTTCAGGATAGCTAGGACTGTTACACAGAGAAGCCCTGTCTCAAAAAAAATATGCTAGGGCAATGGTGGCACAAACCTTGTAGGAGTAACCAACCAATGTCTGATTTAAAGCCCACTCCATGAGATGGAACCCAAACCTGACCCTGCTTGGGTGCCAGAGACTAGATAGATAACCCAGGGACCTAGGGTAAAACCAAATACTACAGGTCTGAAAAACTGTAGTGATAAAATGACTCCTGTTGATATTTTGCTGTACTTATAGATCAGTGCCTTGCTCAGCCAGCATGAGAGAAGCGTCCTCCTGCAGCAGATGGGGACAAATACAGAGACCCGCAGTGAGACATGCAGAGAATAAGAGAGCTTGGAACACTTGACCCTAAACAGGATGTCTCCATCCAATCTCTTCTCTCAGAGCTCAGGGAGCACCATGCAGGAGTAGGCAGAAAAAGGGTAGAGCCAGAGGAGAGGAAACACACACACACACACACACACACACACACACACTCACACCCACACACACACACCCACTCGTACATACATACGTATGCTACAGGATATTTGATCACACTGTGAACCCTGAGTTTACATTAATTAAATAATACCTTGGGTCAGGAGGCAGGGCCAGCAACTAGTTGGCAGGAGGTAGCCACACAGAATTAGAGGGAATCTGGAAAATGGACAGAGAAACACATAGGAAGTAAGCAGTAAGGGAGCGACTTTGGTTTGGTGGTCTTTTTGGTTTGGGATGGAAGGAGAGACTCTCACTTGCTGGGTTGCTGTCTAAGGAGGAAGGCCAGCTGGTTGCTCCTCTGCCTCTCTGAGCTAGCAGGTTTTCACCCCAGTATCTGACTCTCGAATCTTTATTTGTAAAATAGAACGATACTTAGTTAAAAACTACATTTTGCTGCAAAGGGAGAGGCGGTTACGGTGGGACACGGAAGTCCTGCCTGGCCTTGGCCTGAGCAGTGGGGTTGCAGACCTGCAGTCAGTAGCTGAAACAGTGGTAGATTCAGGTGAGCTGCTGTGCTTGACAATAAAACAACAACAACAACACACAACACAAACAAACAAAATAAACTGCAACAAAAACCTCCACAAACCAAACCAAGGCCCTCTAAATCAACATGCTCAAAGCTCACATGAAGTCAGAGACTGAGGCAGCACGCACAGGGTCCACAGCGTCTGCATGGGTCTGCACCAGACCCTCTGTGTCTATATCATGGCTTCAGTTTAGTGTTTTGAAGGGACTCCTAAGTGTGTCAACGAGTGGGTCTCTGATTCTTTTGCCTTCTCTTGGGCTCTTTTCCTTACATTGGTTTTTCTTATCCAACTTCCATGTGATAGCATTTTTATCTTATTACATTTATTATCTCTTTTTAAATTTATTTTTATTTTGTGTGCATTGATGTTTTGTCATGGGTGTCGGATTCCCTGGAACTGGAATTACAGACAGTTGTGAGCTGCCATGCGGGTGTTGGAAATTGAACCCGGGTCCTCTAGAGGAGCAGTCAGTGCTCTTAACAGCTGAGCCAACTCTCGAGTCATCTCTCCAGACCCTTATTATTATCTCTTAACAGCCTGTTCCTTTCTAATATGAGACAGAAAGGGGGCGAATCTTTTGGGAGGGGAGATGGGGAGGAATTCGGAGGAATAGAGGAAGGGAAAACCATAATCAGGATAAAATATGTTATTATATGAGGAAAGGATCTATTTTCAATAAAAGAAAGAAAAACATAAAGCAGAAAAATGAATAGAAAAGAAAAATCCAAATCAGACCAATGAGATGTCTCAGCAGGTAAAGGTGTTTGCTTCCAAATCTGGGTACCTGAATTCCATCTATGGAACCCACATAGTGGAAGGAGAGAACCAAGTCTTGTAAATTGTCCTTTGGCCTTTGTATGTGTGCTTTGACACGTGCCCCTCCCCAAGTCAATAAGATGTAATAAAAAGGAGTACTGAAAATAAAGGGCCCAGAGGAAGGGACTACCAACCACAGAAGGACATTTCGGTGAGCTCGGGGTTAGCTGCACGCTGTGTGATGTGCGCACGAGCCCTCAAACGAGGGCGGCAAGAACAGAAGAGTTACTTGAAGACAGTGAGAAGTCTCTCAGATTTCACGAGAGCTAGATAACTGCAGGCTGTAAGTCTTTATGAACCTTGGGCAGAAGAAATACTTTAAAAATGCCACAGTAACACACTCAAGAAGCAAACTGTTGGAAAGCTGCAGTCTAAGGGAAGGGGACACGTTAGACCCCCTCTAGCCGTAGAGAACGGCAGGAGACACTGTGTTAGGAACTGTGCAAATACAAAGCCAACGGAACACTTCCTTTACAGATGGAACGTCCAACCCAGAATTCTACATCCACACTGCAGACATAGTTTTCAAGACGAAGGTAAACCAAAATATTTCTCAGACAAGATAATGTATGCTCAGCAAGTGAATGCTACAAGAAATGTTACAGGAAGACTTACGGTAATGTTGTGAAATGGGAAGCCACTTCAAACGAGAAAGGAAGTCTGAAAATGGCAAAGCTAGGTAAACAGAAAAGACCATCTAATTTTAAAATCCCCTTTAAATGACAACTGGCTGTTCAGGGCAAAATATTAACAGTGTATTTGCTTATTAGCTACATGAAACCATGGCAACAGCGTGAAGCAGCATGGGGAAATAGATGGATGCGATTGTAAGGTCCTGACACTGAATTTGAAGGAGTGAAATTCTATTTGAAGACAGAATGTTGGCCAAAGGAGTCCCGTATGCTCCCCCAACTCTACAGGTTAAAGCTATTGGTTACTCTCCATAACCTGATGATAAGGTCCTACTGCTGAACACATAACTGTATCATTGAACATGGGAGAAACTGAGTTGGTGCCCGACTAGGAGCTTCACCTGTACTGACTAGTATTGGAAATCACTTAGAATGCTACTGGAGAAGAAAAGTAATTCACTTCACTTGTAAATAGCAAATCAGGAGGTTAAGTCAGCCATACTGGTAACCATATCAAATGTAAACAGTAAAAAATGCTTCAATTATAAAGAGGGGACTGCCAGGCAGGATAGAAAACACCCAACCTCACACCCTTTTGCCCTTACCAGAGAGAGAGAGACAGAGAGAGAGAGAGAGAGAGAGAGAGAGAGAGAGAGAGAGAGAGAGAGGGAGAGAGAGAGAGAGAGAGAGAGAGAGAGAGAGAGAGAAGGCCACCATCATCTTAGTGCTGTGAGAGTTCTGGAAGTCAGAACAAGAAGTCGTGCCTGCCGTAGCCAGCTGCAGCTGTCTGTGCTATCCATCTCTCCACACCTTCTCCTGAAGTCCTGGACCTTTAGGAGGTTCACATCTTAGTCATAAGACAAGTGTCAGAGCCGCATTCAGAGAAGCAAAGAGGCAGGGCTTGGCAGCGAGGAGCCTGCTCAGGAAGGGCCTCTCGGAGGCAGGTGTGGGAAGGGGAAGAGACCCAGGGTCCCATGGCGTTCTCAGCTCTGGTGTGCCTACAAGTAGAGAGGGCAGACAACAAGCAAGGCTGGGAGCTGGGCATCCGATGGAGATGCACCTGCAGGGGACAGAGCCTGGACCAGGGAGACTGCAGATTCTGAGAACTGGTCCAGGGAGTAAACAGGACTTCAGCTTGGGTCCCACTACAGGGGCACAGTAAGAAGGTGGCTGGACACATCTGACTCCCAAGTTCCCCTTCCTCACCCGCCCTTCTCACTCACGCTCTGGTCCTACTTTCCCAAGTCTAGCCCTCACTGTACGGGACATCTGGCTGCCAGCTCTGGCCATCTGGAAAATCCTCTCTGACACACATAGTGACCTGTTGAGACCCAGGCCCGAGTACAAGTAAACCCTGGCGTCAGACAGAGGGAGACCTCCCTATCCACTCCATCGGAGCTGAGCCAAGGCTCACAAAAGGAATGACAAGGCCAAGATGACAAAGCTGCACGCAGAGAAAACACGGAAGAAGCCGCTCGGGGCCTGCTGTCTGCGGGGCAGAGCTGGTCTGCGCTCTGGGGCAGGCGGCCAGCACATCGGACGGTGTAGAATCAGGCCTTGCCTCAAGGGAGCGAGAACTGAATT
Source organism: Mesocricetus auratus (assembly GCF_017639785.1). NCBI lineage: Eukaryota > Metazoa > Chordata > Mammalia > Rodentia > Cricetidae > Mesocricetus > Mesocricetus auratus. The sequence goes on from NW_024429194.1 coordinate 17,038,362, forward strand.
TCCGGCATCAGGAGTTCAAGTCAAGCTGACTGTTAACAGTCCTTCTTACCTTTGGGGTCCACTCTCCGACCCCTAAGTCCTCACTGCTTTCCCACCCCAGGCTCCATATTTCATGTACTGGCCCCTCAGTTGCCCCCAAAGACCAGTATAGTAAGTAGTTTCCCAGGTGCAATGGTCGGGGAAGACATGAGCTTTAACATGGCTGGAGGAGCCACCTGAAGGATGGATGGAGATGGCTTTCAGAGTGCCACCACCCTGTCCACCCTTTCAGGTTGTATACACAATTGGGAGACCCCTGATCACACCTCAGCCACTGTACAGACTCCTGGCCCTTGGCTCACATGGCGCTCCCTTAGAAGGTCATATGCTACCCGAGACCACAGCGGGGGCTCCCGGTGCCAAACAAGACGTGATTCAGACCCGGCAGGCCATACCGCAGCTTCAGTCTTTACTGAGAGTCTGGTAGGACAAGTTACAGCCAGCAGGTGGTGGGCAGTACCCCAAACCCACCGGGAGCTTCTTTCTTACCTGTGTTCGAAAACCTCAGCAACAATGTGTGCGCTCAGCAATTTCAGGGCCAGCTAAGCAGCAGGAGAACCTAGGTCCTTTCTGGACAGGGGCCACCCTCACGGTAAAGCAGTGAAGCTGGGGACATGTCTGCGCTTCTCTAGGGACAACTCAAAAAGTGCCAGTCTCATGCAGGGCGCTTCTGATTTCCACTGGGATGTGGGGTGACACAGAAGATTGGGAATGCATTCTTTCACTTACTCCTTCAACGAGCCTACTCTTCACCGAGCTGTGAGGGCAAGGAGAGCGGCTGACGCCATACCTCACTGTGTGGAGCTGGCTAAGCCAGCGCAGGGGCAGCCTCTCAGCCAGAGGCCTGGGGACACTCAGCAGACACCCTGCTCTGGAGTCAATGCCTCCTTTTCTCCACGTAGCCTTGGCAGTCACCTGCCCACACGCCCCAAGCGCTGTTCCAGGCCAGATACGTGGGCATGGCTTCCTGCAGGACTCCATTCTCTTTCCACCGATGAAAGGGGAGGTGGGGTACACTGTGCACACCATGTGCACATCGGCTGGTATTTTCTAAAGTGTGTTTCAGGGAGAGGCTCTGGTAGGGCGTGTGTGTTTTTTCCTAGGAGCCAGGGGTTGGTTTCTCATGTTAAGAGAGTCAACCATTTCAATAATATTTTCACCTGCGCCTTGGGAGTGGAAAATTCAAGGCTAGCCAGAGTGCTTAGAGACCATACCGACAGAGCTCTGCTAGGATGCCCTCACATTCCTGAGATGCACAGGCCCCCTCCTTCTGGGCAGAGCCAAAGCTCAGCTCTTCCTGTCTACAGCTTACTTGCAAGAAGCCCCAGGCTAGAGGGATCTTCAGGGACGGCTGCCTCTCCTCTCTCACCTGTCACCAGACATTGCCACCAAGGCGAGGGGGCCGTTCTGAGTGGGTACAGGGAGTCAGCCATTAGAGTGTGGGATGCTGAGGCAGTGGGCTGGTGGCTGTGGGAAGTGGGGTCCTGGAGATGGCGGTGATGGTGGGCAGTGGTCGACACCAGGAGGATGAGAACGCAGACTATGAGGCTGGTGATGGCGGCCGTGTTCAAGAGGGCGGGGATGCCAACCTGGGCTGAAAGCGGCCGTGCGTGAGAGGCAGCCTTGAGAGTGCCTGTGCTAGCACCGATGGTGGGGCGCTAAAGGTGACTCACATTGGATACGGCAGAGGGTCTGGTTAGGAAGATGGTGTTTTAACTGCAGACCAAGATGGCTCAGACATCCCCAAGCGGATAGGGTGATTTCAGAGATGTCGGGGCTGGTGAGAAGCGTGGGCGTCTTCACCACAGCTCACCCGTGGCTGTGCACAAGGGATCGGCTCAGGGTCAGACCCTGGGGACATGGAGACTGGCACTCAGGCTTTGCCATCCACTGACACCTTTCCTGCACTCGTTTCTGGGGGTGGAGAGAGGACCTTTGCGAGTCCTGTTTAGAGGGTCTGAGGCTGGGTGGCCAACCTCAGGGCAGAGGCGTAAACCCCTCCACACTGCCCCTAGCTGCCAGCCCTGCCCAGCGCAGGTCTTCTACAACTAAGCAAGTCACGCCAGAATTCCTTCTGGCCCTGGGTCTTGAGTGTTAACTGTGGGTGAGCCTGAAGTGGCCTAGAGAGGATTGAGACCATCACAAGTCAGATGTCCCCCAGGGGGAAACTGGCCAGAGGTCGAGTGCTCGTGGCCACATAACGCTCTGTGAAGGAACAGAAGCGAGGGTCCCCACTCGGTTCTGGGGGGCCAGTAGCTCTGCGGATGCCTGAATACCCAACTCTGCCAACGTACCAACAGGTCGGGCCATGAGCCTCAGGGGCGCGCCGCGCTCCAATGGCCTGGCTGTCGCCTAGGTGCCCTGGCGGGGCGGCTGCTCGCCCCGCCCTGCCCACGCCTCTCCAGCCAGCCGCTGTCCGGCCTTGGCGGCGGGAGGGAGGAAGCGCTGTCCTCATTCCACCTCTGGCTGCCGCGGTGCCAAGTTGCTGGCCGCAGCGGCAGCGGGAGTTGGGGCGGAGGGCAGCGGCGCCCTCCCCGGAGCCCCCTCGAACTCGGGGTTACTCACGTAGAGTCCGGAGTGCTCGGCGCCGAAGAACGGGAAGGGTACCGAGACGGGCTGCAGCCCTGAGCCGCCGTCGTCCTGCTTCGGGGTGACGGCGTCGCCGCGCTTCGTGCCGAATGGGTAGAAGTCGGCGAGGGCCACCGCAGCGCGCACCCCGCGCGCCCCGAGCCCCAGGGCTGCGGCCAGCAGCAGCGCCCATGCGGCGCCACGGCGCATCGCCGGGATCTGAGGGCGGACCGCCGGACTCGGGCAGGTGGCCGCAGTCACCGCACGGCCGATTGGCCGCACCGTCCCCTCTCGCTATCACGGTCCGCGCCGCACTCGGGGCGCAGCGGCGCTTAGCAAGGCGCGAGGCAGGACCGCGGACCGCTGGCCCACCTCCGAGACCCGGGTTTAAATAATCAGCCCAGGCGGCCACCCGGGAGGGGCGGGGATAGGCGGGGTCATGCAAATAGTGTCATTTTTAGCTTGCTGGTCTTCTGGGCGGGAGGGAGCCGGAGCGAGCCCCTGTCTCTAGGCGCTTAAAGCTGGGCTAGTACTGGTTTGACTCCACCTCCAGCCCCGTGACCCCCGCGCTCTGGAGCTCCCTTGCGGTTGGGCTTTCGTGAGGTGAGGACTTGTATTCTCCAGGCACCAGCTTGGGGCCTGCCCACGAGGGGTGCCTAGCAGTTCTGAGGCTCACTAGTTAGTTGCCCTAGGTCTGATTTTGGACAGGCTTCCTGTGTGTCCTCTGGGGCCCCTGCCTGGCCAGAGCATCTTTCCCTGATAGAATGTGTTGGGTTCTGTGCCTGCTAGGAAGCCACTCTCCTCTCATTGGCTTTCTCACAGGGAGATGCCGGTGGCAGCCCCAATTCCACCGGTGGAGGCTTAGGGAGATACAGATTTGCCTTAGTGCGACACTAAGAAGAGCTCATCACTACTCAGCCCTGTTCTCTCCAACCACACAGCCTTGCTTTTACCCTGAGTGCCCGGCGCCCGTCCCCCCCGCCCCTCCCCCTTCCCCTCCCGTTCCCACCTCAGCACTTCTAACCCCGCCTCCCCCCGGGCATGTGCCTCGGAAGTTCCTAGTAAAGCCCCACATCTGGGTTTGTGTTTGGATCTGCTTGGGAACTTCTGTCAGGTCCACGGTGGTGGTGCTCAGCAGATCGTTGATGGAAGGCTGCCTTTCCAGTTGTGTGAGGCAGTGGGCAGCAGGACATGGGGTCTGGACTGCATCCCTCTGGAGTCCCCTGATCAATTGTGGGGTACCAGGGCACAGGAGTATCTCAGAGCTGGGCCTGTGGGTAGGCAGGGATGCAGGCTGGGGCCTCTGATCTCCAATCAGGAGAGGTGGCACTGACATCTATGACCACCTCAGTGCCCTGCCCTGTGCAGATTTTCAGGGAGGCCTGGAAGGCAGGGTTTGGGGGTAGCGTGGGATGGGAGGCTAACACAGATCTCACAGATCTCCCTGTTGTTGCTGGGCATTGCACACACACACACACACACACACACACACACACACACAGAGGCAAAAAGAGAGGGGGGAAACAGCTTTTTTTTTTCTTCAGGTGCTAAAAATATTATCAGGAAATACTTTTCAGCAATGTGCTGTTTTAGGTCCCCCTCTGGACTCAAGGGCGCCTTTGTCTCTACCACAGAAAATCCACATCTATCACAACCCAAATCGTTTTTATCAAGCAGGCTCATGTTCTGCAGCAGGAAACTTGAGCTCCCCAAGAGGCCTGTGACACTTTAATTTAAGGCCCGGCTGTGTGCGCCTGTTTTGGTGGGGGAGCCCCAGAGCCACCCACCAGATGTTCAGGCCTTAGGAATCCGTGAAGGTCAAGATGGGGGACACTATCCCTGTTCTGCCTGGTAGGGGGACTGGGCTAGTCAGCTGGTCCCACGAAGCAGGCCAGAGGCTGCAGCCCACCCCCGCCTTTTCCTCCTTCCTTTGGATAGAGCTAGAGAAACACATGTTCCCCTGCACCAGCTCTTCCCACCATGCGGTACGGCCAGGAAAGTCCCCACCACTATGGCCCTTTACCATTCCGGGACAGAGTCCAGGGCAGGAGAAGCTCCTAGCGCACCCATAAGTGGGACTCGATGGTTCACCTAGACAGAGGGCTGCCACACCTGCACAGCATCTGCCCACGAGGCCTGCCAACCTCAGCACCATGACGTGACCTTTGCTATTGATCTGGGGGGGCAATTAGCTGGAACTCAGCATGTGCTCCCAAAATGGCTACAACTTGCTTTGCGTGGAGCAAATAGGGTCAGGAAAGGCCAATGCAGTGGGATTCAGGCTGCGCTTTCCCACCTACTTCAGTGGGTAGTGATGCAGGAGTTGGCCTATGGAAAACCCTGAGTCCACTTGAGGTACAGGGTGGCCAGGAACATAGGCATGTGTGGACCTGGGCTCCACCAGGTACCTTGGGCTAGGGTGGGGGGATGGGGGGTAGATCTCCTGCAGGGACAACTCTATTTCCTGTTTTCCTGAAAACCCGAGGCAGCTGACATAGGATGGGCTTGTAGACCTGGAGAAACCACAGCCGATAAAGTCATGCCGCTGGGATATTTTTAAAGGCATCGGGAAAACTCTGATGACACCATGCCAAGCAAAACATTTGGGAAACAGCATTCAGAGTAGCATGCCCATTACAGCCATCCTAAATGTGTGTTCTGGAGAAAGGAAGTGCTCAAGTTTCTCCTCTGCAGCAGTGGGGTTCAGATTATGTGTGCTGGTGTGATCTTTACATGCCTCCTGCGAGGTTTTATTTTCTTGTATAACAATCTTGCAGTCAGGCACGGATCACATATTCCAGATGGTCTCCAAAGAGTGGGTCACCCAGGAATACTGTGGTGATCGTGGTTTGTGTCATGAATTCTGTGATGCTCTGCAGTGACAAAGTTGCCCAGTGACATTTCTCAGATGCATCTCCATTGTTAAAAGACACAGGATGTATTTTTAAAATATTAACGTTTTAGACATCTCAAATAAGCAGTGCATGTCGGTTGCATCCTGCTCCAGCAGAGTCAAGAGGAAGGAACCTTTGCCCCCTGCTCCAGGTCTGATGCTGGCCAGTCTCTTGAGGTGACATCCCAGCTCTTAGTCTGGCCTTCTCTCCAAATTCTCCCTGGGCTCAAGCCCTTCTGTTCTGTTTGTTTTCTACTTACAGTGACCTGAGAAACTGGTAAGGCTGGTGGCTCCAAATTGGGGCATCCAAGGGCGTGGCCAGAGCCCCTTGGTCAGAGGGAATGTTAGCACCCTCAGTATAGGTTGCAGGATGGCATGTGTCTGTCAGATTTTGTGTTCTGTCTCCAGTAAGAACTGGGCCAATGCCTGATTCTGGGCCCTCTGTGCGTGTGTGTGTATCTGTTTGTCTGTCTGTCTCCTAGTGTTCAGAACCCTGGGAGATATCTCTTCTGTGTTTTGTGCTCCCCAACCCCTGAAGTGGATAGGTGGGCAGAGGCTCATCTTTATGATGCCAGCCGAGGAGCTACACATGGGGTCCAGGGTCCAGCCCTGAGACTCCATGTGGCAGGACTTGGCCTGAGGGCTGCTTTTTCGTTCCCATAGACACACTCAGAGAGCCTGTTCAGATTGCTTGGGTGAGGCGCAGAGCTGAGACACCCATCTGAGGCTAAGACCTCCCAAATGGATGCTGGGATCCATCGGACTTGGTACAGGCCAGGAACCAAATGTGGGCCAGTCCAAAAAGAGAAACCGCCCGCCTTTCTTTGGAGGTGGGGCTAGGCAGTTCCAGCAGTGAGGTATCAGAGCCCTTTCCTCTCAAACTTCGGGGAGGACAAGAGCCAGAAGGCCCCCATCACCTGCATAACCTGAATTGTTCACCCCAGCTGCCTCCTTTGTTGGCCTCACCTTTGCCGAAGGCTGGATGTAGTTTGCATCCCTGTGCCTACTGTTCCATTGGGCAGGTGGGTTGGGGCAAGGCCCGAATGGAGTGAGCTGTGGGGTCCTGGATTTGACACACTGGCTGCCAATAGTCAGTTACCCATCTGATCTTGGCCCAGCTGCAAGGAAGTTTTCATCACCCACGAAAGGTGATCTCAGAGCACGGCCATGAAGGTCTTCTGCAGTCGCTACTCTGCCCAGGGCAGCAATCACCAGACTCTGACACACACCAGTGTGCACATGTCTTAGAAAATGTTTAGAGAAATGCAATATATATATATCTTAAGAAAACATCTTTTCCCCATTACTTTCCTTTATGTTGAGTAAAAACAATATCCCCTGCACCAATTAAATACTCAAAGCGTGGCACTCTCAGAAGCCTTCAGTGTACTCTGAGTGCTCTTCTGAGCAGCCAGTGTAAAGGCCCCAGGTCACCAGGGAGCACCCTGGTCACGGTATCTTCCACTTTGGTGCTGAGAAGTAGCCAGGCCTCTCACTACTGAAGTATGTCCGTGTACATTTACGGGATACCTCCTCCGCTTCATTCCCACCGATGTCCCCGGGACACCAGTGAGCCCTGCAAGGACAGGAGGAGGAAGGCATTGACACTGTACATGAACTCCTTGAATGAGCAGTGGAGAACTCCCTGCCTCCTGTGGCAATCTCCGGCTTCTGAGCCACCCTCGTCCTTGAGCAGGGAGTTCAATACTACCATGCAGGAACTGCAGACCAGGAAGGAGGAAGGTGAGGGCCAACTAGAAAGACCTAGTTTCTCAGTCCTTGGTGGAAGGGCCATCCACTCTCCTCCACTAGGCTCAGTGTTCGCTGGTACCTGGAAACCGTAGGTGGGCACATGTCGGGGAACCTATGCCACCGCCAACTTGTCCTTTGTCCAGGGAAGCTGTCGCCCATGGGTCTCTGTGCTCTTCCTTTCAGGGCCCGGGCTGGACCCCCTTCTTCACACCGCCATCAGTGATGGACCTATCTGCCCACCTTGATGGTGCAGGTCTGGTTACTAAGTTCAACCAGAGGCCTGACAGGATGGCTGATTTTGAGTCCCTGGTGATCTCGAAGTACGCTGACAGGTTGTCACAGTCTTGGCCATAGCTACATGATGGCTATTGGATGGGCGCCAAGGAACCTCTGGCCTTTCCTGCCCCATGCCAGGGTCCTCGAAGATGCTTTGGGAGGTGTCGGCAGAAGCACAGCCATGTGGCAACTGCACCCTGTGATGCAGGCAAGCATTCACCAGCCTGGCGGTAGCTCAGAGGTACTGGAAAGTGTTGCTTACAATATCAAACAGGCTGGATGGAAAGGAAGACAAGTCATTCTGACCCATGCTAAATAGGGGAGAGGCATACAGATGCCAACAGGTGAGGCAGGAGCAGGCTGTGGTAAGATGACAACCTTCGTCTTCATAGCAGCCAGAGCAGGATCCCCCACTGGCATTTCCCAGCATTTTGGGTTTGGAAATGGGAGATGCTGGAACAGCTTCATATCTCCAACGCCCCTGTGGCCAGCGAGTCACGGGACTTGCATCTGAGCCATTTCCAGCCACCTGCCACCGCTCCGGGACTGCAGTTCCTGGATGGGGAAGATCCTGCGGCCTCTGGATGTGGGGTGTGGTGGCTGGCCTTGCAGGACATTGTGTTTTTGGCTCTGGCTGGTGGAAATGTTTTCCATGTGTTTCCCTGTGTTTACGGAGCTGAGGGCATGGATTGCAGCCTGTGGCGAGGGAGCTGGTCTGACAGGGCCCAGCCACCAGTGCTTAGCCCAAGAAGTGGGTCCAATCTGAAAATGGAGCGCAAGGCCCGCTATGGGTCTGAGGGGTGGCCAATGCAGGAACGAGTATTGAAGAGCAGTGACCAGCAGTGCGGTTCAGCCCAGCTGGAGGCTAAGGTCCCCAAAGGCAGGACCTCTGCAGTCTGGGGAGGAGTTGAAGGGATAGTGTGCTTCGGTTGGTGGCTGCCTATACGTGCATCTTGTCACAACACACCGATGTTTGTTGAACTTGGCCCCTATAGTATAGTGTGCATAGTACAGGACCCTAGCATCTCCTCCAGAGATTGCTGTCCCGGCTGGTTGATGCAGGCCACCCAGCACAGGAGTGCAGGGAAGGAGCTGCAGCGAAGGTTGCTGCTTAGCTCAGAGCATCTCGTCACCCTGGGCCTGCTGCTGTTCCCGCCGTACTCTCTGGTCCAGCTGTTTCTTCAGGCTAGCCACCTAGGGACAGAGCAGAGCCTCAGTCAAGTCAGGAGCGACCTCAGGAACAGAATCACGAAGCGTTGTGTCAGGAGGGGCTGGGAGAGGCTACACAGTCCTTGGCTCCCAAGGGAGTATGCTGGGATGGAGTATGCAGGTGGACAGCTGAGGGACTCATCCCGTCCGCTCAGGCATGCCATGATGAGCATCCGAGCATCCTGTGAGTAGTGAAGGGGATTTACTTTTTCTGTGAAGGCCAGAAGTGTACTTAGAAGGCCTGGGTTAAAATAAGCATTGCTAGTGGGTCGTGGAAGCTGAATCGGGCAGCTACTTCATCTCTCTGTATCTGTTTCTTTTCCTTAAAATAAGGGTGTGACCACCAATGGCCCTAAGGTTCTGACTACTCAGCAGTTCAGCCGTGGCAGGCTCAACGCACACACGTACTGGTGTGAGTGTACTGTATGCACACTCCCCAGGATCTGTGAGATGCACTTTCCCAACTCACTAAGCTGCTCACATGCTGGTGTTCTCCCTGTGACTCAAAGGACAAGTGTGGGGCCACCACGGTTAGCTGTACACCACAGGCAGTCTCTGCATGTCACTGGTGGCTGGCCAGTCTGACAGGAATCATCCTCTCAGTGGCGGGCAGTGGAGGTCCAGAACCCACGTTCACTGAGCTGTAGGCGATCCATGGAACCACTCATAAAGGGGTGGGCATACAGAGTATGCCAGAAGTCAGGGTTCCCGACAGCGGTCACGTGGTTACCCTTGCGTGGGGCACTGTGGGAAGAGGGGCCCTTCCTTTCCCCTCATGCAGCCCTGCTCATAGGACCTGGCTTCTGGCCCTACCTGCCTTTCCAGAACCTTCACCCTCTGCTGATGTGCCTGCTCACGGGACTCCAGAGCCTGTGTGGCCTGCAGCTGGGCCTTGTGGAGCCTCTCGGCCTCAGCTGCTAGGTCCCGCTGGTGCTGGGCAGCCAGGGCTTGGAGCCGCTGGGTGTGGGCCCGTTCCAGCTCCGCCATCTGGGCCTGGAGTGAGAACACAGGCACTGAGGGCTGCTGGGATCCTGGGGTCAGGTCCAGTGGGATGCCCCACCCTTTCTTCGGGGCTGTACTTCCTGTCTTGGCCCCACTGCTTTCGGCTGGGGTGCTGGCCCTGGTCCAGGACCAGCAGCAGACCTGGAGCTGGCATCCATACTCAGCCCACAGATTTGAATCCAGGCCACCTGCTAAGGGTTTTGCTGGGCTGGAGCCCAAGCCACAGGAGTGTGCCTTAAATTTGTGTGAACAGCATCCCAGGTTCCCTTGGAAGTCATTGAATATTGATGATCATCCATCCTCCCTAAAGGTAGTCAACTGGAATGGGGTGTGCCCTGTGGTGGAAAGGGAGACTGAACCCTCAGAGGAGCACAGGGTGGTAGTAAGCCCCGGGCCTAGGAGACATGTATGGTCCCATCCTCCAGGCCTGCCTGATCCTGCATTCTGTTTCTTCTGCCATTTTGCAGAACTATGCCTGGCTCACAAGGTACCTCACCAAGCCCACTGGAACTCTGAGGGGATCTCTGGTGCCTGCACTGTTGTCTCGGCTCGGCGCTCATCACGGACAGTGTCCAGCTGCCTTCTCTGTACATGTGCAGGTATACACATGCGGCATTCGCACGTGTGAGATGCTCACGGGGACCGCACCATTTGAATACGGCACAGACATGTCACCAAGCTTACACAGCTAGAACCCCACGGGCTCAGCTCACCTGCAGCTGCTGGCTCTGCCGCAGGGCCCCGTCTACTTCCTGGTGTAGGCTGCACAGAGACTGCTGCAGCAGCTCCTTCTTGGCGCCCAGCATTGCTGTGTCCTCCTCCTTCCTCAGGGTCTCCTGTTCCGTCTGCAGGGACAGGGGGGAAGCAGAACTGCGGTGGGATTTAGGGTCTTCTGGAAGAGATGCAGTATCAGGTCAGACTTCCATCTGGGGAATAAAGGGTGCTTCTGAGATGGACTCCGAATCTCCTGGTGTAGTTGGCAAGGGTGCTGCCCCCTGCCAAGGTCTATTGGCACCTGCAGCCATAGCAGGAGTTAAGGAGAAGGGGCCAAGTATCTGCCCTGTTTTGGACCAGCAGAAGTTCCTGTAGTGATGCTTGGTGAGGGAGGTAGAATTTGAAGACCTATGTCCCCCACCTACCCTACCCCTTGCAAGACTCCCTCAGGCCTCTTGACCCCTACATGCCCCTATGGACTTTTTGCGATGCACAGGACTTTCTGCCTCTGCGCGCCCGAAGTCATAGATCTGACTACAGTCGCTGTCACGGTGCCAACAAGCCTGTGTCAAAGTGGCAGAGTTGTCTTTACCATCCATCCCGGGACAGAGACCCCTTAGTTACTCACTCCCACCTGGGCGGGTGCAGGAGCGGAGGAGCAGCCTGTAGCTTAGCTATGAGACATAGTCGTTTTCCCTGGGACACCGTTACCCTGTAGCTGGAACCTCTGGAAGACACGACTGATGAGGACTCCTCTCCTTGGAGAACAGTGGAAGCCTGCCTACCCACCCAAGGAGCCCGGAGTATCCGCACCAGAAACTTAGGGGCTCCCAGCTTCGAGTCCCACCAGGCTGGCCATCGCCAGGGCAGGACTAGAGCCAGGCCTTGCTCTTAAGCCAAACTGCTCAGTGCTGTGCCTGCCTGCTGCTGGCCTGCTGGGGCCATGTCCAAGTGCTCTGCAGCTCCTTTCAGTGCTAGGCAGACCTACTTTTGCCATCTGGGGCCTGGAACCCATGTGAGACTCTCAGGGGCCTTGGGATATAGTGAGTTATTCGCACGGACAAAGTTATAGGGTCAGGGTCTGAGTCTTAAAATAAATAAATAAATAAATAAAAACTTTCCTGTTCAGCACTGAGAAAAACAAAGAGCTCTCTCCAGTGAAAAGGGAACCCTGTTTCTTTAAAAGTCTAGCTACGCTGCTAGAAATGCATGCTATAAAGAGAAAAGTGAAATCCAAAATAAACAAATGTCCACATCCGGGTTTCCCCTCCTGAGACACCAGTAAAGGGTTTATGGGTTTGTGGCCCCTCACAGCTGACCTCCTGGGACTAATTAGCTGTTCCTGCCCTCCCCCTCTTGGGCCCCCGGGACCCAAGGCTGGCATGGTGCCCACATCTTGCTCTATTGCCCCTTCAGGAAGACATGACCCGACCCCCAACCCCTGCTCAGGCTGGGACAGACATCCTTCCCTCGGACAACTGCAGAAAGACCCTGGTGACTATACCCGGAAGAGACCACCTTCCCTTTGTGGCAGGGCAGGTAGCCTTTTATGACAGGCTGGTTGGTGGCTTTTGTAACTACCCTGGCCTGCTGGTTCCTGTGCTCTGGGCAGGCTGAGGTGGAGGCTGAGTTAAGCGGCCTCGAAAGGGTGGCCTGCCTTGGAGTCCATGCCTGAGGACCTCAGCGTCTCAACACAAACGTTCCTGCTTCCCTGCTTTGCAAATGGGGACACAAAGCCCCAAGTGATCCGGTTGCTGGTGCCACTTGGCCAGCCGGCAGACTCTCCGCTCCCTCCCCTTCTCTCTTCCACCTGCCATCTCGTTCCTGATGCTTTCTCTGCAGCTACTACTTGGGCCCTCTTCTGTCTCCGAGAGAGGAGGGAGGGTCTCAGAGCTCTGTGGCCACAACCTAGTCCAGGACTCTGCAAAGCTGGCTTGAATGGGGCCGTAGCATAGCGGACACCAGGATGCGCGGATTGACTTCTGGCCTGATCGGTGCTGAGCAATGACCATCCGTAGCCCTGCGGCATCAACACTGCCGGGTCTCATTGTATGGCCTGTCTGCTCTGCCCTGCTCTACCCCACCTCAGTGGCTACTCTCTGTGAGAAATATGAGAGGGGGACGGGCTATGAACATGGAGCGAGGCTTCCAGACTGCATACCTGCTGCCCCTGACACAGCCCACAACATCCTCAAAGTCGGGTGCTATTTCCATTGTGCACAGGACCCAGGGGCCCAAGAGGTAGCTTGTGTTTGGGTGGAGCGGCTACAAAGTCAGGGGTGGTCTACTAATCCATCGTGCTTCACCTCTCTCAAAGACAGCCAAGACAGGGTGCCTTGCCACCACCAGAGGTCTCTTGGAAGCTTTGGCGCTGGCTCTGAACTTGGCACCATTGCCAGGTCAATGAGGACACTGAAGCTTGCTGGAGCAACCTTTCTTGTGCCAGCATTCGCTCTATGGCCACCCATGGAGCTTTCTCCACTTCTTGCAGCCCTCCCCTACATCCCCGGGAATCTTTCCTGCCTTAAAATAAATACCTGTATGAGGCGAGTGCGCAGCGCCGCGAGCTCCCCCTGTAGGCGGGCCCGCTCGGTGCGCAGAGAGGTTGTTTGCTCCTGTAGGGCTTGCCTTTCTGCCCGCTGCTGCCTCGCTGCGGCTTCCTGCTCCCTGTGACTCCGCAGGAGCACCTGGAAGGGAAGAAGAGGCTGCATGGGCACGGGCCAGGGATGGGGAAGCCTTGGTCTCTCAAGCCAGGCATTTTGTCTGAGGATGGTCTTAGACTCAGCTTATTTTTTCCCCAAACTCCGCACCTGCTAGAAACCCCTCCTTCTGGAGGTGCCTACTGTAGAGCAAGAAAGTCAGCCCTCTGACTCCCTATGGTTTCCCTCCAACCTCAGTTTCCCTGCCTGTCACCTGTCTGGGTCATCACAGGACTTTATGCCTGCTTCTGGCTTCTGCCTAGGCCTCCTTTTATGCTGAAGAACTTTTTAGGTATTCGGATGCAGGGTCTTGCCAGGATGAGCAGGTTCACTGCATCCTGGTGACGTGTATACCTTGTCCTTGGGTCCCTCACCTGCTGCAGGGGCTCCAACTGCCTCCCCTTCTCTGGAAGGCGATGGCTGTGCCTTCTTCTGTCTTCCAGGGCCTGGCGCAGGGTATCCACTTGCTCCTAAGGGGGTGGAGGGGGATAAGAGTCATGGCATCTGCTGGAGAGCCTGCGGGGGTATGGATGCCACAGCCTAGAACATAGTTGAGGATAATGTGCTGTGCACTGAGTTAGTGGTTAGTGCAACAACAGAGGAGTGCGGGGCTCTTTGAATGTCCTTTGGCTTCATTAAGGAGGACAGAACAGGCTACCAGCACCCTAAAATTGTCCCTTGGGCCCTACTGATGGCTGTGGGGGAGGCTTGAGAAGAGCATATGTATGTGTTTATACGGGTTTGTGCACATGTGTGTGTAGGTGCCTATGCCTGTACCTGTGGAAACTAGAGGGATGTTGTATACTGTCCATGGCCATTCTCCACTTAGCTTCTTTTTAATTTATTTTTATTCTACATGTAAGAATGTTTGCCTGTATGTATATGTATGTGCCACATGCAAGCCTGGTGCCTGCGAAAGCCAGAGAAGACCTTTGATTGGATCCCCTAGAACTGGAGTTAGGGAATGTTGTGAACCACCACGTGGGTAGGGTGAATCGCATGTACTGGCTTTTCTGCAAAAGAAGCAAGTGCCTTTAATCCCCAAGCCATCTTCCCAGCTCCTCCACGTCTTTTGAGACAGGGCATCATACTGAATCTAGAGCTCATTTATTCCACTAGGACGGTCGGCCAGGGAGCTCCAGGGATCTACTTGCCCCCTCCTCAGTGCTGACATCACAGACACGTGTCTGTCTACTTGGTGCCAGTTCTGCTATCTGATCACGCTGGCCACCATGGTTTTAATATTCCCCTGCACAATTTTGTTAGCATATCTCAGATATTATCTACCCTGTAAACAGACAAAACCCAACCAAAAGCACCCAGCCAATAAGCAAGGGTCAAGCTCACACAGAAATAAAGACCCACATGAAACGATCCAAGCAAGCCATGCTCTGTGCCAGAGCCCGGCCCCTCGAAGGAGCATGCACACAAGGGGAAGGCTGCAACAAAAAGTGACAGAAGTCCAGGGAAGCCAGGAGAAAGGTGAGATCGTATACTCGAACTTCAGGAAGACTGGCATGTAGCTCAGTTGGTAGAGTATGTGCCCAGCATGCATGAAGTCCTGTGTTTGGTCCCCAGTACCACACACACCAGGCATGATGGTGTCTTCCTATGAACAGAATACTTGGGAGGTGGAAGCAGGAAAATTAGAAGTTCAAAGTCACCCTTAGTTATGTGTTGAGTTCCAGGCTAGCCTGGGCTGCATGATTCTGAAAAAAACAAAACCAACCAACCCAACAAACAAGCAAAGACCACTGCAGGGCACGCATCAAATCACTGCCAGGGAAAACTGAAAGAGAGATCAAACGCCAGCAGGTCACGTGTTCACTTTAAAGAAGTAGAAAAGAACAACAAAAACAGTAAGATACAGTATTATCAGCAATAAGAGCTGAAAATGAGTAAATGAGATGAAAACAAGCGAGGAGATACAAGTTGACTATTTGAAAAGACAGACTTTGGGTAAGGCGGGTTAAAAATAACAGAACAGCAACAGCAAAACCCTGTAGTGGTTGGGGATAATGAGGTATACGATTCCAGACATAGTCCCTCCAGCAAGCCATTGTGCACATGCATTCATGGAACACAATTGCTTACATGTGTAAGTCAACTGAGGCGCAGGCTGTTGAGTAGATGCATGCACAGGTGCTTGGCATGCCTCATTCCCAAATGACACACCGGTCCAAGAGACAGCAGAGACAAGGGCTGGCCAGGATTGGAGGGGTTAGTGTGCAGGACAGGAGCTGCAGGGTGGAGTGGTTAGCCTTCCTTGAAAAGCTAATCCCTGTGCAGTGTCTATCCCTCCAGTGACAGATGAGGACAGGAAACTCAGCAATTCTTTTTACAGCATGAAATATTCTTAGCATAGATACATCCAAACAAATATGGCATCATTAAGGAATTACAGCTGCAAACATTTGACAACTGTGCCCTCATGTCTGCGATGTGAGCCCCATCAAACGTGCACCTCCAAGGCAGGCAAGGTGTGCCCAGGCTTGGAACCCAGAGCTTGGCCCTGAGGTTTCCTTATGCCAGCAGAAGAGAGAGCAGTGGACTGTGTAAAGTCAGCGGAGCTGTTCAGGGTGTGCTTGCCACAGGGGAGGCCTCGGCAGGAGGCCAAGGACTTTTCAGGCACCGCTGGAACTCTGGGGCTGTGACCTGGTGCCGTTCCACAGAGAACACTAGTGACCTCCCCACTGGGGCATGAGGAATGTGTGCATGGGGGGCAATTCTTGGTTCTTATGCTCGAGAGCATATCCAGATGCATGTGCCTGGTGATGGGTGGGTGCATATAATGCCACGGACATGGCTGTTCATACAGCTGTGCCCCTGGGGTAGTCCTGTGTGTCCTGGCATCCTGCTGGGGCCCTGGGACAGTCCTCTGTGTCTAGCATTCTGCTGGGTTCCCTGAATAACCTTTGTGTTCTGTTTTTCTGTTGGGTCCCAGGATAGCCATGTGTGCCTTGCTGTACTTCTGGTTTCTCAGGGCAGCCCTGAGTGCCCTGTTGTTCTGCTGGGTCCTGGAGTAGCCCTGGCAACGGGAAGGAGTTGCTCTCAAACAAGAGCTGCACTGTTTGCATAGCACAGCCTACCATTTAATTAGAAAAATATGTTTTTAATTAACTTTTTCTTGACAAACACATTGGCTTATGTGAACCAAGTTGGGGGGGCAGTGTGGGGGAATCAGGCCACGAAAGTGAAAGAAGTTGTATAAAACGCAGGGCTTGCTTTGGAATATGCTCTAGGTTTGGCAGAACCAGGAGGGCACTAGGCCAGCCCTGTGGGGGCCGGCAACTACCCAGCTGTGGCAAGGGGGCACTGGGAAGCCACAAGAGAATTCATGGCTCCAGGCCTCCAGCTGGTCAGGAACAAATGGCACTTTTCTAGGATTATGAGAAAAGATGGCATAATGTTGGTAGGTTTTAGGAGACTTCTATAAAAACAAACAAAGTGAATCTTCATTGAACTGAGACGTGATCATGGGCAGAGGAGCGCAGAGAGACACAGAGCTGCTCCCTGCACCTTCGGGGTGGGGAGGCTCCAAGGGAAGCTCTCTAAAACCCAGGGAACAAGGCTCATATGGATGAGGTGGCCTCTATGCCCCTCAGGACCCCACACTGGCAAGCTTGAGGCAGAGGGCACCTCTACAGCAGTGTCACTTGGAAACCAGGCCATTGTCTCTCTGTTGCCAGGGTCTTTGGAAGGAGGAGAGCTACCCCGATGCAGGTCATCATGGCTCCCTACACCAGGGGGAGACTGGAACCTTCTTCTGCCTTTCCCCTCGGCCTGACATGTCAGGATGGAGTCATCCCGTCCCCACTGGCTCTTCCCCGACTCTGATTTCCAACAATAGCAAAGTTCCCTTCTTCACAGATATGCAAAGTAAAAAAAATCATAGAAGAGTGCCATTCAGAGGGGTCAGGGGTGAGGCACTCTAACTAAAGTAGTGTTTTGAAGGTGAGATGAGGCAGGGCCCTGAGTTCCAATGATCAGAAAAATGCCAGTCACAGCCCAGGGTTCTTCTCCACCTGTGGTTCATGGCAGAATCTCTTCCTGAGAGGGCAGAGGGAGGCTGACCTATGGCCTGGCTACTCCCTCTCCAGGGTTTCTAGGACTCACGTCCTCACCTAAAATTGAAACTCCAGCAGCTACCCCATAACACAGCACCCAACACAGGAACACAGGCTTGAGTCCCACACAAACCCTTTTGTGTCTGAGTGACGCAGAATGGAAAACAGGCCAGGAGCAACAGCAAAGGCCCCGGTGAAGATCTCAGAGCTAAGCAGGACCTTCCTGTGCCTGCTCGTGGGACCTCAGATCCATGCGTGGACCCGGAACACAGGAATCCAGCCCTGTCTCTGCACCCACCGGAAGATCTCAGCTTGGCCAGTCTGTAAAATGAGGTCTAGGCCCACTTAGAAGATAGCTGTGCTGGGGGGGGGCAAGACCCCCGCTCTGATGCGGGTCTGAGTTGCCTGTAGCGACCTCCCGGGAGACCTACCTGCATCCGCCTCCTTTCCTGGCTTGCAGCTCGCATGCTCGCCAGGTGCTCTGTTTCCAGCCTCTGGAGTGCCTCCTTCTGCAGGACCCGAGCTGCCTGGGCACTATGCAGTGCCCTCTCCGCCCTGTGCTGCCCTGGGACGGGGGGGGGGGGGGGAAGTAGCATGGCCTGAGTCTCCCAAGCTTGGCAGATTGTTGGGCCCCAGCCCCATGGGGTCTCCGTGAGTTGCTGGTCAGCCTACAAGGGCAACTTGTTTTCCAGTCCAAGTGCTTTCTGTTTTCTAGTCCTGGCTTACTGCCCTGGCCTTGACACTCTGACATCAACATCTAGCAGGAGGAAAACAACTATCTCTTCTACCTGGGGTTTTTTCCACTGTGATGTAAACCTGTATAAAAAGCTCCTCCGTCCTACAAGGGAGAGACCTCTTAGCACTTCCAATGAAGACAGACACACACACTCTCTCTCTCTCCTGACAATAAAGGCAGCACATGCATTCTCTTAGTACAAACAGCTGGATGTCTGGTCTCTCTTTTCCTGATACCCTGGACTTGGTTGTGGCGCTGGCGTGGCAATTGGAGGTCCCACCGAGATCCAAAGAGACTTAAAAAGACTAAAAAAGATCGGCTAAAAAGAAGACTCAGGGGAGGAGAAACTCAAAAAAAAAATTTAAACAGGTACCTCAACTTCTAACAGTAAAATTAAATAGTCAAACCTCCAGGCTTTGCCTGAGAGATCACCCTAGGTTGGAGGGTGGATTGGATTAAATCTCCAGGCCTTCGCCTAACAAAGGTCAAAAAAGTAAGGGGACCCTAAGAGATGGCCCTCAGTTGGAGGGTAGATTAGATTAAATCTCCAGGCCTTCGCCTGACACAAAGGTCAAAAAAGTAAGGGGACCCTAAGAGATCACCCTAGGTTAGAGGGTAAATTGGATTAAATCTCCAGGCCTTCGCCTGACACCAAGGTCAAAAAAAAAAAAAAAAAAAAAAGAAACCTAAGAGATCACCCTAAATTAGAGGGTGGATTGGATTAAATCTCCAGGCCTTCGCCTGACAATGGTCAAAAAAGTAAAAAAAACCTGAGAGATCACCCTAGGTTAGAGGGTGGATTGGATTAAATCTCCAGGCCTTCGCCTGACCACCAAGGTCAAAAAAAAAAAAAGAAAAACCTAAGAGATCACCCTAGGTTGGAGGGTAGATTGGATTAAATCTCCAGGCCTTCGCCTGACACCAAGGTCAAAAAAGAAAAAAAAACCTAAACGATCACCCTAGGTTGGAGGGTGGATTGGATTAAATCTCCAGGCCTTCGCCTGACACCAAGGTCAAAAAAGTAAGGGGACCCTGAGAGATCGTTCTCAGTTGGGGGGTGGATTAGATTAAATCTCCAGGCCTTCGACTGACACCAAGGTAAAAAAAAAAAAAGAAAAACCTAAAAGATCATCCTCAATTGGAGGATAAATTAAAAGTGGGTAAACTAAAATTGATAACAGTTAATAAAAGAGATACTAATATTAAATAAAAAAGATAAAAATATATAAAATAAAAAATACACAGAGAGTCTAAATACTGTGTACAGTTGTGGTGTCTTTAAATTATTTAATTACTAAAAAAAACCAAAAACTACTAAAAAACAATTAATTATTAATACTACTAAATTAATCCAACTTACATGTTTTAAAAATACTTTAACTTCTAAATTTAAAAATAAGGACAGGTTACTTAAAAAAATTTCTACTTTTGTTTCCACAAAACATAAAAAACTGTGGGTTCCTTCCAGACTAGTATGGTTTGATGAAGCAAGACCACCTAAAACAGTGGCCCAGGTGATCCAACACCTAAAACAGCTAAAATGATACAACCTTACAGACCACAAAAACAAAAACTTCAACAGGATTCTGAGTTTGTTTTTTTGTTTTTGTTTTTTTGTCCTCATCCCCATGGTATTTCAGCGCCCCTTAACAGCAAAAATTAGCTGTTAGTGTGGGGGGGGCCCAGAAAAGGGCCTCTCTGAGGAGGTGACAAGGGCAGTCATGTGGCTTTCTGGAGGGAGGGTGCCCTGGCCCGAGGCTGGAGGATGGCCAGATTCAGCAGGTCCAGGGGTCTCTGGAGTCCATCCCTCTAATGGGAAGTCATCGCTGAGAAAGGCAGCACTGTGCCATCCTGGGGGTTGGGTACAGGCCCAGGCCTACCCCAGAGCTCCCCTGAGGTCACTAAAAGTGCACAAGAAAGGGACATGGAAGGAGAGGTTCACCTTCCTCTGCATCAGTTAGGTCCCTCTGTAGCTGCTCCACGCGGCCCTGTAAGTGGATGCGCTCACTCTCTGCCTCACTCAAGCGGCTGCTCAAACTGGCCACCTGGATGCTAGAGTTCTCCTAGGCAGAAAGAAAGAACTCAGCAGGGTGCTCTGGTAGGTAAGAGGTAGGGGGTAAGATATTTACCAGTGAGCTGGGAGGCCAGGCAGGCAGCTTTTGGTCGAGCCCATAACATATGGGGCAGGGTGGTGGGACCATAAGCGGTAGAGAAGGTCAGCTATAGTGGATGGCCGAGCTTACACACTAGCCTGCCTGGGAGGACAAAGAGGCTGGAGAAAGGGAAGAGTCTGAAGAACTTAGATTGGGGCTTGAACTAAGTGGGGAGCTTCCAGGAATGGCCATAGGAGACAGAAGCAGTGGGCTAAGGATTAGAGCTGAGAAACCTGCCCCCAGGCCTAGCACGGCAGGAAGTGGGAGCACAAAGAGCAGAGGCAGACAACCCCTGTGGTCCCCGTGATTATGGTCTGTCCCAAGCTCATCTGTTTCCAAGGAAGTGGTAAGGGGACAGTCACTGTGTCCCTGGTGGACAGAGGCATCGGTGAGGAGGGGACAGTGTCCCCGTGTGAGGGACTGTGGGGAACACTCAGGTGTCATGGCCAGGAGTGTAATATAATACAGTGTCTTCAGACCCTGGGATGCCTCAGCAGGGCAAGCCCCAGGGCATTTGCTGCTGCCTACTCTGAAGGACTGGGTGGCCCTGTGCCTCGTGAGGGACTTGGATCTGAGAGGTGGTGGCATTCCTGGTGTTTATCACCCCAGGGCAGGCTAAAAACTGACCACAGACTGTTAGCCAGCATCTCGGCAAGCCCGGAAATGGACAGACAGATGGACAGCAGTCTTAAGTGAGTGGTTGAGTTCCTTCCTGCCGCCCAGAGTCCCTGGGGGTGTACGCCTGTGTGGGCATGGGAGACCTGAATCCCTTTTTACCTGCTCCTGCTGGGCTTCCTGAAGCTTTTGCGTCATGTCCCGCAGGGCATCCCTCACAGAGGCCACATCTATGATCTGTGAGTCAGGGTCTCCAGGTGCAGGCGAGGGCCGTCGGGATGGAGAGTAGGATCTAGTAGGGGGACTGGCCCTTTGCCGTCCAGGGCGAGTCTGGGAGCTGCCTGCAGGAGATGAGAGCCAAGGTGGATAGGGGCAGACACACAGATATCCTGTGCTTCTCTTTCCTCAGCTCCTGCCCGGGAGCTAGGAGCAATGCGGCCTAAGGAGAGCTTAGGGTACTCAGGTTGGGGACAGAACGGAGTGGAAACCACTGACCTGTTGTGGGAGAATGGGACCTCTCTGGAGAGGCCGAGCGGCTCTGACTCCACAGCCCTAGGCCGCTGCGGAGTGTGGAGCACAGCCGGCCTAGCTGGGCCTCCGCGTTGTGCCTAGCACCCTCAGCCTGGGCCAGCTCCTGCTCCAGGGTGTGGACTCTGCTACTGGCATTGTCCAGGCTGGCCTGAAGGTCGCTAGCCTGGCTGCTGGCCTGTTGTAGCTTCCTGGTGAGTCTGCGCAGCTCTGTCCGCAGGGTCTGCTCGGCCCTCCGGCTCTCACAAAGATCCTCCTCCAGCTGCTTCACCCGGGCCTCCCCCGCTGCCTCCACTTCGGCCAACTTCTGCTGTAGCCCTAGAACCTGTAGGAAGGACGTTGGGACTCAGATTCTGACAGCTAGGCTGGCTGGACCAACAGCTCAGCCAGGGCAGCGGGAAAACCCTGTTGGGTAGACCCTTTGAAGACTCTCAGCATCATCCCAAGACAGGTATAGCTGGAAGGCATCCTAGCTCTGTCTCCGAGAGTGTTTAGCAGGTGGGTATACCTGAGTCGTGTGAGGACCGCCCCTCATCAGCGTGGCTTGTCCTTCATCAACAGAGAGCTTGGATGGCAAAGTCACAGCTAATTAGGGCCATAGACCGGCTGCCCTCTCCTGCTAGAGACCTACCTCCGCCGCTCCTCTTCATTGGCCACTTGAGAGCCTAGTCACAACGGAAGCGTGCTCTGTTGTGTTTCTCACCATGGGACGGTACCTGTACCCTACACACTCGTGCGTGCATGAGCAGGGAAGGCACAGGCTGTGTGGAGGAGGGGAAGGCAGTCTGCCCCCTTTCCCTGAGCCATAGCAG
The DNA here is from genome assembly GCF_017639785.1 of Mesocricetus auratus. NCBI lineage: Eukaryota > Metazoa > Chordata > Mammalia > Rodentia > Cricetidae > Mesocricetus > Mesocricetus auratus. The sequence goes on from NW_024429194.1 coordinate 17,060,425, forward strand.
GGGAACCTGGCCTCATATCCCTTTCTGGGTGGCTGCAGCATAACAATGGCCTTATTCACAGAAGGAGGTGTGGAGATGGGGTCATTCTGGGTCACATGAGCTTGGGAGCTAAGCTGTCCACATTCTAGGCATGACTGGTGTTCAAGATGGCTAGGCATGTCGTTTTGGTCCAAAAACTGGGGACTGCTGGGTTCAGAAATGCCCCTCTGTCCCTGGAGGCAAGTAGTCCCTTTAGTTACACCGAACTACAGTCCTAGCTGGGGCTGAACAGTGTTTTGGGAGCAGGCATAGGGGGTATGAGAGTCCGGCGCGAGTGCGCGTATGCGTGCGTGTGCGCGTGTGTGCATGTGTGTGTGCATGTGTGTAGGGCTTGGGCATGTGTGATCTCAACATGCAAGGGTCTAGGCATTAGCTCGGAGTCCCGAGGGGCCTCCCTACTGGCTCCTGCCCAGGACTCTGCCCAGCACCTGGGCAAGATTTGGCTCTTTTCTAAAACAAATCTGGGGAAATGGAGAGGTTACAGCTTAACCAAACCCCTTGCCCTCAGATCCCCGTAGCCCGTCTCTTGCTGCACACGCTCAGGTTATCACGGGCACAGTGGATGGGGACAGGAAATGGGCATCTGGCCTCTTTCCACCATTCCCCCTCACTGCCTCCTTCCTCCCCCATAGGTGTTCTCACGGACCTTGTCTTGGTCCGTTTGTACCAGAGCTCAGTGGTCCCCCTGAGAGGGACAAAAGCCTCCCTACCTCCTTCTGGGCGCCGTCCCGGGCAGCCTGGGCCTCAGCTATCTGCCTCTGCAGCTCCAGGGCCTCCTGTAGGTTCTTCCTTCGCTGCTGGGCATCACGGGAGGCTTGGGCCTGCAGCTCACTCACCTCCTGCTTCTTCCTCTGGTTCTCAGCTTCCAGGGTCCTTACCTAGGATATGGGGGCAGGGACCCAGCAGCCCCAGTGACCCCTGCCTCTCCTCACATGCCCTCCATTTGGGTCCCACATGCAAGGGATGTGAATTCTGGGCAGAGGGCTTGGGATCCAGCCTCTCCGACTCTGCAGACATATTCCTGGGGCTCCTCTTTGGGTGCGGACACTGACCAGGGAGTCCGGGAAGCAGCGTTGTGTTAGCTATGGCTCTCACTAGGGAATGGCTGTGGCCAGTGTCACTCCACAAGAAGAGTGGGAGTTGGAAACTGTCACCCAGGGTGGCTGTGAGGCAGGGAGAGGGGAGGACAACTAGGGGCAAGTTGTTTGTGTGGAGGTCCCCTCACCTGTCTGTGGCACTCCTGGAGCCTCTGGTGGGTAGCCCCCTGTGACTGTTCTAACTCCTGCAGCCTGGTCCTCAGCTCATAGGCTTCCCTCTGAGCTGCTACTTGGGCCTCTTGAAGCATCAGCAGCTTCTGCTCCTGCTCCTCCTTGGACCGCTTAAAGCTAAGCAGGCCACAGGCTGGTTGGACACTGACCCCAGAGCTCTTCAGACAGACCCTCCCCAGGGAGATGCTACTCTCTGTGTGTACTCTACATACTGCCCTGAGACATAGCCTCTGAGGGGTTCCCACTGTCTTCGGCTCAGAGTCTATCCTAGTCTTAGTCCCCAGAAGTGTGGCCCTGCCCACTTCCACTTCTCAGCCCACCCTTCCTTACCTCTCTGTCACCCCCTTCCCCCCCAAACCTCATGTCTAGCCCAGTCTTCCAAGCCACTCACAGCCACTTCAGGTCCTTAGCCTGTTAGGCCTGTTGGATGGGAACTCCTTGAGGATAGGAACTTGTTGGCTTGGTTCCCAGCCTCCCTGAGTAGGCTGGCATTTGTAGGCATTTTAGTCTGGGCATCTGAAGGTCACCTTCACTGTCTTCCTGGTCGAGCTCTAGACTAGTAGACTACCCCCTGCCATGCCCTCTCACTATGACCTGATCGAATAGCAGGGCTGCAGGCTCCTCCCATAACTACTCTGCAGGGTACCTGCCATATCCTGCCATACCTGGCTTTCTCTTGCTCGGCCCTGTGGATGGTGGCCCGCAGCTTGGTGTTGGAGGATTGCAACACATCCTTCTCCTGAGCCTCGTCGTCCAGTGCCCGGCGGGCCTCCAAGGCCTCCCTGCGGAGACTCTGCTGACTCTCCTCACTGTCCTGAAGCTCTTGGCGCAGTTCAGCCAACCTTTCATGGGCCATGTTCAGCTGTGCCTGAAGACCCTCAGCCTAAGGGAGAAACATGCTCTGGTGACCAGCTTGGGGACCACGGGCCCGGGACTGACTCTGCTCTATGTTCACGCTGTAGAACTGTGAGATGTGGGTGGATCAGGGCCTTCCTGGGGCATGACTTTGTCCACACATCAGCTTCGACTACTGATAGCTCTTCCTACCCGCTCACCCAGGGCCTACTCCTCCATTTTGATAACTACGTGGTTAGTGGGTCAGCAGCCTTAGCATCAGCCACTACAAAGCCCTGAGTGCAACCATCCCCTCCAGCCTCCTTCTCCTAATAGTGTGGGGGAGATGGGGTTGGGAGAGGCGGAGCTCAGGCACCCTGTGCCCTTCACATTCTCTGGAAGACTCAGGGCATCCCAGGCCAGGCTGTTCCATTGCTGAAACAAGAGTCTTCAAGGCAGGGCTCAACCCATAGGAGCATGGATACCTTCAGACATAAGGGAGGCCTCTTAGTACCTCTGTGAGCTGACTCAGGGAAGGCAAGGGGTCATGTGTGTAAGTTCTCATCTCATCACCCATGGCCCACAGGGTGACCCATCACACTGGAAACAGGGATAGTGCCTGCACACTGCAGGGGTACCAAATCTTTGTTTCCTGCCCTGGAGCATGAAGCATTTCTGGTACCCAGGTTCTATATGGAAGAGTCTGGAAGAGGGAGAGTCCATTCTCAACTCCCAGGCTATGGGGCAGGGACTTGCTGAGGCCTCCCAGTCCCAACCTACAACGCTGACCAGAAGCCTCAGAGAGTGCTGCATCCTGGCTCTCAAGTGTCTCTGAGGAGGAGGTGGAGGAATCCAGCAGGGACATGTTGAGAGAGGAAGCCACAAGAACTCAGTGATGCTGGGTGACTGGTTTGCCAAAAGCAAACCCCTCTCTGCTAGCTGTTTTCACGGGACATTGTCCAGGCCCCCCGGCCGGCCTGGCTCCAGAGTCCGCCCGCTGTTATTGTTGTTCTGTTTTTGGGAAGGGCCAGGGCCTCCCCACTGCTCCCCACCCACCCCCCACATGTGGGAGCCACAACCGTGCGGAGCATTTTCCGCTGAGCTCAGCAGAATCCGCCCAGAAGGTCAAGGACCAGGGAAAGGGCCTGTCCATCATTAAAGGAGCTGCACTCATTTCCCGGAGTAGGGGAGATGGAAATAAGCAAAACAAATGGGGGAAGGGCCCCCCCTGCTGCCAGGCCACCTCCTCCCCGCTGTCCAGCACCCCCACCCACCGCCTCTTGAGGACATCCATCCCTTTTGCAGGAATTTTACAGCCAAATCGCTTAATGTGATTATAATAATTATTTCTTTACTAGAAGTTGTATAAACAGTCTCTTTTGAAATTTCCTGCAGGGAGGCAACTCCAGAGCGCTGCAGGGAGGAAGGCAGCAGGGCAAGCAGGGGAGAGGTGGCAGTGGGATAGCCTATGTGTGCATGCATGCATGCATGCATGAGCTGAAGGCATTCATGTGTGCTTTGGTGCACACCCAAAGGATATGTGTGCATGCATATGAATGTATGTTTACACATGTATGATAGGTGTGCGTCTAACTATACACATATTTGCTATTCATCTACATACACGTGTATGTGTTTCTCCATGTCCGTCTGTGCTTTTGTATGTGATCACTGCATGTGTGTGAACGCATCGGGTGTGCATATGCATATTGCTTAGCGTGCACATACCACTGAGTGCGCGTTTGTGTTCGTACATGTGTGTTGTCTTAAGTTGCATGAGGTCTGCACACATGTGCATACAAATGGGAGGCATCGACACGCAGGCTTGTGTGTGCATGTGCATATTTGCACGTGTATGAACCTCAGGAAGGTTTGTGAGAACGTGAAAGTTCCTCCAGTTGGAAGTGGGGGAACTCAGAACCAGCCTGGCACCTGGGACACTCGTTTGCAATCATTTCTCTTTTCCATTCTGTCTCTCCACCTTCTCAGACCCCCCTCACCCTTATCACTTTCTGGGGGCGTTTCTATCTCCCCACCTTCTCAGACCCCCCTCACCCTTATCACTTTCTGGGGGGTTTTCTTACCAAAAACTGGACCTTGCTGTGATGTCCATACCCTCCATGTGGCCAGAACAAAGAGTCCCCCTCCCCAGATCCTTCTCTTTCTGCCCCCAGTTTTGAAATTACACTTTGCTCCTCCATGTGGTCGCTGACCAGGCCTCGGCTTTGAAATCTTTTGGAAGGAGCCTGCTCTCTTCGGGGCCAATATAAACAGCCCGTCATGTTCAGTCATGCTCTCTTCCTCTCCCGGGCTCTTGGCCGGCCCCTTGGGGTGTGCTTGGGAGGGAGAGCCCTCCCCTCACCACACCAGGCCAGCTGCCCTGCCTGCCAGCCTTGGCACGCAGCCCAGAAGCTGTGAGGCCGCTTTGTCCCCACAGGCCCCACCTGGGTTCTGGATGACCCCCCTCCATCCTCAATCCACATACCCTCCTGCCCTTGCCTCTCCCAGGCGCCCCCAAGTCCTGTCAGAACTCCTCAGAAACACCTTTCCATCTGCCTGCCTGCTGGGCCCCTGCCTGGCCTAGCCCTGGCCTCTTCTGGCCCCGCCCAAGGCTGTCCCCCAGCCTGTTGTGATCATGAGTCTCTGTGTGAGCATCAGGGCCCATGACTGCCCCTGAAAATCCCCCTGCCATTCTCCTTCTCCTGCCTTTCTGCCCTGGGCACTCCACTAAGGAGTACTCCACTACAACACGCCATCCAGCACAGAGTCCCCTGTGCAGGCCGACCCTAACTCCCTGTGGGATTCCTGTGGTGGACAGTTTTAGACAGCATCTCCCACCCCTGTGTCACAGTGGCCTCTCAGGCAGGCTTAGGGGAGGTCACTGTACAATGACAGCTCCCTGCGTCTCACGTCTGGTCTCAGAACTATGTAGAGATGAAGGTTAGGCTGGGGAGACCCTGGAGTCTGTGCCATGGTTCTGATCAGTTGTCCATGGCTAGTGCCCTGGGTAGCCAGCCTCTGTGGTCTTCCTGGGATGAGGCAGGACTGGCGGTAGCCATGACTGGGCCTCACATCCACCTGTAGCAAGCAACAGCAACTCTGCTTTCTCTCAGCAGTGGCTCTGCTCTGTCCTGTCGAGTCTCTTACAGCCAAATATGCCACTTTGGACAAGAAATAAAGCCTTCTTCTGCTAGGCCAGGCCATGGCCAAATGGGGCAGTCTGTTTGACTCTTGCTGGTCTTGTGATACCCTCCTTTCTCCTGGATCTTTGCTCTCAAAGCAGTTCTTTCTTCCCTATACTCAAGAGACCCATCTCCTCACCTCTCTCCTCACACTGCTCCGCTCGGCTCCTGTCTCCCGCAGCTTTTCTCTCAGAGTTTCAGCTTCCCTCTGGTGGGTGGAGATGGCCTCCTCAAACTGGACCTGAAGAGTTCTCAGCTCTTTGGTCATGGTGGCGATGGTGGCCTGAGGATACGGAGATCACTGGGTTTCTGGGAGGTTGGTCTGAGGCCTGACTGCCAGGCCACGAGATGAAGCGTGTGGGATGAATGCTCCTCAGGGAATAGTGCCCCACCTGAAAGAGAGCTTGGGCTCTGACGTCCCCTGCTCATGTCTCTCTGCCTTTCCTCTGGGATTCCCAAGCCATCAGTCAGATCATGGCAAGTGAGTAGGCATGGCCTGGTTGGGTGGGGCTCAGGTGTCCTTTTCTGCCTACCATTCCTGTTTAGCCTACACCCTTTATATGACAGGGGACAGGAACAACTGCGTAGCAAGTGAACAGGTCCTGCCCCGAGTGGCACTAGCATGTGGGGCTTCCTGGGCAAGCAATGGATCTGGGGCTGAACCTCTGCCCCAATGAGGCTTTCTGCTCACTCAAGTCCTCCAAGTCTGGCTGGACCTGGAACATCTTAAGCCCCAGGCCATGAGACCCACAGCATCCTCTATGTCAAAGCTGGGTCAGTGTTGGGTGAGGAGGCCAAAATCTCAGTGGAGAAATGCGGTGAGGGGCTAACCGGGCACTGCTCCCCACAGACGTCCTATCCACCTGGCACTCAGTTTCCTGAACTTTCCAAGGCATCCACCACCATGCCATCGTAAATGCATGTGCTGTAGTCACATACGCAGAATGATGTCGTCATAGCTTTGCAGTTGTATAGTGCTGTGGACTCAGTGCTGCCCAAGACTGCTGTCCTGTTACACCACAGCCCTGTTCCGTGACACTCCAGCCTATTCCTGTTGGCTGCTCAGCGCCCAAAGGAGACTGGGGTCCTCTAGGCACCCCTCCTGGGTTGACTTTGAAGCACTCCTTGTCCACAGACAAGGCCTTGACGCGGCCCAGTGCAGCCCCTGGTCAGGGTTCTTCCCCACTCACTCTGGGCCTCATCCCAGGCCTCATGAGGTTCTTTCCCAGGACTGCGAGGTCCTCCGCATTTGGAAGAAAATACTCTTTCCCCCCTGATAGGCTACTGCGCTGAGAGGCTGGGCATGGAACCATCTAGGCAGGACAGCTGGGCTCGCAGTGGTGTCAGGGCCTCTCCAGAGCCTGCAGTACTACAGAGAGGCCCCGGTGCTATGTGGGGACCCCACTCTCACACATACATTCTCCAGGCCACCATCTGGGGTATGGCTGTAGAGAGGCTTCCATCAGCCAGCCCCTCCCTCTGCCCCTTGGACCCTGCTTTCCTTCTCCATGGGCACGAGCCGCCTAGGTCATGGCTCTGTGCCCACATGGTCCTGAAATGCTTGCTCAAGGAGGCTGCAGTTCACTGTGAATATTGGGGACCAGCTCCTAGAGGCAGCGATGACTCAGGCCAACAGGCCCCTCCACCCATCAGTGGCTCAGTGCCATGTCACCCCACCGCTGGGGTTCCTTGGCTGTACTTCCCCTCTCTCAGCGGGTTTTAATTTCCATTTTCTAAGCTGAGGTGGCAAAAGAACCCTTAATGAGCTCCCCGAGGAGCCCAGCTGGCTGGAAGGCCTGGTCCCTAGCCCAGGGGGAGACTTGGCCAGCATGAGAGAAGCCTCCAGAAGCCAGTTCTGGCTCCTGCAGAGGCTGGTCTATGAGTGGGAGGCGGCAGCTCCCAGGGTCTCTGGATGCTTTCCTGCCCATAGGGCGGAGACTGGTAAGGGCAGCGTGGAAAGGACACAGCCACAGACTGAGACCCCTCCAGGCCTGTGCCAGGGAAGTACTGTCCAGCCCTCTCGAGGGGCTGGGGGAAAGCAGACAGAGCAGGGGGCATAGGAGCAAGGTGGAAGCTTCCAGAGCCTGGGTACCACTTAGATTGTCCTATCCCGTGGTGGTGGGGGTCAGAGTATGTGTACCGGGGGGAGGCCATACCTAATTGCCACACCATTTCCTACTACTACACAGCACTGGGACCAATGCCTACCTACTGCCATCAGAGTCCCCAGGGCGCCCTCCCCACAGGTCTGCCACCTTTGCACACACGCCTCGCATTCCAATCGGGTGGTCTTCTCTCATTGCCCACATGGGCAACAAGAACAGATCTCCAGTAGTCAAAGACTGGCCACAAGGACAGCCTCAGCTCCGCCCTGGAGGCCATGTCCAACAGTAAGACAGGAGTAGTTGTGCCCGCTCACAACCGGGCTTTACTGGAACAAGCTTGAGCACAGGTAGGCAAGGCTTATGCTGCATGGATCAGAAGGTGGGGACACAGGCCTGGGTCTACCCCTTTCCCGGCTGTTGCTGTCCAGTATACGGTCCAGCCTGGCCCTCCTGTTAGTCTTGATCAACTCCGATTGCCGGGAGCACCAGGCCAGAAGAGTCCCGGTGCTGTAGGCCTCGGGGCATAGACAGTCATAATCACTGAGCTATTCCTGCCTTTGAGATACCAGCTTCTTCCAGCAGGAAACTTGGAGGCACCAGGAAGGCACGTGACTCGGGAAGACACAAAATGGGGAATATACTTGTAGGGCCAGACAGAAAGGGGGTGTCCTGGGAGCTCTCAGGACTGTCTCAGACATAGGTGACCAGGCAGTTGCCTGGCCCTTGCCTGGGAACTGCTGTCAGTGGGGCTCACCTCAGCTTGTGCTTGCTGGTGCTGGGCCTCCTGGCGTGTCCGTTCCAGCTCCCTGTTAGCTCCAGAGAGCTCCTTGCTCAGCAGGCTCTTCTCTGCTTCCTTCAGAGACATTGCCTGGACATGAGGAGACAGAGTGCCTGTGAGGCAGCTGAGGAGTTGGGGAGCTCAGCAGCATCGCCGGGGCTGCCTTTCTGAGGCACAACAGGATGGCGCATGTTCAGTTTCCTGCTAGGGTCACCAGCTTTTTTGTGCATACCCTGCCGCTGGGCAGGGGGTGGTCCTGAGCTCAGGCCTTTACCGGTAACACAATCCTTCATACTGCTCCCACCTTTCCCTGGGCCTGGTTCTCACTGGGCAGGGTGGTGTCTCATGACCCCCTATCATCCTGGGTACTGCTTCCTACAGTGATCAGGAAGAAGCCGCTGATAGCACTATACCCTAAGGAGCCATCTCTCACCAAGGACGTGAGCAGGACATAGCAGCCAGACTCAGGAGACCCAGCTCCCAGATTCACCCAGTTGTATCATTGATCATGCCAGGCAGGGAAGCCCCAAGAACCCTGGACCAGCCCAGGGTGAGTCCTGGTTGGTGAACACAGACAGGCTAGGACTGGGATGTATCAGGTGGACTCGGACTGGCTCCCTGGCTTGTCCCGGTTGTAATGTCTGAGATAAAGCTACAGCAGCAAGCACAGCGCCTTCCCGACGCTCCAGTCCTCCCACGGAATCCCCAGCTGAGGCTCATGGTACTTCCCGCACTTGCAGCCACTCCGGTGAGAGGCATGGGTAGCTGGAGAGCACCCGCGCTTAGCTGTAAACCACTGCGCTCCCAACCTTCGCTGTCTGCACTAATGCCTGGCAGCTGGGATGGGTTGCGTTGCAGAGGAACTGAAGGCTGACAATTGTCTTTGAGGAAGAGGCGGTGAGGCAAGAGCCCCACTCTCCATGTTTTGAGCAATTGAAAAAACAAACAAAAACAAACAACCCAGTGCTCCTCACATACCCCCTCCCTGTGGGAAGCCATGCTTGCTTTCCTCTGCCTCATTCGCCATGGCAACCTGCCCACCCCTGGCCTGTGGGACCTTCGAGGCCTGGAACCTTGACTTCCTTCTCGAAGTTCTCACTATGGGGCAAAGCGAAAATAGCCAGTTGTCTTATTCCTTTGAGGCTCCATCCATGCAGACTCCCTCTTCTTGCCTGCGGTCTCCGGAAGACTGCCTTCTGACCGAACTTGTCAGTTTCCTCCAGGAGGTATGCCAGATCCGCCTGCCAGATCCTCCCCACCGGGCACTGTTTCTTCACGTTGACATGAGGTTCAGCGGGCAGGGCAGGCAGAGGGCCAGGGGAAGTCCACTGGCCGCTGTGGGGACCATTGCCCACACGCCTGGCTTTCTGTACTATATGTAGCACTGGAGCACAATGTTATTGTGGTCATGTTGTGGGTCCAGGGAAACGGCTGGAAGCCATCTTCTTAGCCTGTTCCCCTCCTACTGACTCTCCTCTCTCGGGGCTGTTCGCCAGGCCAGGAAACCACAGTCAGATGAGAATAGGTGCTGTGGCCTGGTGTGACCTGGTGATGGTCTCAGATGCAGTGAGGGCCTGCAGGGGGTCTCGACCATTGCCCATGCCCCAGATATGTTGCTTTCCTGAGCATCTTCTCATACGCCCATGGGGATGATGTCACTGTGTTCCAAGCGCCTCTGGATCCTCCACAGGTGTGGCTTCCGCTCCAAGCTCTCTCTGTTCTCCCTGACTCCAGCTTCACTACCCCAGGCCCCTTCATATCACTCCTGCTCGGAAATAGCCCTGGTTTCCATTACTTGAACCTAGTGTGTAGGACCTTCAGGGCTCCTCTGCGGCCCTAGCCATGCAGCTCACACAGATTCTGGGGGCCATAATGACACATGCATCCCAGTTACTCCCGAATGCTCTCATCCCTGCCTCTTGCTCCCATCTCAACACCCTGCTCCTCTTGCAAGGCCTTAGCTTCCTCCAGCACAGCACACAGAGAGGTGTGCAGTTAAAATCATGGCTCCCCTGCCCAGAGCATACACTGTGTAGCTTCGGACAGGAGACCAGCACGAGCACGTCTCGATTTCCTACCAGTCAAATAGGCTTTTACCCTAGAATGTTGACAGTCAATTAGAAATACAGTCTGTTCATAAACCCTGCCTCTTCCAGCCACCCTTATCCTCTCCTTGCAATCTGTGATTGGTGCAGAGAGGGAATGTCTTTGCTCACTGTGACGGCATGCTTGCCTGTGTGTGCCTGTCGGCTCTATTCATTCAGCAGTGAATTCTTTAGGACAGCCCAGTTCCTTGGAGAAGCCTGGGCTCAAGGGTAACCTTTCAGATCCACTGTCTAGACCTGTGGGACGGAAGAATGCTCAGGCTGGATGAGAGTCATGTGACTGGTCCTTCCAGATGGGGTGACTGGCTGATCAGGCAAGTGAGTTGACAGACACATGGACGAACAGTTTGGCACATAGGTAGATACCCGAATGTGTGGCTAACCGGAAGGGCATCTCGGTGGGTAGATTAACAGATGGATGCCTGGGAAAGTTAATGGGTGGATGCTCGGCTGTATGGATGGACAGCTGGATAGTCATGTATGTGAGTAGAGATCTGTGAGCACAGAAAGAGAGATGCATAGTCAGGTAAGTAGAAGGAAGATGGGTTAGTGAGCGGAAGGACATTCACATGCATGGATGGGCAGGAGGGCGGATGTGCAAGGAAAGTGTATAAATGTGGAGAAGTGTGCATGTCTGCATGTGTGTGTGCACATGTGTGTGTATGTGCAAATGTATGTAAAGGGGTGGTTGGGTAGATGATGTATGAATGTGTGGATGGATGGCTGGTATGTGGGCATGTGGATGGATGGATGGGTGTGTAGATGGATGGATGGGTAGGTGGGTGGATATCTGTTCACCAGGGTTCCCATGGCAGTGCAAAGCTGTTTCAATCATGAAAGGATGCACCTGCTTCGGGGAGGCTTCAGTGCAGCCCTTGTGCTGGGGCCAAGAAGAGAGTGAGGTGGGTAAGGACCCCGGCTCCCACGCCACCATCACCTGCTGCATCTCATGCTCCAGTTGGAGGAGGCTCTCATCCCGCTCCTGCTTCAGGCTCTGAATTTCCCTCTCCAGAGCCTCCCTCTCAGCTGTAGTTTTTGTCACCAGCTCTTTTTGCTGTTCCATCCACTGGGCAGCCACCTCTTTCTCCTCTGCCAGGGATAAACTGAGGGTCTCCTGGCCAAGGCAAAGGGTAGGTCATGAAGTCAAGACTGGGAGACTGGCAGGCACTTGAGGCTCTGAGCTAAACCTAAAGCTCCTGAGGAACTAGGGGTTGGTGGTCCAGCTGCCAGTCCTCCCTTTGTTTTCTCTACAAGATTCCCAAAAAGAAGCTGGGAAGGGCCTCTATGGGTCTCAGCATCTACCATTCCATACCCAGTGCCACTGGTGCAGGGACATAAGGTTGGACAAGTGTATAGATGGATGGAAGGATCCCAGGTAGGTAGATATACACATAGATGAAGGAACGGATAGAGGGATGTGTGTTTGGAGGGATGTTATGGATAGCCTGTAGTTGGGTGTGTGTCTATATGGATGGGTAAATATTTGGGTAGATGGACAGATGGATGGATGGATGGATAGATGGACAGATGGATGGATGGGTGGACGGATGGATGGATGGACGGATGGATGGACAGATGGACAGACGGATGGATGGATGATGGATGGACAGATGGATGGATGGACGGATGGGTGGATGGATGGATGGATGGACAGATGGATGGATGGGTGGATGGATGGACAGATGGATGGATGGGTGGATGGATGGACAGATGGATGGATGGGTGGATGGATGGACAGATGGATGGATGGACAGATGGACAGATAGATGTGTGATGGAAGAATGGGATAGAACACGCAAATCCTCCAGGGTCACATGACCCTGGTGGTACAGCCCTGACAGGTGTGAGACTGTTTGGTCTCTGTCGATCAACCTGAAGCAAGGGTGCTCAGGCTTGGCTCCTTCTTAAGCAAGAGCCTTCCCTGCAGGTCAGCTGCCCCTCCTCCATGCGGCACAAGGCCTTCTCAGGAGAGTGCCCCCCCCCGCTCTACCACTTCTGCTTGTTGGGAAGACATGCAGACCCATGGCAAGCAGCCAAGAGGACGCTTGGGAGACAGACCTTCTCCCTCTGCAGCCGTGCCAGGTCCTCTCTGTGGGCCAGCGCCTGGTGCTCCAAGGCCAGCTGTGCCTCCTGCCCCTGCTGCGCCGCCTGCTGCCGCAGCTGCCCCAGATCCCACTGCAGCTGTGTCTCCCGGACTTCCCAGTCGCTTTTCAGGTGTTCCATGTCCACTGCGAAATGGCGGGCGTGTCATCCTGGTGCCCTCTGTCCTTTGAGATCACCCACTTAAGACATGGCTGCTAGCACATGGTGGGTAGGCCAGGTGGGGACGTGGATACTGGGAATGGGTACAGGGCAGGAAGCCACCATACCAACCCTGTGGCTGCACCTCAGGGCTGAGTTCAAAGTTGGCCATGGGCAGGATGGGCGGGGCACCCCCTGCACATCATTCGAGGTCACACAAACGCCAGGCCCTTGGGTCTTCCCATACAGGGTCCAGGGTGGGGGAAGCAACACCTATAGGGACTGAGTTCAGTCCAACAGTGACTTGGGGGTGGGGACAGGGAGAGTCTACCCACTGCAGCACCTTGCAAAGCCCTGTGAGCGAGCCGAGCAGCCTGGGCCTCGCCTTCTAGCTGTTTCTGCTGGGTCTGCAGCTGTGTCGCAAGCTGCTGGGCCTCAAAGAGGCCATTCTCCAGAGAGTCCCTCTCTGCCCTGTGGAGAAGCATCAGACAGCAGACACATCACCCACGTGGTCCTGAGGTGTCTCATAGTTTGAACATGTAAGAATCAATTGTGTCCTACACAGAAACACGTTTCAGGCCAGATTAAAAAAAAAAACAAATCCAGAAACAAAACAAAATAAACAAGTCACAGTAGAATAACTCAGAACTATAAAAATAGAACAAATACAGAGGATATTTTAATCTTCATAAGCCTGACACGAAAGTCAGAATTAAAAAAAAAAACAAAGAGGCCAACAGATCTGGATATACTTAAAGGAGAGAAGGATAGTTTTCGCGAGAATAAATTCGATAAATCAAGTTGGAAGGAAAGAACAGGGTAATGAAACCCATCACTTTGTCTGCTAACTTAAAAAACTTATCTTTAAAAATTAAAAAAGAAGGCGATAAAGGGCAGAATTGGAAAAAATCTGTATTTAGTATATAAACATAGGGGTAAGCATCCATCATATGTAAAGAGTTCCTGTCAATCAGCAAAATGAGAAAAAGAATAGTTACAAGAAAACATCAAATAGACAAAAGCACGTGAAATGTACTTAACCTTACCAAGAGAGATCAGGGACCAGGGAGATTCAAACAACAGCTAGGCAGTGTCATTAATCACCCAAGATTAGCAAAGGGTTAAAGGCAACCCTGCCTGGTGTTAGTGAGAGACTGGTGGGGAAGACCAAGTATGCTGACTCTGCCCTGGAAAGACCACACCCAGGTCTAGAGACCCCTCACAGCCAGAGACAGGATGCTCACCATGACCTTACACAGGGGTTAGCTGGATTTGGCTGGAATGCCAACAAATGGGAAACTGCTGTAGACATCATGGTGCACCTACTGCATGCAGCATCACGCGCTTGGCAAGGGAGGAGTCACCCACAGAGCAACCAGCAGAGCTGGAGCGCTGCAGGCAGTGTGACCCCAGTGCGGGGGAAGCAGTCCAGATGCGTTTGCAAGCAGAGGTCATCATTGAAAAGGACACACGGATCGAGGTGTGCCAATCCACAACTGCCAGGGGCTGGGGGTGGGGTAACTGACCGCCAGCACCACCAGCATGATTTGTCACTGAGCTCTGGTCACAGCATGAGCACTCCAGTTTAACGTCCATCACAATGCAGCATCAAGGTGTGCTCTCAACGGGTGAGGGAGGCCATGGCCCTTACCCACTCTAACAGTTTTGACACAGCTCCTGTGTTGTTTTGTAGAGCACCAGAAACCTGCCAGGATCTCCTGGTGATGTGTGAGGGAAAGTCTTCTGGGTCCAGGCTGCAAGCCCTATACCCCGTCCCTCTGGGTAACTACGCATTTCCCACTCCATGCGTGAATATGTCCTCTGCCGGGGTGTTCTTTGTGTATGGAGAACTTCCTTCCTCAAGCAGCCTCACATCCTGATCAGCATATGCTCCCATGGCTCAGGACCCCTCTGCTCCCGCCCACCTCCCCATTTTCTGCACCAGCTTTTATTCTGAGAAGTTGAAGATCTGAGTCCCTCTAGCTCCCCATGGCCCTAGTTTCTGGAGTTCTGGGAGGAACTCCTCCAGGAAGCCCTCCATGACCGAGTAAGCTCTAGAGAGAGAAAGCACCAACCAGCCGTGGGGCTCTGCAGAGGCTGAGGGACCACTGTTCTTGCCTTCACATTCCCACTCCAAGTTTTAGACGTTGCCCTGTGGCAGGACCATGGTTCCCTGGGAGGACCCTACTCCAGACTGCACAACTTCATGCCTCTGGATTTCAGGACTGCTAGGGAACAGCCACTGGGCAGAAGCAAGGGCCCTCTTGCTACTTCCAGGCGTCTCCCCAAGAATGAAATCTCAGAGCCACTCAGAGGAAGGAGGGAAAGGATCTCTGGGGTTGTGGAAGCTTCCAGACACAGCCAACCGGAACTCCTCATTCTTCAGGAAGAAACTGCATATCTTTTACAGGTCTGAGTTGAGTTTCTGGTCTCACAGGGTTGTCCTCTGTCTTCAGGAAGGTGACCCCAGGGCACCCCATCTAATACGGACCCGCCTCAAGGGCACAATGTCTCCTCTCTATACAGCCCTTAATACCATATGCTGGCAGCAGACACGCCCTGCCCTGAGCCACAGTGTCTATGTAGTCCCTGCATTCACAACACCATGGGCAGTCTGAAGGCAGGGTCAAGAGAGGGGTGGCCCGTAGTGGTCGCACTCGTACCTCAGACCAGCGGCCTCCTTAGTCACAAGCTCACTGTGTCTCTCCAGGGCTTCCTGCTTAGCCAGTAGCTGGGCCCGCTCCTCCGACAGCGTGTTCTTCTCGTGGAGAGCTTCTTGCAGAACGTCCATCTGGGCCTCCTGGTCCTGCAGGCTCTGTGCCAGCTGCTTCTCTAGGGCCTGTTTCTTGCATGTGGCCTAGGGGAGGAAGGAGGGACAGCGAGACACGGGAAAGAGAGTGAGCAAACTGGAAGAGGCTGCTGAGGGTGGGTGAGCATGGGAAGAAGGTGGAGGTTATGGCAGAGGAGGCGGCAGACTTAAGAAGCATCGGCACTCACGAGCCATGCATGGGCTTTCCAGCAGCGGGGATGACCACTCTGAAATCTTGGTGGACTTGTGATAGAACCGTGTGGGAGCCAACTGTCAATCTCAGTGGCAGCCTTGGCTAGACTGTGAGTACCCAGGGAGGTGGCCGTGTGGTGTGGGGGTGCACATGAGCACAGGGTAGAGGCTAGTGTTGCCACCTCAACAGAGTCTACACACGGCATTTGCTGCTTTGTAGTTTGGGCTGGGGCGATACTCAGGAATTCACAGCTACCAAGAACACCCTAAGTCTTATTTTGTTCCATCGTCCACAGAAGGCTTGACTCTAGTCATGGCCATGAGCCAACTACAGACCAGTCCTGCAGGCTGAAACTCAGGAATAACAAATTAGGAGGCAGGACCTCGCTGAGGGAATGGATCACTAGGAGCAGGCCCTTAGGAGGATCCTGTTCTGTTCTTGTCACTGTTTCCCTGCTTCCTGTTCTCTATGACAGGATTGTCAATGCCTCCTTTTCCTCTTCCACATTTTTACGCCACCACGGTAATTGTGCCTCGAAATTGGCCCAAACAAGGTGCATGGTACTTGAGGAGTTACATCTGAGGTTGTCTTCTGACCGTCACATGGATGTGCACGTATGAACGCACACACACATGCGTGTATACTTATACATAAGCATAAAACAAAGCAAAACCCCCAAAGATACCCAACAACCAGAAGGCAGGAACAAAACAAACACACAAAGGCTTGAATGATGAGTAGCAGGAGAGTCCAACTGTGCACACACAGAGGCCAGGGGCAAACCCAAGCATGGAGGACATGCCCGACTCAAATCTCTCCTATACACACTCCCCGCCCCTGCCTGGAGCCCCCACAGGGGTCGTCATGCTGCTGTTGGCTCCTCCCCTACCCCCGTGGGTCCTGGTGACTTCAATTCATGTCCTCATGTGTGTGCAGCAGGAACTTACTCCACTGAGACATCTCTCCAGCGCCCTTCGGAGAGAGGACAGATGTGTGACTGTCCGAAGCCTGGCCTCACCTGGCCCACCTGCTCCCGGAGCTGGGCACTCTCTTGCCCGAGCAGGACCACCCGTCCTTCTAGATGCTGCTGTTCTTGCTTCAGTTGCTCACAAGTCTCCTGTAGCCGCCTCCGCTGCTGCTCTGTCTGTGCCAGCTGCTCCCTGACGCTGACTCGCTCCTGCTCCAGCACCTCCAGCTGCTCCCGGAGCTGGTCCCTCTCCTGCTCCAGCTGCAGAGCGGGCGGGAAGACATTTATTCTGTGGACCACATGCCCGTAGTTCCCACAAGCCAGTCACCCATGTAGGCCTTCCATGGAGATGCTGTGGTCCCTGCTTCAGGCTCGGCCAGGACCGGCGGCCAGGCCCTGCCTCCCGCCTCTAGCACCTACTCTTGGGATGGCGGCCTCAGCCCAAGTAGGAAGGAGATCTGCGGGATGCATGATAGGACAAGCCCACAGAGAAGGCTCAGGGGCACCTTGGGGGAAAAGGAGGCCTTGGCTCTTGCCTTACCTGAAGCACCAGGTGGTTTCGGGTGTCTTTGTCCTGGGAAAGCCCTTCCACCAGGGCAGCCATCTTGGCCAGGGAGTCTCGTTGCTCTAACCCTTCTGACTTCAGCCGCGCCACCAGCAATTCCAAATCAGCATTGCCAGACTCGGCCTGTGAGGCAGAGTGGTCACCCGGAGTTGGCTCCAGGGAGAGGCTTCAGCTTCTTTCTGGCTAGAGTTGGTGACTGGTGGTGGCCCAGGGAGATTCCCTAGGAGCAGATGTGGCCAGTGGTGTTGGGAGGAGGGCAAGGTGTCAGGAGTGAGTCAGGACACAATGGTGGTGACTAGGAGCCCTGGTAGTGGCCCAGGCCGTGTGGGTAAGGACAGAGCAAGGGCTATGTGTACTGGGGCACATACTCGGGCCAGGGCACCACGCAGGCTCTCCCTTTCGGTCTCCACGATGTCCCTCTGCAGCTGTGTTGAACTTAGCGCCTCCCGGGCCGTGGCCAGCTCCTTCCTGAACCCAGAGACCTTCTCCTCCAGCTGCTCCAGGCGGCCCTGGCTGAAACCGGGAGACAGAAGTCAAAGTCAGGCGGTCTCTTCAGAGGTGCCCCCACAAAACTTATAGGCAGGGAAATTCTAACAGATCCCTCTAAGCCCAGGGAACCCCAAAGCTGCATGGTGCCCCATTGGGAGCAGCCCCTGGCTGTATGCATGGGTGGGTTACACACACAGGTGGTTTGTGTACACAGAGCCAGGCACTGGGCCGGTACAGGTGTGGAAATAAGGGTTGTGTGGTACCCTGCTCAGGAGGAAGCGCCCGCTCCCTGTCTCTGACGCACTGATGGTGTCTCAGCTGTGGTTTCACAGGCTACGGGACCCTGCTGGCCTGCAGCCCCTCCACAACCCACCTGGCCTCCATCTCACGCAGGCTCCGCTCACTCTGCTGGGCCAGCTCAGCTTTCTGCTCTGCCTGCAGCAGGAGACTTCTCCGAAGTTCTGCATTTGTGACTTCCAGCTTCTGTGTCTCCGCATCCCGAATGTCTGCCCTCGCTCTTAGCTCCTTCATTGTGGTCTCCAGAGCTACTTTCTCCCTGGGAGAGGGAGCAGAGGGAGACGCAGCCTCAAGCCATGCTTCAGGGGAGGAGTGCCTGAGACCATCATGACTTATGTACTGGGGGGGGAGGGGGTATGGGTCAGTAGAACAGGAGGATGTGTCAGTAGGGGTGGGATGGGTGCAGCTCCTCAGGGGCCTCAAAGGCAGATGGGGGTCAGAGAGGCACAGGAAGAGGAGTTGACACTGTGACCCAAAGCCTCAGGCCCTCACTGGCTGGTCGAGATGAGGGGGCCACTGTCTGACTTGACCAGCCTTCCCCTTGCAGGGGCTCAGGGCCCAGCCCTCTGCCACGCAGACCAAACCTGGGTGTCTGTCACAGACCTCCCTACGCCACACAGGTAATGTCCACCCCATCTTGGCAAACCTCCACCAAAGACGGGACACCTCCCTGGCCATTGTCTACCTGAGCTGTCCCTCAACCCTCACACTCTGTGGCCACGGGGCTCTGGTACTTCTCCCGTGTCTCCTGCCCTGCGCACAGCCATGCCTGGTCATGTAGCCAGTTCTCTGAATTTTTAGCCATGCTCCTCTCACCCTGTCCTCTGAATGTCAGATCCCATTTCCTGAAGGTCTTTTGGATCCGACACTGCATGGGCTCACTGTGTCCCAATGAAACCCTCCCAGCATTCCCCCTGTCGCTTCCGCTCTGCTCCTGTACCCCACAGATGCCCCATCCCGTGTGGCCTCCTGTGCCCTCTGTTTTGGGGGATGTGCGTAGACCTCCTTCTGTTGACACGGCCCTGCCTACCCAAGGCTCCCCAAGACTCTCACACAGCGCTGCCTCCCTCTGGGAAAGCCTCCCTGCACTCCCCGAGCTTATTGCTGCTGCCTTTGGATTTCCGCCCCTGTGCAAGGCTGTCCTGATCTGTCCCCCCCTGCGGCCCCCACCCCTGCTCTGTGTCATTCCAATATGTGTAGGCTTCTTGGAGGAGCTGTGAATGATGTGTGGCCTGTCCCCAAACCATGGTAAAGGGGACATGGCTGTCTCTGCTCCCTGGGGCTGTACACTTCCTTCAGGAAGATTTCCAGATTCATGGCTGACACCTGGCTCTTACACAGCCTGCATCCAGTAGATTCCAGAGATTCCCTGTACACTCTGTGGCCCTGATTCTTTCCAGCCCAGGCCAAAGAGTCACCTGTAGAAAGTATCCAGGATTCTGTTGTAGCTACAAAAGAGCCATGGAGCACACAGGCTATGTGGGGAGTGGGGTTCTTCGGTCACGGTGAAGGGTCAAGTAGGGAAAGGTCACCTAGAAGGGAGCCTGGAGCAGGGCTGGTAGGAGAGCAGAGCCTGGATGAGCTTCTGGAGACAGGCTATGGGTCCAGTCCTGCAGAGAGCTTAGGGCATGTGCAAATGGTGCCTTTGCTTTTTAGGGGAGGGAAACCCAGGTCAGGTACCCTATAGGGGGCACAGAAAAGGGAGGGGAGGGAGTCAATCCAGGCAAAGGGGGTGTGGAGTGAGGGGCAGCCTGGCCACCCGAGGTCTTATCTGGAGATGTGGCCTTTCCTGCTCCTCCTATGAGGCTTACAGTGGGCAGCTGCTCAGTGCCACCTGGTCCTGCCCTGCCCACCTTTCCAGGAGATGGATGGATGCCTGGCAGTGCTGTGTCTCCTGCCTTTGGGCCTCCAGCTGGCCCAGGAGATCCACATGCTCCTGTGCCCTGTCCTGCAGAAGCCTTTGTGAGGTCCGCAGCTCCTGCCGGTACCCAGACAGCTGCTCCCGGAGCCCGGCTGCTTCCTCTTGGGAGGACTCTAGCCTCAGACACAGCTCCTGCCGGGGTAGTGGAACCCACAGTGAGCATCAGCAGCCATCCAGAGCACCCCAATTCCCCCAGAAAGGAAACTCTGACACCTGAAGCCCCTTTCCAGGCTGTGGAGCTCAGGGGCAGACTCCATGGAGACTTGGCCACCAACCCCTCTCCCCTGCCCCCTACTCCAGGGCAGTCCCCTGCCTGCCAGGGCAGGCTGTGGAAAGTTCCATAAAGGCATCCCAGCTGGGCAAGATCTGTGGCTCTGGTGGCCCTGTGGGCTATGGCCACACACCTGCTCCCTCTGCTGCCGCCTCTCAATGGCTGCCTGCACGGCCTGCAGGGCAGGGTCCAGGCTGGCTGGAGAGCTGGTCCGTGTTGGGGACACATGCCGGTGGGGTGAGACAGCACGTGGGGGGCTCCTCAGTCGGCCCTGTACCTCCCTGACCTCACTGCTGCTGCCCCAGGTCAGATCCAGAGCTGCATCTGACTGGGCCACCTCCAGGCCACAGGGGTAGAAGAAGAAGAGAGAGTGTAGGGTCACCATTACACAGGCCCTTCTGTTGAGGATCAGCTAGAACCAGTATCCCCCCCCCCATCATCTGCATCCAAGAAAAACATTGAACAAAAAACAAAACAATGAAAACCATACCTCCTTGATGCTGGCCAGGACATGATGCAGGACGTCAATCTCATCCCTCAGTTCATCTGCCACCATCTGGCCCCCACTGCGCCTCGATTTCTGTGAACAGAGAGCCCTGAGCCAGGCAAACGCGCACCCATGGGAAAGCACCCTAGTTCCCACCCCACAAACCAGTCTCTGGATGTCCGCCTTGAGGGCCAGGATGCATCTCTCTCCTTCTTCCTTTTGCTCAGAGAGCTTCTCTACTAGCAGTGTCTGCTCTGAAAGTCTGAAGAGAGACCAGGGTGACGATGAGGGGCCCTGCGGGTGCTGTGGGTCCCTCCGGACTCCTCCCTGTCGTGCCAAGACGATACCCCAGTCCATGACCTGAATGCGTGCTTTCCCTGCTATAGAACTCTGATAACTCCCGCTATCTTGGGAATAAAACAACAATTCTCCAAGCTCAGCTGTCGTGGTTCATGCTCTCCAATGCAGATCTGCAGCCCCACATCAGAATTCTGGGTGCGGTCACCCAGAAAACTGCAACTGCTCCCTCCATCTCAAGTCCTTCCCTCTTGGGTGTGCCTGCACTAGCCGGCCAGAGCCAAGGCCCACCTGGCTTGTAGTGCGACCTTCTCAGCAGCCCAGAGGCCCTGCAGCTGCAGCATCTCCCTGGCCTGCTCCCTCAGCCGCTGCTCCAGGTCACCGGTCACCCTGCTGGCTGTCAGCCGCAGGTGGGAATCGAGGCTCAGGCAGGCCACACGCACGCGCTGGGCCGTCCGGGCCATGTCGGCCTGAACATCAGCGAGACCCCTGGAATACAAGAGCTGAGCATCATGACCCTGCTGCGACTTTGGGGCCCAGGATGGGACCTCAGAGGGAGCGGCAGATCCCATGAACACTGACCATTTTTAGGAGAAGCCCTACTATAAGCTATGAATTGACTTCTATTTCATAGAATGGCGTGGTGAGAGCCAAGGAAGAGAGAGTGGGGATGGGACTGACCAGAAATGACAACTCTGAGTAAGACACTGGCTTCTGGGCCTTATTTCCTCCTGTGTAAATGGGGATGCAATTACATTGGGGGCCACTGGGCATGACTAGGACAGATCCCCATGAAGTGTCCAGAAAGGATTAGGTGGATTCCCAAAAGTCTGTGAAAAACAGTGTCCACGCCCTCACACACATGCCAAGACCCTGCCCTCCTTCCACCCCCTCCCCACCCCCCCCCCCCCGCTCCCCCCTGCTCCCCAGCTGCCCACCTTCCCAGTGCCAGGGCCAGCATAATTGCAGCCCAGAAGGAACCTTGTCCTACCACTCAGGTGCCACAAGGTGGGCACTTCTGTTTACCTCTCAGTGGATACCCGAAGCTCAGCCAGCTGTGTCTGCAGAGCCTTGGCCTGTCTCCACAGGGGGGAGGATGTCCCCAGGCTCTCTCAGGCCTGACCTTTGGGTCTGATAACAAGAGGTTTTGTTTATTTAGGCCATGTCCCCTCCGCCTCCCACGACTCCACCAAGGACTGGAAGGGCAACCTGTGTCACCTGTTAGGTATCCGGGCCTCATATCCGTCCCATGGGCTTCCCAGTCCTACATGGGAGACACTGCCCTGCCCTCCAAGAGAGGACTGTTCCCAGATCCTACCAGGGAGGACAGCAGGGATGACAGCAGGGAGCATTGTCCCGCAGGAAGCAGGGCTGCTGAGAATCGGGTCTCTCAGAACAGAAAGGCTCCCCAAGGAACTGGTGCTGCCCTCTGAAGGAGGCTCCTCCTCCTCAGTCCCCTCAGTGCCATGGGAGGTCTAACGCCAGGGGGCTCTACAAGATGTTCAGGACCCCCAGTGTGGTGTAGCCAGTAGCAACAGAGTTATCAGAGAAGCCAGGCCGGGGAAGGGGCTGGTGGTGATAAGGTGACACCGCCAATCATGGCATGTGCCCAGCCTTCAGGGAACAAGGTGCTACCTTTCTATCATCATGCCCCGCTGTGCCCTGTATGCTAGGGACCCACAGGGCTGCATGTACCAATTGCTGCCCGCTAGCTCCTTGCTGGTCCCTGAGTGGTTTAGCTCCACCCAAGGCTCTCAGCGTGGTTTTCAGATGGACACACTCGCCTTATGCCTGTCTAAAAGCCACACCTCTTCCTGTATGAGGCCATTCCTGACCCTTCGGCAGACCCTGTGTCTGAGACTTTGTGGGTCCTGAACCCAGAACCACGTTTTTGTACACCTTGGGATATAGCAGGGGACACTCGATTGTTCTCTGTCACATCCCAGGGGTGAGACAGCTTGGCTCCTGTCTCATGGGAGCATGAAGTTCTAGACCTCCTCCTCTTCTTGACAAGGCTGAGTGGGCTAGCACAGGGAGAGCCTGCAGCCAGGACCTGTGCAGGCGAGGAATCCAGCTCCATGCAACATCTTCCTAAAACGAGTGACTTGTGCATCAGTTTCTTTCCTCTGGGGAGCTGAGCCACGCCCAAAGTGGGGGGTCTTCCTAAACATGGTGGATATCCCAAGCTGCACCCAACACATTAAAGGTGAGTGGACCAGAGAGTGAACAAGAATACCTCTGACACGCCACAAGCACGTGCTCATAGTTTCATCCTGCTCTCATATACCAAGACTCACACAGAGCCGCAGACGTGCAGATTCACATGCACACATCCAGACCCACACAAACACCACACTCCAGCACACTATGCTCACACAGCTCACACACACTCACACTGTCACTCACCACAATGGACTCCCACATGCACACATACCACACATACACAATACACTTACATCTTCACAGATACAACCTTACACATACCACACACCGCACACACAGGCTGACACACCATTTACATCATATGTACAGGCTTGTACCATGCACACACACACACACACACACACACACACACACACACACACACACACACACACAGTCTTGCAGAGAAACTGCCTGTCTAGAATGTTAGAGCTGAACAAGAGAAACAGCTCTTCCCTGTGCCAGGGACCACGATGAAACGTCATGCAGTCTAAACGCACACAGCCTGGGCTTTCACAAACACAGAAGCTGAAAAGCCACGGCAGTACGGCTCAAAGACTGCTGGACCCTCTAGGCACTCACCAAAAGCAGCTGAAGATACTTTAAGGAAGAAGCCAGCATTCACCCCAGTTTCAAAGAATTTTCACAAAGTTCCACGGAAAATAAGCAGGCCCCCACTCAAGAATAAAAGATCCAGTGACACAAGGAGACAATACAGGACGATTAGGAGCCGGCAGCAACAGCCGGACAGCAGGCGGTAGGACATCAGACACCTAGCTGCTTGGGTTGCACACCAACCAGGGATGTGGACATTTGGGAAAGACTCCATCCATTCCCCTAAAGAGGAAAAGCCTGATATTTGTTATTTAAGTCAAGGAGTCAGAGTCCAAGGCGATTAGATGTCAGAAGGAACCGTGGTGAGCAAGATCACGCATCTGAGGAAATTAGCCTGGCTCAGGGTAAGAGAGGGGAAGTAACCCAGAACGGTTCTGAGCACTAGAGGTGGTGTAGGACTGCACAGACACCTCGTTGGCATGGGAGGAGGGAGGGATGAGCATAGGTAACACTGACAACACTAACGGTCCTTCCAGCCACGAGGAAGGCTAGGCGCTGGAGAAGCCTTCAGCCGGGCAAACAGGAAGAACCCACACCGGGCTGTGTCATGGGAAGCTGCAGCTGAAGCCAAAACGAGGTGGGAGAAGTCTCCAGAGCAAGGAGGACCAACAGCCTCGTGTGGAGTTAGGGTCAGGGAGACCACGGCCTTGTTGGCAGCAGCAAAGAGCCTGGAGGCAGAGCCCTTCACAGGCCTGAGAGGAAGGACCTGACCCAGAGTGAGCAAAGACAAGGTGACTTAGTGCATTGTTTGGAGGAAGCCACTCAGGTGGGGGTCACATCCAGATGCATAATGTAGACAGGGCAACGCTGTCATCTGCTTCAGCAAGCCTGTGCCCAGATCTCCTGGGATGACAAACCGGCTCTCTGGTGACACTCTAGTGAAGTGCATTCTCTTCACACCTCAGCTGGCACCCATACCCTCCTTTCTCCCGCAGAAGTGGTGACAACAGGGGTGACCACTGTAGCTGCTGCCAGGAATGACAGGTGTGGGGCAGGGGGCAGAGGGCAGGGGCAGGGGGCAGGGGGTAGGGGCAGGGGCAGGGGGAAGGAGGCAGGGGGCAGGGGGGTGGGGGCAGGGAGTGGTCAGTGGGGGGTGGGGAGTGGGAGGCAGGGGGCAGGAGGCAGGGGGCAGAGGCAGAGGGCAGGGGCAGGGGGCAGGAGGCAGGGGCAGGGGCAGGAGGCAGGGGGCAGGGGCAGGGGGCAGGGGGCAGGAGGCAGGGGGCAGGGGCAGGGGGCAGGGGCAGGGGGCAGGGGCAGGTGGCCTCTGTGGTTGCCTTTCCTGGCCTCTGAGGGAAGGGCACTGATGTCCTTTCTGAGATGGATTTGTTTGAATGAGACATATGTGGTCCCAGGCCCAGGGGCCTCCCTCAGCTCCCGCCTCCGTACAGAGAGACCATATTCTTCAACGACTTCAGAAGGGAAATCTTGCCACTGGAATGTGCTGGACCCTTGGATGTGCATTCAGACCCCTTTGGGGCAGGGTTGCCAAGGGACTACGTTAGCTTCAGTTGTATAGTGTCCCCTCTCCAAGGCCACACCCTTCTCAGGAGGTCCCACATCCTTTGACAGATCAGCAGGCCAGACCCAGACACTTCCCAAGGCCTGTGACATTACTCCCTGATGCTACACTTGAGTGGGCAAGACTGTGGGTCTCTGGTGGTCTCCGGTCGGGAGCTTAAGAACAGCTGTTCAACCCAAGTTTTTTGAGTAACCACTCTGTGTGGCCAACAGTGTCACAAGAACCATCCGGTCTTGTTCTCCTTTCCCTCACAACACAGACTGCTGTGACCAAGCGAAACGGATGGCGAGGCCCCCACCAGGAGAGCTCGCATGGAGCCAACATCTCCCTTCCTGCCCACCTGCCACTATGGGCTGCAGGCACCAGACGGGCAGAAGCAGGGGCCTCTCTTGTGGACCAGCGACATACCTCCCGCAGCTCCCGCTCGCCCCGCAGGCGGAGCAAGCTGTGTGTTGTCCTGGACAGCTCCCTGGCCAGTGTGTCGTTGGCCTTCCGCATGTGCTCCAGCTGTCCTCGCAGGAGGGTGTTTACTTGGGAAAGGCCCACGCTCCTAGATGGACAAAACCCACAGCTTCATGTGTGGTGACTTCCTACAGAAGCACACTGACTTGGAGGGCCTAAACCAAGGGTTTAAGTGGTGCCCTGGGGACTCCTGAACTCTGCTCAGGTGCCTGGCTCCCCGCTGGGCTCCCAAGCAGCAGGGCCACCAGCAATGAGCCCCACTGGAGCCAGCAATCAGAAGGACTCTCTCCAGGACCAGCTCAACATCGTCTCTGCCCCAAGCTCTCTCTCACCCCTAGCCTCCCCTCTGCCTGTAAGAAAGTTACAGGGTAAGGAGGCTCAAAGGTAGCCTTTGGGGGGCAGGCTGGCAGGAGTTGGGCACCCCTGGGAGATGCTAGCCCTGTTGCCCCATCTTCGGGCATCAGGCTTTCCTGGGGCTTTTCTTCCTCCTCAAAATGGGCTTTCAAAATGCTCTTCAGCATTTTCTTCCTTCACCAGATTCCTGGAGGGTAAGCCGACCACAGGATGTCGGTGATGGGGAGATGGGCTCAAGTGCGGCTCTAGGGTGGTTTCTGGGACTGGGGTGTGGTACAATTTTGCCAAGAATGAACAAAAGGGCCTGTTGACATCAGAGAGGTTCGAAGCCAAAAGTTCTGAAGTTGCGGTTGGGGTGGTAAGGGAGCTAGAGAAAGGCACCCAGGGCTGTGCGTGCCAGCGGCTCATGAGTGACCGTGGCAACCCACCAACAGCGACAGCCAGGCCTCCCGGCATCACACTTGGGATGGGGTCAGGGAGCCCTTGGCAACGGCTGCGCCTCGGGAGGCTGCCCACAGGCCCAAACCTTTTCGGGAGGGGGAGTGAGCAGATTCCCCCTCAGATGACATGGATGCTGCCATATCCAGGGTATGGGAATGTACACTGAGGAGTGTGGGCAGAGGACAAGGCCATCTCCGTTGCCAGCTGTCACCTGTCGGTGGCCTCTCCTAGGACTCCTGACCCCAACTCTGGGATATGATGACTTCCAGCCTCTTTGGTGTCTTTGCTTCCTGTACTCAGGGGGTGAAGATATCACTACTGAGGAGACCAGGAGGAGCCTCACTCACCCAGCAGTGAGAGAGCTCTCAGCTCTGTATTGTCTGTCCCTTGGCCCGTGACACAGGGAAGGGGGAGGGAATCTGTTTCCCACTCTGCAGACTGCTTTTCTCTCCCATCTCACGGTCTCTGGCCCCAAGGGACGAGAAACTGTATGTGAGGATATGGGAGTGGTCTCCAGTGGGAATCGACGGAGAGAGGCCTGGTACCTAGCTCTGTTTGCTACTGGCCCTTTCTTCCCAGGATCCTTCCCCTGCGCCAATTTTTACAGACAATGTTAACCCAGAATAGCTTTGATGGGTTGACCAATGGCTGCAGGGCGTGGCAGGGTCTGCCCCCTCTAGGATGATGACTGCACTCCTGCAACCCCGATAGCCTGTCTGTTGGGTCTCACCTCTGCTGTGAGACCTCCAGCCGGCTAAGAGCCTCCTCCAAGTCCATGCTATGCTCCAGCTCTGACTTCCGAAGCCGGGCCTCAGTGGTGTCCAGGCGGGCCTGCAACTAGGAAGGAGTGTGAGCCCATCTGGTCCACCTCTGTCTAGTCATCCAGATGGGACATCTTTGACATAAAGCCCACTCTGGGCAGAGGCAGGATACAGGGCCTCTCAGGGACCTGCTCATACCCTGCCTCTCTTGTCCAGTCCAGAGCAGGGGGAAGAGAAGCTGACTGAATGATGCTTGGATCCTAGCAGGCCTGGGGATACTATGGGAGTGGTGAAACTAGCAGGGGGCGGAACTCTGGGGAGTTCCTGGAGACGCTTCACCCCTGGAGGCTGCAGCAGACAGAGGCAGCTGAAAAGCAGGCTCTGCCATGCTACCATGGGGCATGAATCTGTCCCCTTCTGGCCCGACCTATTTCCCAAGTTAGTTGCACCTCCCCTCTCAACTCCCATCCTTAGCAGGTGGGAACTGACTTGCACGGTGCCAAATCCCCTTGCTATGAACCCAGAGCGCCATCCCAAGGGGCTAGGAAAGGAGTCTGGGAACAATGTGGGTGTCAGGGGGGCACACCCAAGCCTACCACCCAGAGCCACTCAGCCACTACTGCAGTGGGAATCTGAACCCACAGCCGAGGAAACCACGGGGTCAGGGAGGTTCCCGGAGGAAGGCACACAGAGCAGGGGGATGGGCACGGGACACAGGAGTGGCCGATGGCCAAGGGCCTGTTTCTCAGCCACCAGCAGTGTGACAGTTGGGATCAGAGGACTCCAATGACAAAGGATTGTAGCGTCATCTGGGGAGGACATGCTGGACACCCTTCACCCGGTTCCACCTGTGTGCTGGGAGGAGTTTGGGGCAGGGTCTCCCGGCACCCCCATCTATCTGGCTGTGAGCTGAGCTCTGACTCATGGCTTACTAGTTCACTAGTCTTTGGAAGGACATCTGCAACGTCTATTCCCTGAAGTCCATTCCCAGCATCTCCCGCCCTGTGCTAGGAAGATCTCTACCCCCAGAATGCACCAGGGAAGAGGCTCACAGGAAGAGAAGCTTCATGGAGCTCCTGAGCCAGACCGAGATAAAGGAGTCCTCACGGTCTTTCTTAGATGGACTCTGGGGCGCTACAGTAAACAGCGTCTCCCATATGGGGTAGCTTGGTAGAAAGGGCATCAGAGAGCTGGGACCCGTTGGCAGGTGGGCGCTTTGGGCCTAATGTGGTTTACTAGGAGGCATGGCCAAGCACGGGCAAGCAGGGGCAGGCCTGCGGTTTTTCTCAGGTTTCTGATTACACATCCTAGGAAGAGCAGCCCCGGGCCAGGCCTGGGTCTGGGCATGGTTGTACAGCCTTAGGGCCGTGGTTCTCAACCTTCCTAAAGCCGCCGCCCTTTAATTCAGTTCCTCATGTTGTGCTGGCCCCAATCATACACTATTTGGTATTGGTATTTCATACCTGTAATTTTGTTACTGTTATGAATCATAATGTGAATATATGATATCCAGTGTCTCTGATCTGTGACCCCCAAGAGGGTCACAAGGCCCATGGCATTAGAGGAACACTGACCAGAGCTGAGGCTTAGGCTCCTCATCTGTCCTGCCATACAGAGCTCAGGCTGGGTCCACAGATGGCCTGGCGGTAGACGCTGCGGGGTCAGAGCCACTATGCGGGCTGCTCTCCCTCATTCTGTACCTAGCCTGACCAGGTCTGCTTCTGACGCTCACGACTTGGAGAGGATGATGCATGAAAAGGACTCCTGCCTGGAAAATGCCTTCACTTTGCTGCCTGAGTTTCTCTATCTTCATGGAAAAAGCACTCCCTAGTCCACAGAGATCACCCCCCCAAAAAAAACCCTCTGGCTGAAGTCTGTATCTCAGAGGTCACCTCGCCTCTCCCGTTCTGAGGTCTGGCAGTAAGTAGGTGCATAGGAGAAAGGATCGGGGTCTGGAGTGAGGTGTTTATCCACAGGCTGTGCCTGGGGTCTGGGCAGTCCTCCCTGGCTTTATCCTCTGTTCAGAAGCTAGCTTTGTGATTATGACTGACAAGGACCATCAGGTCATCACTGACCATCTGGGAGCAGATGAGAGACATACATCTGAAGGAGACATCTCCTGCTTCACATCTTACGTCTAGCCTTGATGTCTCCATGGGTTCCCCAGTGTCCCATGACTTGGCTGATGGCCCTGCGATTGTGATCGCCAGTCCTCGGAGGTGGTCCCTAATAAGGGCAAGGCTGTGAGCGCTGGCCTGCAGGTACCAGCGGCACACTCACCCTCTGGCTGACCATGTGACACTTCTTAACCAGCTCCTCCCGCTCAGCATCTGCCTGAGCCAACAGGTCCTCCAAACGGGCCAGCTCTTCTTGCAGGAGTTCACTCTCCTCCTGTGCCTGGGTTGTAGTAGCTGGCAGCTCTGGCAGTCCTGTGGTGAGCAGAGCATCCAGATCAGGCCAGGGCCCTCCCCAAACATCGTACTGCTAGCCCTGCAGCAACAGGAGAGGGCTTCCATGAGGAACGTCACTTCCTCTCCCGTTACTGAGCGCCTTCCTACCCTTGCTGCCTTTCGTAAACCTCGTTAAACCTCATAGACCCATGGCCAAGCCTCTACAATTAAAGCATGTGTGGGGGTTCACTGGGTACCACCAGCCATATCTGGGCCCTGAGCAGTCATGGGGCTGCAGCTTTGGGGTAGCAGGATCCTGCCCACAGTAAGGATGCTCTCCCAAATATTCAGTGGTGTTTCTCTGTCTTTTCCAGGCACCCAGCATTAGCCTGGGGCCGCCAGAAGATTAGACATCAAGACCCCTGCAGAAGGGGAGTCATGAGCTCAACTGGGGGTCAGGGAGTCTGACTCCTATTTGGTTTCCATGTAGGGATGGATTCCATGGAGCCTGCAGTGCGATAATAAGAACGTGCTGAGCATGGGGTTGGGTGAAGAGCAAAGAAACTTCATGATGTCTGTGCTTAACCTAAACTGGAAGTGCCAACCTTTAGGGTTTTCATGCTGATGAAAAAAAGAAGAAGATGGATAAAATCAAGACACAATGGCATAATGGTGTCACAACACAGAGGTCAGCTCTACAGGTCATTGATAACAGTCTCATAGCTATCTGCATGACTCCTGGGGACCTGATGAGGAGAGTATGATTGAGAAAAATGGGGCTAGGAGGGTCTGGGATGGGCAGCAAGAGTCACAAACACCCCTAATGGTGTGGCTCCCTGAGGGCAGACCCAAGTGTGCTGCCCTAAACCCCCCCCACCTGAGCAGCGTTAGCACCCTCACCTGAGAGCGGCTCCTCCGCCAGGCTGCCCGACACGATCTCTCGGATACGGGCTGGCACAGGGGTTGGTAAGGCCAGCTGGCCTTCTCCACGCACAGTCAGTGCCCGGTCCTCCCTGCTGGCCATGGGGCTCAGGATGGTGTCTTCCAACTTCTGAAAAACACCCCGGAACACTGGTTCTTTCAGGCCCTGGACAATCTGCAGGCACCTCCCACAAGCCACTAGTGTCAAAGGGAGCCACCACGTGGTCACTTCAATGTGGCCAAGAGTCCTGGAGATAGCAAAGTGGGGCCAGGCTGGTCACTCAGGCCACATGCCTCAAGTCTCCCCACCTGTGGGGTAGGGTTGTGCCAGTCACAGGCCGTGCTTTCGCAGAAATGAGGAGATCAAGAAAATGGCAATTTGAGAGGATTCCTAGCCGAGGTCAGCACACTCACCTTAGGCCCCTTCTGACGCTAAGCAGGCTGGGCTAAGTCCCGGGCCGACTCAAACTACAAGGCGGACACTTTCTCCAGTAACTCAATAGAAAGCATGAGGCTTGTGGTTGACTGACCACGAGTGTGTGGCGCCCTTTTCCATCTGTCTAAGCAGCTTGCTGGTCTCTCTTTTCAGGTTAGACTGTGTCCAGCACTCCGGTGCTGCGATATCAGAGACAACAAGAAGCTCATTCCGAATGGTTTCCTCGTCCATGCTGTGTGTGGTCTTTATCAGGAGTAACATGGGCTGGGCTGGTTGAATGAGTTATAGACAAGACCCCAAGCGTCTAAGTCTTAGCAAAAGTAGAAGCAGCTGCATTAGGGTACCAGGAGCCAAGAGCCTGGCACCTGAAGCTATGAGCTATTATAGAACGCCGGGCAGAAACTGTGAGAAATTAAGGCGACAAGGATGGTAAAACTCCGTGAAGAGCCGAAGGGCAGAGCCTAGACATGGGGACTGCAAGGCCCTGAAGAATTTGGGAGAGTTACTGAGGGTTCTAGAGGCAAGGCCCAGACAGGAGCTCTGAGCCCAGAGCAGTCAATCTCGTTCTCAAGCACCTACAGCTGTAATAGAGCTTCTAACTGTGACAGCTTGCAGCCATAAGCCTCTTGGTCCCAAGGCTTAGTGCCATGGGCCTCTGGCTTTGGACGTTCAGGTTGTAAACCTCTGAAACTCAAGGTCACCAACAACACAGGAACAGCTCTTGCCTACCCAGAATTCCTACCTAGAGAAGGTCTTTGGGCTCTTAGATTCTCAGTCACAAGTTATTGAGTGGGGGCACGTGTTTGGGGGAAGGAATGGGCTTGGGACTGATAGGTAGTCAGGTCCTGTAGGCAGACTGGTTCTGTGTCGGCTGGAAACTTCCAGATGTAGGACAGGCAGACAGTGTGATTAAGGAGAGGCCCCCCTCCCGCCCTGTGCATGAAGGATGTTGGAATGAAAGGCAGTGGGCAATGGCCGGTGACTGATGCCAGAGTCCCAGAGCTTCCCAGGGCAGCAGCCACCGCTCTGACTGTTCTCCTCCTCAGTGGGACTCCCCCAGATCCCTCTTCCGGCCTAGAGTCCCTTCAGGTGACACTCTGCAGCCTCCTGACTTCCATTTTCCAGCGCTCACTGATGGCATTGTCTAGTCTGGGTCCTCCTGGTTCTGACTTTCGCTGGTGGGGAGGCCCAGTTTCTCCAAGCACCCACCCTCCCTACCCATATCACCTCTCGCCTGTAGCCAGACCTCTTTCTACTCTGAATCCTGAGTGCCCCTGTGGAGATAAACCACGGCTTTCCCTAGTCCTCCCAAATATATTGATGCACCCCCTTTATTTCTGAAACAGGGTTTCTCTGTGTAGTCCTGACTGTTCTGGAACTCACTCTGTAGACCAAGCTGGCCTTAATTACAGAGATCTGCCTGTCTCTGCCTCCTCCTGAGTGCTGGGATTAAAACCCCTTGCGGCTGTCCAGCTGATTCCTCTCTTAGGCTAACCAGATTGGAGTCACCCCAATACCCAGGTTCTCCACAGCCCTGCACAGGGCCTGTCCTGGTCCACCAGGAACCCTGAAATGGTGAGAGGCTGCAAATGAGTGACCTCAGGCCGGGTTCATCTGCCCCTTCAGGCTGGGCAAAGACTTACTGCCCTAAGGTTTTGCACTTCCTCCCCTAGGTGGTCTTGGGAAGGTGCCCCCTTCACTTTCCTCCAGAGGACCTCCCAGTCTTGCTCTGAGTGGGAGGTAAACAGTCTTCCTTGGGTGCAGCAGCTCCACTGGCGAGGAGCAGAACTCTGCTTGCTCCTACCTCCCAAGACCACCAAGGCCTCTCTCTCTCCTGCTTTCCTAAGAGTTACAGTTGGAAGTGCCCAGCCACGGCTGCCCAGTTTTGCACAGGGGGATCCTAAGGCCTGGTGGGGGTAGCAAACATCACCCCAGGCCCCCAGATTAAAGATGTGATGCTGGCTCTATTCAGAGGTTCCCTCCAGGCCGGAAGGACCCTGCCTCCCTCCCTCCTCTCCCCGGAGCATCAGCGGCGCCACCCGCTAACGGGAAAGCAGCGGCGCAGCACAAACTTGACTCATTCCTAACGTTTACAGAGGGTCACTTATTAGCCGGGACGTCCCGAGAGGCGCTGGGGGCGTAATAGGTTCCAGCTGTGGCCGGGTGCCTGCGATGGGTCGACGCCCAGCCAGAGCAGGAGGGGTGCGGAGGGGGAGCGGGAGGGGCGCGTCCCTGGCAGCCCGCCCTCCCCTCCTGCCTCCGGTCCCCAGAGCGCGGGAGGATTGCAAGCGAGGGCCGCCCCGCCTCCACGCCAATAGCGCGGGGGAGGGGCGCGGGGCTCTGATACTTCGTGCACGGAGGTCTGTGCTGACCCGGGCTTGGATCCCCTGGGCTCTTACCCGGGACCGCCCCCTTTCCCATCTCCAAATCTGGCCCGTCGTGAGGAGTGGGGCTAGGATTGTTTACAGCATATGCCCCACAGGCTTTGTCCATGTTGCCATCAGTGGCCCCCCAGCCCCGGTGGGCCAGGATTTTCCTATGCAGTCTGGTTCTGGGGAAGCTTATAGCGGGCTAATGGGGGGGGGCTGCATAGCCTCTTGGTGGGGGAGCCTCAGATTGTGGGAAGGACACCAAGGTTTGGCAAAGGGGACTTCCATTTCCTAAAAGACCTCAGACTGAGATGAGCGGGCCATGTTTGTTCCTATTGCTCTCAGTGTGTTCCTCAGCCCAACCTATGCCAAAGACCCCAGGGAGGCTAGAGACTCATTGGGGACAAACGCCATCGCCTCCGGTTCTTCTGGGGTTGTGTGGAGGGAGTCCCATCTAGTGGACTGGCCATCCTGGGTTCCAGAACCCCAGGGGTTGTTGTTGAGTGAAGGATGGGGTTCAGGGCTGGAAAGGAGAGAGGCTGAGCAGGAGGAAGACCTGGCATAGATTTTCTGCACCCTGATAATAGGTAGAACCCTGCCCACCGCCCCGGCCGGCCCCATGGGAATGGAAACTGCTCTGACCCTGTTAACTGGCCTCCCTATCCTCCTGTGCCTAGGAACCTCACTCTGCCTGGAGACGGACTGGAATGGGGAGTTCTGGGGTGGGGTATGTATCCTCCCCCTTTCTGGATCTTGACTCAAAGGTTGAGGGGGCAGCAGTTGTGGATGGGGAGGTTGTGGTCAGGGCCAGGGCTGCAGTCCTCGGTGTGGGGCCATACCCAGGAAAGGAGCCTATCACCAGGATGGACTCCAGCTTGGGGCCCTGTCCTATTCTCCAACCCTGCCCCCGCAGGCATGACCTTTCTACACGTGCTCCTTCCGGATTCGGGACGGTGGTCACCCTGAAGGGAAATTCAGGCAGCATCCAAGTGCAACCCACGGGTAAGGAGGGGCAGGGGTGGGGGACAGAGCCCAGGCTCTGAGGGGCGTGGCCTGGTCACCTCCAGGCTGCTCTCTAGGTTGGGTAAGAGGAAGAGTCAAGTGTGTCCCCTGCAGGGGCTTCTTGAGCAGGGTTTGGGTGGCCTCTCGCTGCTGCTTCAAACAGTGGGACAGGCACCCCAAGTGGTCCCAGAGGGTAGCCCAACACTCTCCTTCCAGGCTGCAGGTAGAGGAGAAAACAAAACAAGACAAAGCAAAACAAAAACAAGTAAAACCCACTAAGCTCTCTAGGGGTGTAACTGAGGAGGTGGCTTCCATTTTCCCAGCCTAACCAGAACCAAGCAGGGACTGCAAAGGCATGAGTGTGAATCTCCCACTGTCCCCCAGTGTCCCCTGCGTGGACTCCCTGAGGTCCCCTTGGTGCCAGCAGCACTGGCCCACTCCCTGAAGACCTGCAGGGTCTTCCTGTGGCCGGGACGTGTGACACAGAGGCAGGAAGCAGACATGGCAAAGCTCGCGAGCTGACTCACGGCCTCGTGTTCATGACCACAGCCACAGACAGGTGCACAGTCTAGGTGCTGGCCCTCAGCGGAGAGCAGAATGGATTAAAAAGGGACTTGGCTGCTTCAGGTGTGGAGAAAGGCAGGACTCAGCCATATATTTCAAATAAAGAACTCAGCTGAAAGCTGGGCCTGGTCTCCAAACCCCCATTTAAAGTCTCCGGGAAGATATTCAACAGACAAGGCCAGTGTAACTTGATACTATCTCAGACCCTAACCTAGGCAGCCGGCAAGACAGGGCTGGGTGACAGAGAGCTCAGTGCAGTGCAGGGGTGGCTAGGCCTGCCGCTAACGTCTGGATGCTGAGCTCCAACAGTGCCCCCGTGTGGCCACAGTCAGTACTGCAGAAGGACTGCAGGGCCAGCCCAACTTCTGGAACTGAGACTAGGCTAGGGGTGGGGGTGGGATGGGGATGTGGGGCGGGGGCTACAACATGATGGACAGTAAGAGAGTGTGTGACGTGTGTGAATGCAGTGTGAGTGGCTGAAGTTTCTTAGCACTGTCCACTGTCCAGGAGCAGCTGTTCTAAAATCAGTTACCATGACTTGGAAACTCTGCCCTTCTCCCTCTGTGGGAGAGCCTGGGCTGGGGCAAGTTTAGGACCACTGAGAGAGTCTGTGTTAGGACTGAGGCTCAACCCTAGGTCCCCAAACACTTGTGGGGCTAGTTTTCTGGATATCCAGGTCTCTGGACAAGCCCCTGCCTTATATGCACCTGGTGGACGTCCACGGACCCTTCTACATCCCCTTGGTGAACTGGCCTGGCCGACAGCACTTTGGCCTCCTGAGGAGGGTTTGGTCGGCACCACTGGAGCCCATAGACCTGGTAATGTCTATCTCTGTGTCTGACAGGCCGGCTTTACCTCTGCTTTGATTGACACCCTGTATTGTACCTGCCAAGCTGGCGCATGGGCCCTGACCCTGGACTAGAAGCATCTAAAGTCGTGAGGGGGCTAGATGGGGAGCAGGGGATGAGGATGAAGGGGACAGCTTATCCATCCACCCCTAGCACAAGGCTTGGCGTCCAAACAGGCTCAGACAGGTTCCCAGCACAAGTAATTGAAAGTTGTGTTGGAATGGCCAAAGGTATGAATCACTAACTACAAAATGACTCAGAGCAGGGAACGCTCAGCAGGCTGAAGATGCTGTCTGTCTTGTCTGCCCCTATGTCCCGACACCCACACAGGCTTCCTGGGGGAAGGTGGCAGGCCTGCAAAGCCGTGCTCCCAAGGGCCCAGGACAAAGAGCAAGGGGGGGGGGAGCAAAGAGGGGGATGGGTAGACAGAGGGGATGGGATGCTCTTCTGGGGAGGGAGGGGCCTGCGTCTGGACCATGGGTAAGAAGAGTCTGA
This sequence comes from Mesocricetus auratus, assembly GCF_017639785.1. Lineage (NCBI taxonomy): Eukaryota > Metazoa > Chordata > Mammalia > Rodentia > Cricetidae > Mesocricetus > Mesocricetus auratus. The sequence goes on from NW_024429194.1 coordinate 17,096,652, forward strand.
TAGAGGATGTGGTCTCCCTGGTCCTGCAGTGGCACCGGTGTCTGGACATGTGGCCCTGGAGACAGAGATAGTCAGTGTGTCCTTCCCTGGCTGGCATGTGATTAGCACTGTGGCCAGGCCACATGTGGTCCATGGTCAACTCCTGTCCTTGGTGGAGCCTGCGCTCCTGGAACCTCACACCGTTGATCTTTGGAATGAGGAGTGACTTTGAAAGGGGAGTGTGAGGGGGTGGGCGGGTCCCTGGGTGACAAAGCCAGATGAGAGCTCTGGATCTTTCTGCCCACCCCCAAGACATCTGGTGACCTAGGGCTCCAGTCACCGGGGATGTAATCAGTAGTGTTTGCACAGGAAGTACCCACGGAAACCCCAGTGAGGGGCTTGGTGCAGATGCAGATCTGGGACAGGCATGCACCCCAACAGGGTGCTGCAGCCATACCTGGCATCACCCCTCTGTGCATTTCCCTGAATGGGTCCTTTGAATCATGGAGGAGGTGCCTGAGTTTTGTGAGCTGTTTTGGGGAAACCTCAGATTTAGCTGGTCAGTCAGAGGGCAGAGGTAGTTTACGATGGTGATGGCGTCTGAAGAGTTTCATCCTGTGAGGCTGGGCCCTGGCACTACCCCTGGGTAGCCGATGTTAGACCACGTGAGTCCAGAGGGTTGAAGAGTTGGCTGTCATCAGCAGTTGAGTGAGTGAAAACAGGTCCTCCAGCTAAAGCCTTGCTTTAAACACATGCGTTCCCAGAAGAAAGCGGGAATGTAAAATAGTGGAGTTGCTATGATGAAGCTTGTGGTGAACCTTGGAGGATTCCATGACAGACAAGGGTGAGCAAGATGGGGGACAAACACGCCAGGAAGACAGAGATTAGTGAGAAGTTTATTAGGAAGGGAAAGGCAGGAAGGAAAGAAAGAAAAAACAGGTAAAGAGACTTAGAGGACAGAAGAGGGAGACAGGAAATGTTCCATCTGCCCTGGGGGAACAGCAGGAAAGAGAGAGGGGAAGGGAGCTTAAGTGGGCAGGGTCTTTCTTTTAAAGGGGTCTTTTGCACCTGCGTGCAGACTATACAAGCATGGAACCCTGGGCTGACCAGGCTACTGCCTGAGTACATTCGGCCAGGTGACAGGAGCTGGCCAGCATAATGTCCAAGTTCTTACAGGAGTCATTGAAAAGTAAGGCAGGTTCGTGTAGAGTTAGAGCTGGAGCCCACAGTTCTTCTAGAACAGACCCCACAAAAATGAAGCCAGAGAACCAGACGGATGAGCCTGCATCCCGTTGATGCTCACGGTGGTGAAGCAGCTCAGAGGTCCATGGAGGAATGACTTGGTGATGCTATGACATGGGAGGACCTTGAGGATACTGTGCTAAGTGAAATAAGCTGTCAGACAGTTTCATCCAAAAACTCAGATACCCAGCGACAGAGAGCAAGCTGGTGACTGCCACGGGCTGGAAGAATTGGTGTCTAATGAGGGTGGCAGTCTGAGAAGATGAAAGCACTTTGGAGCTGGACGGTGAGAAAATGCCTTTATAAGACGGGCCTGTATGCAAGTCTGTGGGGTGTTGTGGGAGGCCCAGTGCATTGAGGACAGTGCTACCCCTGGGCGTGTCCTGGATTGTACAGGAAACCAGGCTTGAGCAGGTCATTAAGGAGCACTCCCCCATGGCCTCTGCATCAGTTCCTGCCTCCAGGTTCCTGCCTGGACTTCCCAGGGTGATGGACTACAGCTGTAAGATGAAATAAACCCTTCCCTCCCTGGGTTGACTTTGATCATGGCGTTTTATCACAGCAGTAGACACCCTAACTAGGACACGGGTCACAAATTACCAGCCAAGGAGAGGAAGGAGCAAGTGCGGCTCAGGGAGACCCACTCACTGCTGGTTAGTCCAGCACGGTTTTGTACTTAAGCAGGGTGTCCTAAGTGGCTGCTTTCTCTGCTTCAGGTCCTGTGATATTAGCAGGACAGACACATGTGCACCACCACCACCCTGTCCACATCCTGCTGCTGCGTGAGGTGGGGCCATGCGTAGGAATGGGGGCCCTCTAACTCATGGGGCTGGAGGCAGTGCCTCTGCTGGGCACTGGTGAGGGGTCTGGCTTCTCCCAACATGGCAAATGCCATTGTGACGGATGCTTTGTGAAAGAAAAGGGAGTATGGTGTGTGGAAGGAGAACGCAGGAGCTGCCTTTGCTCCTTTTTATTTTAATAACAGCTCATCCTGGGGAGAAGTGGGGGCCAGAAGGAAGTCACCAATCCCTTCTGGGGCCAGTGCCCTATGACCTAAACACTTTCCACTCCTCGTTACCGTCACCCCCTAGACTTCCAGCTCGTGAACCCTTTGGGGGCACATTCGAACCGCACCCAAACCATAGCAACAGCTTTTGCCAATAAATATGAAAATTTGTAATGGACAAGTTCCCAGAAAACTAGAACGTAACCCAAAAGAAACAGTTTGAAAAGTTCTAGGCCATTAAAGCAACCAAGTCAAGGGTGAAAAATCCTCTCACTGTACTTCCCATTAGTCTTAGGCGTGCCATCAGTTCTGGGTCTGAGAGGACCCGGGGAGCTCCATCTCCTGGTGTGCAGTGAGCCCCCCATTTCATGTGTAATTTTAGGGGTCTTTGAACTCACCGAGCCAATGTCTTCCCCCACCCCACACTCAGGACCAAGCTCAGGGCTCCCAAGTCTCACAAGAGGCCCGTGGGCTGGGTGCTCTGGGACACTGCAGGGGGAGGGTGTGCAGAAGAGGCAAGGGAAAGGGAACTCTGGCTGGAGGAAGAGGAATGCTGAGGAGCTCTTTCCAGAACAGGAAGCAGGTTGATGTCAAAGGCATCATGGTCACGTAGGAGGCTTCCCCCACTCAAGCTCTACCCTCCTCTGGGTCCTGCAGTACCCCGTATGTAGCCAGAGGAGCTGGAGGTCCCTAGAGTCCAGCCGCTGGTCTGATACGCCTATCTGGGTATCTCATGGCGCCTTCCTGATGCGTGCTCACCTGATGTAATTGCACAGAGATCTCAATCACAGCTGTGCAAATAGCAGGTGTGGCCGGCCAGACAGAACAGCCTCACCAGGCTCTGTATGACTCTCAGGTGACAGCTTCCCAGGGACAGTGGGGTTAGGTGCAGGCAGAAGGCCCCAGCACCCAGGCCTAGAGAGGTCTGCATCATCCTCGGTTTCTCCCTCAAGTCCACTGGCAAACACACAGCCACTCACTCCCACCCTCAAGCCTCGGAGGAGACGATCAGGTCCTTACAGGGTGATGCTCAGACGTGCTAGGCTGTGAGTATTTTGTGAGCTGTGGTGTGTTGACCACTCTTTCAGAACCCACTGTTAGCCTTGATCTCAGAACTCAGCCTGAGATTTCATCATGTAGAGCTCGCAGAGTGGCCTCTCAGGCAAGAGTCCCTACCCAGGACAATCTCTTGTCTTGTTGCATCAACTAACTTATTTTTAAAATTACACCTATTTATTTGTGTGTGGTGTTGGAGTGTGTGAGTATGTGTGTGTGCGCGTGTGTGCGTGTGTGTGCTGTGTGTGTGCTGTGTGTGTGTGCGTGCATGTGTGTGCTGTGTGTGTGTGTGCGCGCGCGCATGTGTGCGTGTGTGTGCTATGTGTGTGCTGTGTGTGTGCGTGCGTGTGTGTGCGTGTGTGTGCGTGTGTGTGCTGTGTGTGTGTTTGTGTGTGAGTGTGTGTGTGCCATAGTGTGGAGGTCAGAAGACAAATTTGGGGATTTGGATCTCATCATCATGTGACTCCCAGAGATCACACTCGGATCATCAGACTTGATGGCGACTGTCTTCACCCACTGAGCCATCTGCTCCACGCCAACTGTCTTTAATACTCTGTTTGTGTCCCGGTCTGTCATATGTGGGCAGATGTGTATGCGTGCCACCGTGTCATTCAGCCTCTTGGCACCATCTGTGCAGTTACTGCCTTCAGGGGACCTGATGTACTGTTTACCTAGGACCGCGTCAACCCCCTGCAGCATGGCTCTGAGGGACTGAGAGACTCTGAGTCAGCAGGTGGGGTGCACTGAGATCCCCAGGGGATGGGGAATGCCCGGCTGGGGTGGCTGGGTGACGACAGTGCAGGGAACAGGGTGTGGAGGTCTCGGATGAGGGACAGCACGGTTGGTCAGTGAGCTTTGAGGAATGGGAGGTGGTGAGGGGTGAGATGTGGGCTGGGTGAGTCCGTCAAGTTCCATGGAGGTAGAAAAGAAACTTCTACAGCTTTCGCAGTGGGTACTGGGAATACCCCCAAATCGAAGTCTCCCTTCCAGCTCAGACCCAGCTGCTTCCATACCTGGCTACCAGAACGGTGGACCCTGTCTCCCCCCACACCTTGGTGTGCAGGCTGCAGGCCCAGGGCTCCAGAGGGGCCGGCCTGTGAGCTGCTTCCTCATGTTTACCCTGAGCACACGTGCAAGGAGAACATGCTTCTTGGAGGCACTGTAACACTCCCTGCAGCATCCTAAGTGCTCTCAGGACCTGCTCTCCAGGGGTCACAGAGGGCAGCCACTTCACTGACCTGGATCACGGTGGCTAGCCCCAGCTGAGACTGCTCTGTGGAGTCCCCATCTTCAGGGTTGCTGGACACGGAGCTCATCCTGGGCAGGGGCACAGAACCTCAGAGACGCAGCGGCTGGGCTGCCCAGTTCCGTCCTCTATGCCTCCCCACACCTGCGTGCAGTACCTGGGGCCGCTATGCTGGTTCTGCTCTGTTAATTGACTTGTTCCTGGGCGCCCAGCTGCCGCACCTTGATTGTGGAGACCACATGCCAAACAAGCCCATGAGTGTTGCTGCGGCAACCAGGACGCTGAGGGCTGGGTTTCCCTGGAAATAGGAGTAAAGGCTTGTTGTGAGAACTAAGGAACACTGTTGGGCGAAGCGGTTTCCATGGAGACCTGGAGTGAAGCTGACCCCAGGGAGGGACCAGCCTCTTCCTAGAGCCCCTATTTACTGTCTAGAGAGACTGCTTGCTGACCACACCCAAAGGTGCAGACCACAAGCCCGTTCTCTGAGATTCAGGGTCACAAACTGACTTAGTTAATGTGTCAAAGAACTTTGTGATCAGTAGTGAGATACGTGTCGCGGCTATCTAAGGATCAGGGAAGGACAGACAAAGGAGGTTCCATCTTCTACATCCTTCCCCGTTGCAGCCTGGCAGGTTACCTGCTCTGCAGCATGCTCTGCCTAGGCTGTATAGAATTGCATCTCTCGCCCGTCATCACCCCATTGGCACTGGTCTGGCTCATAATCTCATCAGTACAGATTCTCAACCTACTTCTGAAGCCTTTTGAACCCGGCTGCTCTATTCTGTAGCCTGTACATATGTATGCAGATACAGAGATACATTTACTGCGTGCTATGTGATGCCAAAGCTGATATTAGTAATTAAAATTAGAATAAAAGAGTCTGCCCTCATCGTGGGTCAGGTGATCAAGGAAGGTGGAATTATTCTAAAAATTTACATTATTGGAGCTGCTAACCCTGTGTACTTACTGTTATTCAATAAAATTTGACATGGAAATCACAAATTTGTTCATCTACATTTCTGGCATAGCATGCCCGCCTTTCCTGGCCATGCACAGGAGCCTAAGAGCCTGTTTTTGCACGTATCCTGGATACTGGGGTTAGCCTGGGCGCTATGTGGTCCATGTACCCAGGAGTCTGAGTCCGCATCTTTGCATCTACCCTGGATATTGGGGTTAGCCTTGGCTCTATGTGGTCCATGAATGGGCTTCTGGTCCAGGCCTATTGACAAGGAGAATCTTTATGACAAGCCCAGAGCATGTTCTATACTGAGCCCTGTCAGATTGCCCACTGAGGAGAGTGGGGCTCAGGAGGACCTTGTCTCTTCTCCTAACAGACTGGACTGTTGGGCCAGGACCCTGAGCCTCCTGTCCTGAAGTCTGAGGAGCAAGCTCCACCCTAGTTGTCAAGGACATGTTCTGTCCCTACTGTCCATCTTCCCAGCATGCGGCTGACTCTGCCCTGTCTGTGGCCGTCTGTCCGGCAGGCTGTTCAGTACTTCTGTACTCAGAGGGAGACTCACTTTCAGAAGGGCGTTTGGTACCATTCCCTCCTCCATACCTGACACCTCGCCAGAAACAGCCCCAGGACACTGAAAACCCTGGATTTCCAGTTCCTTGGAGGACAGCTTATAGCTCTTGGGCACTGAACGTGAGCGTCGTCATGGCTGGCCTCAGGCATGGACGGGCACAGACACACTGGCCATAGTGGGAGCTTAGCCTTGGTATAGTGAGTAAGGGTGTGATGAGTCAGAATAAGTACAGTGCCCAGGGCACTCCCCTGCCAGACCCTAGAGGGCACGCACTTCGGATAGCACAGGGGCTGCAACCCAGGTCAGCCCAGCCTCGGCTGTCCTCAAGAGTCACTCCCTGTGAGCAATGGCTGCCACCTCTGCACCTGTGAGTTTGGCACGTGTGCAGTCCACCCTGTCTCCAGGGCACACAGTCACCAAAGGGACAGAGATGGCCACAGACAGCAAGTCAGATTCCAGAGCGATTCTGGCTAGACAGGCTACCCTGGGGATGTGGAGCACGGACAGGACATGCCATACCTTTGTGCCCTCCACCCTCTTCGCAGCGTAAGAGTTGTCCCCAGCATGAACTGTGCTCGGAGGATAGCAGAGCCCAGCAGGGCCAGGCATCAGAGCTACTTCTGAAGCTGAATGACACCATCCTCATTCCTGGTTGTTGAGTGAGGCAGAGAGACCAGGGCAGGGTTGGGGGGAGGCTGTGGGCACCTGGTCGTCACATAGGACCCTTCATGAGGACTTATAATGTCCCTTTCCTACTCCAGGAAGGTTTGGGTCAGGGATGGCAGATGATGGCATTCATAGGTCCAGTGGATGGCATAAAGAAGAGAGGCCAACTGTGTCTGAGGGGGTCCAGATGAGGACCCGAGGGGTTCCCTGGCAGAGGAGAACCTCACTATCTACCTTCTCAGTGTTTACCTTGCCTGTTCAAAGGGCAGTGGTTGGATGGCCCTGGACAATGGCTGCCAGTGTGGGACCCTGCCCTTGTCTTCCATTCTGAAGGAACGGAGAACACTGAATACCAAGACACAACCAGGAAGAGACTGGGAGGGCAGTCTGCCCTCAGTGACAGGAGAGAGTGTGGGGCTGCTGGTCATTCACAGCTTAGCAAGGACCACAGCGTGAAGAAATGAGGAGGGCCCAAGACACCGGACGTGGCCGTGACTTCCTGGATACAACCATGCAAGCATGGATGTCAACAATAACAGATGGACTTCATAACCATTAAAACATTTCATACCTAAGGACCATACTAAGAAAGAGAAAAGACAGCACCCAGACTACTATGGGGGAAAATACTTGCAAATCATTCATCTGATAGAGGAAAAAATTTATAAAAATTTCCACACACTCAGCAACACAGCACAATTGAAAGATGAGCCAAGAATGGGAATAGACATGTCTCTTTTGGACACATACAAAGGTTACAAAATGTTTGACCTTACTAATTGTTAGGGGAAAACTGTGCTGATGAACGCCACACCCTTTAGGGTGGCTACTATGAAGAAAGCAGAAAAGTATGCTGATGAAGATGAAGATTAACTGGAGGCCTTGGGTGCTGCTGGAATGTCAAATGGTGAAGCTGACTGAGAACAGCATGGTACTTCCTCAGAAATCAAACGCATGCCACGTGAGCCAGCAATTCCATGTCTGGGTGTGTACTCAGAAGAACAGAAAACAGAGATGGGGAGATCTGGCTGCCACGTTCCTAGCAACCGAGTGTCTGATAAGCAACAATTGGCCATCCGTACAGTGAATGATTGCTCAGTATTTAGCAGGAGGGGGGCTCTGACCCGTGTTGTGGTGGGGATGGACCTGGAGGACATCAGGTTGAGTGAAGTAGGTAAGCCAGTCACAGCAAGACAGGAGTGTGCAGTTCCATCTATGTGAAGTTCCTAGAGCTGTGAGATCTGCAGACAGAGGCAACCATTCTCCCCATTCGCTGCTGAGGCTGGGGAGGAGTGTGTGAGTGTGTGTGTAAGTGTGTGTGTGTAAGTGTGTAAGAGTGTGTGTGTGTGGGGAGGCGCAGCTAGTGTCTCATGGCGACAGTTTCTGTTTGAGAAGATAAGAGTCCAGTCAGGCATGATGGTACACACTTAGCACTCAGGAGACAGAGGCAGGTGGATTTCCGTGAGTTCAAGGCTAGCCTGGTTTACATAGTGAATTCGAGGCCAGTCAGGGATACATAGTGAGACTCTGTCTCAAAAAAAGAAGAAAGAAAAATAAAAAACAAAACGAAAGAAGAGAAAGATGAAGTTCTGAAGGTGGATAGCAGTAGTGACAGCTACACAGTGAGAACATTTTAATGCATACTTTAATATGGTTAAAATAATAAATGCTGCCGGGCGGTAGTGGCGCATGCCTTTAATCCCAGCACTCGGGAGGCAGAGGCAGGCGGATCTCTGTGAGTTCGAGGCCGGGCTGGACCGATAGCCTCCAAAACAATACAGAGAAACCCTGTCTCGTAAAAACCAAAATAATAATAATAATAATAAATGCTATGCTTACTTATTCAGTAAGTCCCTATGCAACCCCTAAATCCAAACCCAACAATAACAAAAATCTTTCTTGTGAACACGGAGATAAAGGAAGACCTAGTAGAGACTGCACCCAAAGATTCTGAACCCAGAACTTGCCAGCGTCTAGTCTGTCCTGGGTTGACCAGATGGCCCTGGGACAGGCGGAGTGGCCTTGTGTACCCTGTGTGTCGAGTGAGCCACACTTGTGCTTCTTGGCCTGGCAGAATCCCCCCAGCACTCCTTTCCACACTGAATCTGGCGCCCCTCCCTATCTTTTGTGTCCTGTGCTCCACTGAACAGGTGACACAGCCCACATACCCCCGCTTGCTCAGCACCAGGCTGTGACTGAATTGGGCTCACAGTGTCCCCATCGGGCAGCAGTGGGGTGATAGTAAGGATCACAGGTGATGATCCCAATCCTGGGCCAGCAGAGTGTGTGTTCCAGCGCCATGTAGAACATACCCCCAGTCACCAGACACAGAGGAGTTTCCCATAAGTCTCCAGTGCGTGGTGTCAGAGGTGCCTCCAGCCCAGACCATCTCTCCTGAGACCTGAGGTTGAGTAACAGAGGGGCTGGTGGAGAAGGTGAAGGCTGGGTAGGGAGACTGTACTGACATCCTTGGACTACAGGGGTGGGAGGAAGGAGCAAGGGAGGATGCGATGAATGGCAGACGGGGAGATGGTCTCCTTATGTGGCCCTGACCCCTCCTCTCTGCAGACAGACACTGGGCAGGCGGAAGGAATAGGCGGCATCTAGACTCCCTCTCTTGCAAAACCTTCCCACGCAGGGCCCTCAGCCTCGCACTGCCTTTCCCCAGAACAAGTGAGGGACAGCCGTGTGTTTCTCCAGCTTGAACCCTCTGGGGCGTGCTCGGGTGTCCTAGCTATGTGAGAACAGGAAACAACTGGAAAGCTGTAGCGCCAGCTTCTGCCTGGAGCCCCTCCATGTCTGAGGGTGAAGCTGTCACCCCGCCTGCTCCTCAGTCCCCATCTGCCAGCCCTGAGCTTGGATTCCACCTCTTCAGGCCCAGCGAACAAACAGCAGGTCAGCTCCAGGCTGTCAGGAAACCCAACACAACCTTGAAGATGACTAGCAGACTGGTCTTCCCCATAGTTCCCTCCTTCCTTCCTAGGACAGTGGTTCTCAATCTGTGGGTTGTGACCCCTCTTGGGGGGGGTCAGATGACCCTTTCACAGTCACTTATCAGATACCCTGGTTATCAGATACTTACATTATGAGACATACCAGTAGCAAAATTACAGTTATGAAGTAGTGATGGAAATAATTTTACGGTTGGGGGTCACCACAACATAAGGGACTGTATTAAAGGGTCATGGCATTAGGAAGGTTGAGAGCCACTGTCTAAGTATCTCTGTCGACATCTGGCTTCTCTTGAGACACAGCTTGGTGACAGGCACAGGGGATCCTGCTCAGCTCTGCTCTCGGCTGGGTGTGGTGTGGCTAGGGTTTCCCAGGCCTGCCTCCATGCTGGTGCTCACCCTGTTGGTGCCGTCATCCACTCCAGGTTACTATTGTCCCCCAGGCCACCCCCAGCTCTCTGTCCGCAGCTTCTGCACCTCCTGAAGAGCAGTAGCCTCAAATGCTTGCTTACCCCACAGATGACAAACCTGGAGCTCTCCTAAGCAGCCTGGGCTGTGGGGCTGGTGTGTGAGGCAGCAGCGACTTCAGCTGCTGTGGGCTTTACGTCACTAAGCTGTAGACAGTCGCCTCTCGTGTGATCCTCCCCGGTGGGCACACACACACGCTCCACTCATGGGGCGAGGGCAGACTGAGCAAATAGAACACAGGTCTCTCCCACCATCCCACGACAAGTGATGCTTCTGACCTTCACAGGGGCGGGCAGCATACAGGGCGAGGAGCTTGGGCAGCACTTTGCTTGGGGTGGCTCGGTCTCTTCAGTGACTTGAAGGGATGTCTGTGAGGTTGTGTAGAAAAGCTGGGAAAGTCCAGGTCTGAGCAGGAAGGAACTGGCTGCTGACCCTGGGTCAGAGCTGAGCTATCTAGGTCTGCAGGGCCCACGGTTCACAGATCACAGAGCTGCGGGCAAGCTGTGTGGGCATAGCAAGAGCAGTGGGGAGGGCAGAGGCAGCACTCTGGAACTGGACAGCCTTGGAGAGGGTGAGCCATATGCTGGGCAGCCCAATACACAGGGCTGGGCCAGACTGGAGGGAAGCCTGTCTCCATCATGGAGGCTCACAGAGGCCTGCCTACGGTTTGCAATTCCTCAGAGGCTCCGAGCGGCCAGCCACTCCAAGAAGGGTGGCCTTTCCTATTCTATTGCCTGGCAGCTCTGATTAGTGCAGATGGCTGGGGTCTGAGGCCACACGTGGTGTGGCTGCAGAGGTGGCATCTCTCTGACACCTGTGGGGCTGGCACCTTCTTGGCTCTTTGCAGACTAGAAGCTGAGCTGCCTCTGCACTGAGGCCCCTCTGAGGGCCAAGGGTCGCTAGGCGGCTCCCTTTTGCCAGTCTGGGCTTGTACAACACTGAGCAGGGAGGAGGCGGTGGGCAGGGCACTGGCAGGTGGCTTGTAGGGTAAGACTTTCCAGCCATGAGGCGGAGCCAGAGGCTGCTTCTCCTAGAAGGCAGCGGCTCCTGGCCAGGTGTGTGCTAGCTCTTCTCAGGGAGGCTGGTGAATGGGACAGGGAGCCCGAGGGGCCGAGCTGGCCAATTACATGGACAGTAAATGGAGGAGGATTGATTTATACTGGTATCTGGGAAATGCTTAGGAGACACTGCCCAGGTCTGGCCTGAGGCTTATTCCTCTCCAAGCTGCCTTAGAGAGCCCTGGACCCACGCAGGTTCTGGCAGCCATTGCCTTCCCATCTGAACCATGGGAAGGGAGGCTGGGCAAGGACGGCCCATTTCACAGAGGCAGTGTGAGTAGCTTTTGGGTTGGGGTGGGGTGTGAAGCCTTGGACACACACGCCCTCCTCCAGGTTAGACCATTATGTTTTGAACATAGGTTGAGGAGGGAGGAGAGAGGTAAGGAGCTGGGCCTCCACCTCCCTGGACAGGCCCCTGTGGTACTCTTAATTGTTAGGTACTGACTCACCGCACTTCAAAGGCCTTGGCCGGAGTTCAGCTATTTAACCTGCTGCACGGAGCCTGTCACTCTGGAGCTCTGCCCATGGGGAGCTGAGCCTGCCTGCCGACCTGCTCCTCACCTGGACAGGTCCCTCTTCCTCCTAGCCAGTCCACACCCGCTGAAGAGCAGTCCCCAAGGGCCTCCAGGGCCCTGCTGCCTGCTGCTCAGGATGCCGGCCCCCTGTCTCTTTGCTCCAGACATGACTGAACAGCTGTCCTTGTGGCATCACTACCTGTTGGCCATCCAGTCACGGGAGTCACCCCGTGTCCAGGACTACCAGAGGGCAGAGAACATTCTGCTCACTGTGCTGGAGCGTGCCCATGCCTTGGACCCCCGCTTCCTCGTTGACTATTCTCGAGACCTGGAGGCCTTCCAGTTTGCACTGCGCTCCTCCGAGGAAGCGCTGGATGTGGAGGTGCCCCTGGGGGTGGACGCCGAGGCTCTCCTGGTTGAGGAGTCAGAAGCCACTGAACCAGGAGGTGTCCCTGCACTCTGTCGCCTGGGTGTCCTCAGGGAGACATCTGGCCTGGAGCCATGGATGACTGATGACGTCTTCAGTGTCTCCTCAGAGGGCAGAGACGAGCGCTGCAGTGGCCACATTGTACCCAGTAAAGTCCTGTGTGTCCTTAAAGATCTTCTGGTGGCTGCCATTGTTCATTGCAAGCACCACAGCCTCATTCCACCAGGTAACGGCGTGGGGAGTGGGGGAGGTGCTCTGCCCATGTGTGCAGTGTGTGTGTGTGCCTGCCTGCGTGCGTGCGTGCGTGCGTGCGTGCGTGTGTGTGTGTGTGTGTGTGTGTGTGTGTGTGTGTGTGTGTGTGTGTGAGACCACTGTGTTTGAGTGCTCAGGGTATAGACTGGCCCATGGGGGCTGCATACAGGTCCCTGTGTGTGTTCCCTGTACATATGAGTGTAGTGTGAGTTGTCATTGTGTGTTGGGGGCCCTGTGAGCCAGGAGACTTACTCTGGCCCCTGAGCACCCACCACTTCTGAGAAAGCAGGTGTGAGTCACACGTGACCTGTTTCTGCATGGTGATTTGGTGAAGACATTTTAATGGATGTCACTTTATAAGCGTCTGAAAGTTTAGAGCAAGCCTGCTGTTTTGTTGCCAGTTTGCTGCACAGGGTCTCCGGCAGGGCTCTGGGAAGCCAGTCTGTTACCTGATGCAATCTGTGACGCTTTACGCCTGTCCTCACTTCAGCCTAGGTCGCAGTCCGCCAGACTGTATGTGAACGTGGCAACGCGTCTGAGTCAGGATGTAAACACAATGCATGTATGTACGGGGATGTGAGCAGACATGAGCATTCATGCTTCCATATACTCAGGCGAGTAAGTGTGCATGCCTGCTTCAGTTTGTGACTGAGTCGCTAACTTGACACGCTGAGACCCAGAAGGCTGTGAGACTGGGTATTTTCAAATATGCCAGGGGCCCAGCCTCAGTCTCTCGCTGGACATCTTGTTTAAGCCATCTGGGGTGTTGGAGCCCAGATGGATGGTGCTCCAGCAAGACCAGAAGCAGCCAATTTCTTTACACAGAGGTGGCTTGAAGGGTAGGTACAACCTGTGATGAGCAAGAACATTGGGGACCCTAAGTGATGATGCTCATCCTCTTGGGTTCAAGTATAGTATGTCAGGTTGATAGGGCCCTGGAGGCCAAACAGAGTGTCCTGTTTTCCTTGGGAGGAGACAGACACATGATGGTGGTAGTTGCTACTTTCTCATAGGTTTTGTCTTCCCAAGTCAACCTCCTGGTATTTGTACTGTGCCATCAGTGAGAGATGCAGGTGTCTCTCCTGGAGGGCAGTGACATGCCTGAGATCCTTAGTGTGTGGAGTCCTGGTCTGGACGCGTGTCCAGGGACCTTGGAGCCTGGGATAGTGGACTGCTGTTTCTTCTCATGCTTCCTAGGGTTCTGGGAAAGGGTGTTTAGCAGAACCATAGCTGGATGCCTAGGTCTCAGTCTGGGCCGCATGATTCAGGAAGCTCTCAGACTTCCAACCCCAGGAGGTCAGTTTCTGTGGGCAATCCCATCCAGACCTGCTAGGCCAGGTGTCCCACAGCAGAAGACTGACCTTTGGGTGGCCAGAGACCGTCATTAAGTGTCTGGTGTTTTGCAGCTCCTTTGGCATCTTACCTGGTCATCTCTTGAACCTTCTAATTCTTGCTTGACCTAACACAGCCTTTGCCAGTTGGCTTTGGCTTCTGCAGACCCACTGTTTTGCTGAAGCACAGACCCATGGGGGCAACTAGGAGACTTCCAAGTTATGGGCCATCAAGGACCATCCAAAACTCTAGTGCCCACCTTGCATACCCATGTTGCCTCCTGGCAGAGAAAGGAGACCACCCACCCACACCCCCACACACAGTCTAGGCCCATTCCTGCTGCTGTGGCTGAGCTGGCCCCATGGGAAATTCCAGGCATTGCTTCCAACACATTCCTTAAAAGGGAAGCTATTGCTGGTGACAGGGTTCAGGTATCCACTCCCAGAACCGGTGAGACCAGCCAGGTCTGGCTTAGAGGTAGTCTAGTGAGAACAGGTGTGGCTGGCTGTCTTCCAGGCTGCTATTTCACAAATAAAAATGTGTGACTAGAGGAATACAGGCAGACATTTAGACGATGGACAGAGAGGGTCCCCACCCCCTTCACAGGGAAACCGAGGCTCATGCAGGATGGAGAATTCCAGAGGTTGCCTCCGAGCTCTCCTGCAGATGGTGGAAACTGAAGGGAAACAAGGCCAGGTCTTTCCTTGCGATGAAGGCCCTGGTACAAGGCTCGTGTTCGGGAACAGCTCCCAGAGGGTTGGCTGTTCTGGCCTCTGACCCACGCCCCTCAATAGACATGGGAGGATAGTGCTGGGGTAGGAGGGGAAATGGTTCCACTCTGGGCCTGTGTGATGGTGTGGGTGTCTCCTCTGTTGCTGAGTTGTTTAGAAAGGAAGAGAACGCTGAGGTAGAAGACTCCTGCAAGTAACACACAAGCATCTGTTACTCCTGAGATGTCCCTCTTAGGTGACCTAGAGGTTCATGGTAGGGACCCGAGCCCTGGGACGGGTCTCAGTAGGGAGGGGAGAGAGGAGTCTCTTGGCCATAATGTGTCATTCATGAGGTGATAGAGGTAGCTAATTCTGGAGAGCTAAGTAGACAAAGACCTGGTCGTACAGAATGTTCAGGCTTATCCTGGATTTCTGGGTCATGGCAGCCTGGAAATGGGGTTATCCAGGACCTCCTCCCCGGTCTTTCCCAACACTGACAGTTCTCTCCCACAAACCTGATCCTGAGCTGCTCCTGGCCTTTGCTGCCCAGGCCCTGCCCGTATGGATGGTATGAGGACCAGCACGCGTGTGTGCGTGGGGTAGCGCATGAGGTGAGCACAACTTCACCAGCTCATCAGGAGAGGTCCAGCCTGGGGTTGATGACTTCCCCCCCGCCTTGTTTCTTCTCATGTGGGCTGGGCTATTATGTCTGATCTCCCTGGCCACAACTGGCCGGAAGAGGGATGAGAGTCACTGTAGGTGACACCGTAGCTAAAGGCTGTCCTTTAGAGTTGTCCCTGGAACAGGGTGCTGGGCCAAGAGCATCCCACTCACTTTCACTGGAGACCGAAAGGGTTCAGAAGGAAGCAATGCGACGTCTTCATACGGCCGTCCAGTAGAGAGCTGCAGGCTGTGGGCTGCCCAGGGTGGCAGGGGAGCCTCCCCAGCACAGCTCTTCACATGCCATCTATGTCCAGTGCTTTTCCTTGGGGCCCGCTCTCTCTCCTGGCTCAGTCTGGACACCAAGTGGAGCTGATCACGGCCAGAGGTGGGACCGTCAGGGGCAGATCCCGCAGGTCTAAGGACGTGTGGGCAGAGGCTCAGGCAACGAGAGTGAGGGGGGGGGACCCACAGAGAGAAGGCTCATGAAGGAAGCTGTGACGTCGCTCAGCTGGCGTTGCTCCGTGAATGGGGTTGTGCAGTAGTTCAATATGGATGGGCTGGCAAAGGAACAGCCGAAAAGGGGAAGGACAGTCGTGGCAGCAGGCAGGGTGTGCCAGACCAACGCAGGGTTAGGCCCTAAAGAGTGAGGCTGGATTGCTGGCGGGTTGTTGCAGGCTCGCTGAACGCTGCTAGCCTGAAGGAAGGGGAGCTGCATCTGTCCCTGCTGGTGTCCAGCGGCTGGAGGAAGATCCGCTTCAACGTTGTGCCCGTGGTGCGGAAGAAGCACAGGCTGCCTGCCTTGGAGGGGGCCCAGCTGAAGCCTGGATTCCCTGAGGGCGCCTTGAGGAGAGTCGCCAGCCATGGGGTAGACCTGGTGCCAGCTGATGCCCAGCGCTGGAGGTAGACGCCACTCTGGACCTTTGGGTCTTGATGGAAGGGGGAAACACCTCAATGCTCCCTGAGCCCAGCACAGGAGGCTCTGAGGGGTTCTTGCCTGCTTCCGCCCTGTGGGCATCTGTGTCATACTGAGGTCACTAGAATCCAGTAGTACACTCTGGAGGATTTCTAGTGTTCAACAATTCACAGAGAGGTCCCGGGAGGGCATGGCTGGGTCATCTTCTGCACAGGAGATAGTTAGTATCATAATGCTATGATAAGATAGCCACTGCGGAAGGTGGTGTGGAGGGTCCTTCACAAACAGCCAGGTAAACACTCGCAGAGAGGTTGTCTAAGGTGCCCACACAGTGAGGATGCACACAGTGAGGATGCCCATACAGTGAGGATGCACACAGTGAGGATGCCCATACAGTGAGGATGCACACAGTGAGGATGCCCATACAATGAGGATGCACACAGTGAGGATGCCCATACAGTGAGGATGCACACAGTGAGGATGCCCATACAGTGAGGATGCACACAGTGAGGATGCCCATACAATGAGGATGCACACAGTGAGGATGCACACAGTGAGGATGCACACAGTGAGGATGCCCATACAGTGAGGATGCTCACACAGTGAGGATGCCCATACAGTGAGGATGCCCATACAGTGAGGATGCCCATACAGTGAGGATGCCCATACAATGAGGATGCACACAGTGAGGATGCCCATACAGTGAGGATGCTCACACAGTGAGGATGCACACAGTGAGGATGCCCATACAGTGAGGATGCACACAGTGAGGATGCACACAGTGAGGATGCACACAGTGAGGATGCTCACACAGTGAGGATGCTCACACAGTGAGGATGCTCACACAGTGAGGATGCCCATACAATGAGGATGCACACAGTGAGGATGCACACAGTGAGGATGCACACAGTGAGGATGCTCACACAGTGAGGATGCTCACACAGTGAGGATGCTCACACAGTGAGGATGCACACAGTGAGGATGCTCACACAGTGAGGATGCACACAGTGAGGATGCTCACACAGTGAGGATGCTCACACAGTGAGGATGCCCACACAGTGAGGATGCTCACACAGTGAGGATGCCCATACAGTGAGGATGCTCACACAGAGAGGATGCTCACACAGTGAGGATGCTCACACAGAGAGGATGCTCACAGAGTGAGGATGCTCACACAGAGAGGATGCTCACACAGTGAGGATGCACACAGTGAGGATGCTCACACAGTGAGGATGCACACAGTGAGGATGCTCACACAGTGGGGATGCACACAGAGTGAGGATGCTCACACAGTGGGGATGCACACAGAGTGAGGATGCTCACACAGTGAGGATGCACACAGAGTGAGGATGCTCACACAGTGGGGATGCACACAGAGTGAGGATGCTCACACAGTGAGGATGCCCACAGTGAGGATGCACACAGTGAGGATGCACACAGTGAGGATGCACACAGTGAGGATGCACACAGTGAGGATGCACACAGTGAGGATGCTCACACAGTGAGGATGCACACAGAGTGAAGATGCTCACACAGTGAGGATGCACACAGTGAGGATGCTCACACAGAGAGGATGCTCACACAGTGAGGATGCACACAGTGAGGATGCACACAGTGAGGATGCACACAGTGAGGATGCTCACACAGTGAGGATGCACACAGTGAGGATGCTCACACAGAGAGGATGCTCACACCAATGAAAGTAACTTGAACTTGCTAATACCTTTCACTTGGGGTGGCCTTGCCAGAGTTACAGAGCCCTCAAAGAATGTTCCTCCACCTGAGGTGTTTAGTTATAGATGTGTCCCCTCATCTGCCAGCTCCTATCTCCAACCCTGGCTTCTTTGAGTCCCTTGAAGCCTGTGAGTTCAGTGATGGCCACCCGCTACCAAGTCAGTGTCCATGAGAAGGTGAAGGGACAGAAGCTGAGCCAGGAGGACTCAGGGCCTGGGGCCCATCCAAGCCTGACACCACTGGCATCCACATACAAGGCCACAGTGTTTCTACTGGGAGAAACACATGCCCAAGGTGCCGCCATCTTAGAACTGAATCGTTCCTTCTATGTGACATTTATAAGTTGCCGCGGCATTCTGAAGCCTTCGAAGAGCTCTGTGGGCCCTATGCCCTGCACCCTTGCTGACCTATTCATGCAGAGCAGGGCCCGCGCCAAGCGTGCTGAGGAACCACCTGCCTACGAAGGCAGGTGAAAGGTGCGGCCGAGTAGAACCACCTTACGCAAAGAGAACATGGCCTTTCTGTTGTCCCACCTCTGCCTGCCCTTTAGGACTGAGACGCACAGGGTGTGGAGGCCCTACCCTGTGATGGGCTGGCAATCCCAGAAGTGAGAGCCTGTGGTGTGCTGTGCCCTGTGCTAAGGGTCAGAGCTGAGCGTCTCCACACATTATCCACCCCCTGGCTCCCATGGAGGGGAGGGGCTTTGCTTTCCCTAACAAGCTCTAGAGTGGAACCCACACCCTCTGCCAGCCTGGGGCCCCCGAGCCCCAGTCTAAAAGAAGGTGGGTGACTGAGGTCTCCCCTTGTCCCTGCAATCTTTGATGGGGAGTCTGAACCCTAGGTGTTCCAGCTAGCAAGCAGAATCAACTGCTGAGAGACAGGGCCTAGAGCCCCAGAATGGCCACAGTTAGGGTGTGGCCCTCAAGTGGGACTCAGAGGCTCTAGAGTTGGGGAGCAGCAGCAGACTGGACTTTTTCTTTCTGCTGGGACACAGGGTGCTGGGCACTGACAGGTGGGTCTGGCTTTCAGGGTCTCCACTGGCTACCTGCTCAGTCGCCTGCTGGGTGCACTAGGCTCCTTCCCTGGTCACCGCCTGGACAGCCTCTCCATCCTCGACCGGGTGAATCTGGAGAGCTGGCGCGGTGGCAGCCAGAGCCCCGGCCTAACCTTTGACCACCTCAAGGTACGCATGGTAGCTCACCTCCGGCCGTGCTCTGTTGCTTATGTCAGTGACTAGACGGCACAGGGCGGTGACCCCCTAGGTGTGTCCCTCACAGCAGCTCCCATGGTAAGCAGCCACAGGTATGGGGAGGATTCCAGGTTCACCTGAGGAAGAGATCGCAGCTCACGAGGTCTCGTAGACATGGCTGTGGAGTGGTGTCATGGCCTTGGCCATCCCTAGACTGGTGATGTGGGAGGCCTTGCAATCCCACATGACTGAGTGGGGCCACACACGGCTGGACCTTTCCCCAGCACGAGTCCTCCCGTGTCTATGAACAATCCTGGTCAGGTTCCCCTATGGACTGGAGCCAACTGGGTACCCATGGGAGCACCGGCTCCCTTCCTGTGCTCCCTGGGACGGCACACTCAGTCATGTCTCATCTGCATCCTGCTATGGCTTTGTAATAGTCCAGTGCTGAGAAGAACAGGAAAGGTGCCTACCATCCCTAACCCCCAGGGCGTTGAGAGGAGAGTGGGTAGGGCCGTGAAGTCTGGGATCCTCGAGAGATGCATGCTCACGATGGGATCCTCCGGAGACGCATGCTCATGATGCAGAGGACGCCCTCCTTGGTCCAGGGGTTAGGGTCAGGTGAGCTGATGTGTCATCAGACACTGGCTCTGGGGAGACTCCTTGTGTGGACTGAGGCCATTGACTGCTCTCTCAGACCTCTGCCTGAGGTGGGTATCCAGTTTCCAGGGGTCATCGGGGTCTGATATTCAGAGGATCCTAAATGAACGGAGAGGTGGTGGAGGAGGACAGGGATCTGAGGACACAGACTTGCAGTTGGCTAATCGCGTAAGAGTCTTGGAGCAGAAAGGAGAAGAAGGACTTCTAATGCCCTGGGTTGGGCCCTCTGGGTTGGTCTACAGAGAACGAGCTCAAAGGAGGGGCATGAAGAAATCCTCAAGGATGGAGGAAGCCTCAGATAACCCTGAGGAAGTTCTGAAGTTCAGCAGAAGGTGGAAAGAGAGGCCCAGAGGGAAGCAGGAGGGGCAGAGAAGGAGTAGGAGCCCCAGGAGTTGCTGGGTGGCAGGTATAAGAGGGCTCGGCACTCGGAGATGTTGAGGAGGGTTGGCTGGAGCAGGGCTAGTGTACAGGCAGGTGGCGGGGAGTCGGTCCAGCTGCCCATTGACAGGCAGGTCTGACTTTGTCCTGCAGACGGTGCTGCTGTGGGCCTCTGTGCTCTTCCCAGCAACGGAGGACTGGGCAGACCTGCAGGGCTCGGTGTACCGCCTGCTGGTTGTGCTGCTCTGCTGCCTGGCTACCAGGAACCTGCCCCACTTCCTGTACCCGGAGCACAACTTGCTGCAAGACAGTGGCCTGGACCTCGGTGCCATCTACCAACGTGTGGAACACTTCGCCAGCCAGCCTGAAGAGTCCTTACGAATCCATGTCACCCACCTGGGCCACAGCCGTCCACCACGCATTGACAACGGAGTCAAGGCACTCCTGCAGCTACCCGCCAGTGACCCTACCTACTGGACCACTGCCTACTTTGATTTTCTGCTAGATAAGGTGGGTGCAACTGTTTCAAGAGGGAGTGGCTAGAGCCCTGGTCCTGAACCCTGACCCCTCCCTCCCAGGTCAGGAGCTCAAGGATGGCTGGGGTAAAGCCAGACCTCTGGGGGTAAAGCCAGACCTCTGGATGGCCGAGGGTCACATGGGACATAGAATGCAACCTCAAGAAAGGCCCCAAGGGTGAAGACTGCTCTCTGGAAGGTTAGGGTTAGGGTTAGGGTTAGGGTTAGGGTTAGGGTTAGGGTTAGGGTTAGGGTTTGGGTTAGGGTTAGGGTTAGGGTTAGGGTTAGGGTTTGGGTTTGGGTTAGGGTTAGGGTTAGGGTTTGGGTTTGGGTTTGGGTTAGGGCAGAGTTCCTGAGATTACCCCTGTGTTCCACAGACTTACCCTAAACCACACAACAAATGCCCAGAACCCTTCTCTACCTTGGGGCTTAGATTTTCCCTGGGATCCATTTCCTATGTGTTCCTGGACTTGGCATTCTGATGGTCACACTCTTTGGGACCTTATGTTCTCTGGCCTGCTGTCTAGAGGTACCTACCAGCTGTCCCTTCTACACCTGTAGAGCCCATTGCTCCCCTACAAAGGCAGGGACTCCACCACCCAGCCCCAAATATTGCCTCCAACATATGCCTAACATTTTTTTGCCAGGCGTTGGTGGTGCACGCCTTTAGTCCCAGCACTCGGGAGGCAGAGACAGGCGGATCTCTGTGAGTTTGAGGCCAGCCTGGTCTACAGAGCGAGTTCCAGGACAAGCCTCCAAAACAATACAGAGAAACCCTGTCTGGAAAAAACAAAACCAAAAAGAACCAAAACAAACAAACAAACAAAAACCCCACATGCATGAAAATTTTTGGTCACTGATGTGCATGGAAGGAACCTTCAACCAGAATCACTGGGACCTCCTCAGGGGTCATTGTGTCAGGGATTCCGGGGATATGCTGTGTGATACAGGCTGTTGGAAGAGGAATGCTGGGGTGGCTCACCTGCAGGGGTGACGGACCAGGTGGATCCTTGCAGACAGGGTGGTCAGAGAAGATGGTTGAGACAGGTATAGCCTGGCTGCCTGTGACCCTCTGTCCCTGCCCACCTCAGTTCCAGGTCTTTAACATCCAGGATAAGGACAGAATCTCAGCCATGCAGAACATCTTCCAGAAGACCAAGACCATGGGAAATGACAACAGCTGAGCTGGAATGGGAGGCCCAGTCTCTACCAACCTGCAGAGCTCCCTGGGACTTCTGGAAAGGAATGGGGATGGGGGAATCTCTTTAGT
The DNA here is from genome assembly GCF_017639785.1 of Mesocricetus auratus. Taxonomy (NCBI): domain Eukaryota; kingdom Metazoa; phylum Chordata; class Mammalia; order Rodentia; family Cricetidae; genus Mesocricetus; species Mesocricetus auratus. The sequence goes on from NW_024429194.1 coordinate 17,118,411, forward strand.
GACAGGTGGAGGGACTTAGTCCCTGAGGACTCCTGTTCAAGGAGAGTTCAAGTAGCTGGCACGGAGGTCTTGAGACAGCCACCATGTTCCAGACCAGGACTGAGGTGGCTGGTTGTATGCTTCCCAGGGACCCATTGATCCATTCATTGGACAGTCAGGACAGGTATAGGCATAAGACAGCTTGGGCGTTTGCTCTGCTTATGTTTCACACTACTCCTGGGGGTTGAAACACTGTGTGTTTAGCGTTGAGTACATTAATGCCCCAGTGTACCCTGTGGGGAGGGTCCCCCACTTGGTGTATCTCTCTGCAAATATAGACTCCTAAGACTTGTGTGCAAAGATGGTTTCATTTCAAACCTTCCGCACTCTTAGGCAGAGACTGTTCCCCTGGACAGATAATCCTTACTCTCCAGTTCAGAAGGAGCTGAAGCCAGAAGAGGGACTGCCACAGCTCCCTTTCCCCAATACTAGTCTGACCTGCTTCTCTGTTACTGGAGCAGTGTCCCCTGTTCCCAGCATCCAGTGACTCACATCTTCTCATTAGCTTGAAGCAGCTTCCCTGGAGCCCGGGACCTCTGAGTGCCCCAGCTCAGAGACATCTCTTCTCCGTTGTCTTTGGCACTTGGTGGCATTTACTCCTTGGCTTCAGAACTGTGGGCTGCATTCCAGGCTCTGAGGAGGGAACCCAAGTCCCGTATTTGTGCAGGACATCCAGTGTCCCAGTGTCCGCCAAGGACTGACAGCATGTGTCAGAGCAACTACACAATGAGTAAGTGCCCAGGGTCCCTGAAGTTTGTGGGACCAGGGCCCAAGCTATCACCAACACAAGAGAAATGCTGTGTTGTCTCAAGAGTGGAACTTAAACAGACCCGAGCCCACCCTGCTCACTTCCTTGGTGATAAATATAAGTCACATTTAACAGAGATGAGAGCTGTGAGCGCAGGAAAGGCCAAGGGGACACTAATTTTTTTCGACAAGGTCTTGCTATTTAGCCCTGGCTTGCCTGGAATTCTCTAAATAGACCAGGCTATCCTCAGACTCTTAGAGATATCCCTGAGTGCAGGGATTAAAGGTATATACAACCATGCCCACCTAAATTTTATTAGAATTGTATTTATTTTGCTTGTATCAGTGTGTGTGTGTGTGTCATCCCTAGTCCACTGCCCTTTAAACAGTCTTCCCAAACACACTACATGAGGGTGTAGGAGCAGAATATAGCATTCCTTAAAGTGTACCACAGCGACTTCAGTAAGAACCAGGTGGGCTGTGTCATGTCGGGATTACAGAAACTTTGCCAAATAGTGATTTGTCACCAAGACACTGCGCTAGACATATGATCTATGGTAGAACAGGATAACAGGGACTCTGGAACTTGCTCTGTAGGCACCAATAAGGGAGGCACATCCTCTCTGGTCCCATTAGAAGGAGGTCTAGAAGCAGTGTGGGTTCTTGGAAGAGGACAGTGTAAGTTCTAGATCTGAGCAAAGCTAACCTTCCTGTTGTGGGCATGAGACAGGCCTTGGGAGACCTGCTACAGAGGGGCTCTGTGCTGATGACACCAGGGCTAGGGAGACTCTTCAGTGCCTCACACAGGTGTCCTACTTTTGACATTGCAGCATGGCATTATTGTCTACAAATGAGCTGGGATACAAGCATAGCTATTCTGGGACCCATGTGGTCTGTGGGCTGCAGATTGGGGACATGCTTATAAAATAAATGTGTTCATTCTATAATTCAAACGGGGAATCTTAGCGCCACCTTAAGGTCTGCCACATAGGCAAAGCCCTGGGGCTCAGAGGTCCAACGTAGGCTGGGACTTTGTCCTGCCTGCCTTGGAACTCGGTGACCTCTTTGGATCTTGAAGACTATATGCACCGCACCTAGGAATGTCCCATCAACTAAGTGACTGGGGTAATTATCACTTCTGAGTGAGACCAGCCCAGAAGTGGCTTCTCTAGCAAGTTTATGTCACAGTATGAGCATAGTGTCAATGATATTATGTGGGTCCCTGCAAGCCTCAAAAAAGGAGCTGAGGCCCCAGAGCAAGGGAGTGTCATGCACATCGAATGAGCCCCCGTGATCCCATGTGATCCCATTCCCAGTGCCACAGGCCCCCATGTGTGTTGGCAGGGGTGGAAGATGATGGTGGCAGTGCAGTATGGGTCTAGAGGACAATGGATTCAGTATATCTGGGACCAGTCAAGCAGGGTGAGGGCCAGATGAGTTACAAGAACGGTGGCTTGGACCTTCCTGCCATCAGGCTTGGTGGCCAGGCCTCCCTCTCAGCTCATGCTGGCCTCGGTGACTTCCCTGGGGACTTAGAGTCCTGGAAGGCAGCAGGGAGGAATGGTCCTTCCAGAAATAGAGCTTCAAACATTGGAAATATTTGTTAATTGTGGAGACGAGAGACCCATGGGAAGCACACAGGTGTAAGACAGGAAATTCCAGAGGTGGAGGTGGCTGCAAATGACGTAAAGAGTGATTTCTGAGCCCAGTCCTGAAGGTAGACAGTCTCCACAGGCCACGAGGACCCACGGGGGCATGTGGTCACTTGGAGCCGTGAACGTCCCATTCTCAGTCCCCGATGGAAAAAAAGTCAACAAGTACGCAGAGGACTGGAAGATGTCTGCCACCAGCCAGCCTGAGTGCTGTCAGGAGACCCTGCTCAACAAGATCAGAGTGTAGTGCATCTACACAGAGCCAAAATCCATGGACAATATGCTTTCTGACCTCAACAGACACAAATTAAAAACAAAAACGAAGTGGAGGTTTAGAATTTCTTCCAAATATGTGGAAATTATACAACATAAATCAAAATAATCTGTGGTGTCAAGAATAAGTCCCAGGAACAAAATCATAAAATATTTTGACTTGCATGATAATGAGAACACTACCCGTCAAAGTTTGGTGATGAAGCCGACACAGGGCTCAGAGAGAAACTTTACCTTGAAACACCTGAAAGAGCAGCTGTTTTTCTAAGTCAACTTCTTAAGCTTCCAATGTAGGGAGCAGGAAACCAAGAGTAGCCCCCAAAGATATGGACAAGGAGTACTTGTCAATCAAAATTTTCAAAGGAGAGCCAGTGAGATGGCTCACAAGGTAGGAGTGTGTACTGCCAAATATGATGACCTGAGTTCAATTCCCGGGACCCTCATAGTAAAAGGAGAAAACCAACTCCTGCCAGCTGTCCTCTGGCCTTTACACATTGAGGCATATTTACACACACACATATATATACACACACACACACACACACACACACCACACACACACAGGAGCTGCAGAGAACCTGCATTGACCCCATTCATAAACTGAACACACACACACACACACACACACACACACACACACACACACACACACGATAAACATTTTAAAATTCAAACATTAAACACTTGCTCTAAGACTGGAGTTCTCCCAACCACATTTTTTTTGCAATGGCTTTATGGTCCTCAGAAAGCCAGTGAAAAGTATACACATTTGGAAAGACGTTTAAATGGCATCATTCATAGGCAACTTGATTATCGACTTAGAATCCAAACAAATCTACAAAGAACTCATTACAACTATGAGCCTAGAATGGTCAGTAAATGCAAGTGTATTAAAAGGAAGCAATTGGAAATGAAAACTAAGTATCATTTATGATAACAGCAAAATAGCAATCTCTTTGGAATAAATCTAGTAAACGGTGTATGCAAGACCTCTAGAGTGAAAATCTGAAATACACTGCTTAGAGAAATTTAAAGTCATCTAAATTGATCCCTGTGAATTTAAGTTTGTGGTATTTCTAAGATTCCTACTGTCCTTAACCCAATAGCTGGTAAATTCCAATCATAATCCCCAGGAAGCTAGTCTGTAGAAACAGAAACAGACAAAATAAGCCCAAGATTCATGTGGAAATTCAAAGGTTTTAGAATAAAAAACTCTCTCTCTCTCTCTCTCTCTCTCTCTCTCTCTCTCTCTCTCTCTCTCTCTCTCTCGATTCATATTCAAACTTACTGGTGGCTGCAAATTTTGAGATAAGGTAGATTGATGACTTAGGACCAAGAAAGCAGCCAGAGTGGAACAGATGCCAGAAACTAATCCACAAATACGTAGTCGATGATCTTTGCCAAGTTGGCAGGTCAATTGAATGGAGAAAGCAAGGTTTGTTTAACAAGCGTGCTTTTAGGACAACTGGGTACTGCTATGGGTAAAATGTACTTTGCCCCATGTACACGCCATGAAACAAATAATAGACCTCCGTATAACTTCAAAAGAAAAGACATGAACATCCATAACAGTCTCAAAGTAGGAAAGACTTCTGCAACAAGATAGAAACATCTTAGAACACAGAAAGAAGACTCATAGGACTTTGCCAAAATTAAACAGACCTGCTCTTGGAGCCATTCATAGGAAAATGATAGGTGAGCCACAGAGCAAGAAACCCTTGGCACACAAACATCAGATTGGGTTGAGAATACATTTTCTTAAAAAAATCTATTATAGAGCTGGGGAGATGGCTCGGTGAGTAAAATGCTCTCACCAGGCAAGCATGAGGACATAAGTGTGGATCCCCAGCACCTACACAAAAGCTGGGTACAGCTGTGCACACCAGTAATCCTAACACCAGGTGAAGGGAAGGCGCAGAAACAGTTTTGCTGGACAACCAACCTCGCTAAAATGTGAGTTCTAGGTCCAATGAGAGACCCTGTCCCAAAAATTAAGGTGGAAAACACTGATGGAAGACATTCCAAAGTTTACCTCTGTATCTTCAGCCTTCATACACACCTACATAGACAGGTGCACCCCACCACACACATGCATAAGATACACACACACACACACACACAGAGAGAGAGAGAGAGAGAGAGAGAGAGAGAGAGAGAGAGAGAGAGAGAGAGGAACTCAAGGACTGTTACAAACCAGCAACCCAAGGAGGAAAAATTCATATACCAGCAAAGGTTTGCAAGTGTCCAGTGGCACGTGGAAAGACCATGGACACTGTCAATCACCGAGGGAGGGGACATTCTAATGCAGTTAGTTTGACAGCGGCTAGAACTAAAGGATGCCAGTCACCTGGGCAAGGGTATGGAATAGCCGCAGCTCTTAGCCACCGTATCCCCTCGTCGAGGCAGCCTGTCACTGGAATTCTTGTCATTTACTCAAAACAACTGAAAGCACAAAGTCACACAAAGCCTTGAACCAGGAGGCTGTTTCAACTGTGTTTATCAAAGCTCCAAACTGCAAATAAATCAGGTGTTAGTCCGTCACCCGCAGGTAACGGGACAGAATTTCTACAGGTGGTCATGCAGGCAAGGACAGTCAGGCACACATGTGCAGGAGGCTCCAAGACGCTGGGCAGGCTTTCATCAGAGAATGCGTGTGGTGTATAGTGACCCAGCTGATCTGCAGGACCAGAGCCAGGAAACCTTCCACTGGGTATTTCCTGGGTTCATTCTCAGCCAAACAATTTTCTATACCTCAGTGTCTGCCTCTTGGGAGGTCAAATCAAGATAGGGCTGCTCTCTGGACAAAGGCCAGGCTCCAAGTGATCGCATGGACCCGGGCATTCTGGGCCCTGAATTATCCAGAATCCTCTCCAAGAACCCCCTCCTTGCTTGAGGACCCTGTGTGGCACTGATCATGGTTCTGCTGTGACTGTGTCTGTGTGTCTCTCAAGACTGTCCCTTCTGGTCACCGAGAGCCAGGGAGCAGCCTCTTTTGGCTCGGGAACCTACCCCAGAATACAATTGTGACCACTTGTACCAGGGACATGGACATAAACAGGTCACCATTATCTGCTAGGAGGTGCATTCCTAGTGGTAACCTGGTAAGAAGTGGTTCCCCAGCCTTGGTAAGAGGGGGGCTCTCCAGCCTTGGTAGGAGGGGGGCTCTCCAGCCTTGGTAGGAGGGGGGCTCTCCAGCCTTGGCAAGAGGGGGCTCCCCAGCCTTGGTAAGAGGGGGCTCCCCAGCCTTGGTAAGAGGGGGCTCTCCAGCCTTGGTAAGAGGGAGCTCCCCAGCCTTGGTAAGAGGGGGCTCTCCAGCCTTGGTAACAGGGGGCTCTCCAGCCTTGGTAAGAGGGGGATCTCCAGCCTTGGTAACAGGGGGCTCCCCAGCCTTGGTAAGAGGGGGCTCTCTAGCCTTGGTAAGAGGGGGCTCTCTAGCCTTGGTAAGAGGGGGCTCCCCAGCCTTGGTAAGAGGGGGCTCTCCAGCCTTGGTAAGAGGGGGCTCTCTAGCCTTGGTAAGAGAAGACTCCCCAGCCTTGGTAAGAGGGGGATCTCCAGCCTTGGTAACAGGGGGCTCCCCAGCCTTGGTAAGAGGGGGCTCTCCAGCCTTGGTAAGAGGGGGATCTCCAGCCTTGGTAACAGGGGGCTCCCCAGCCTTGGTAAGAGGGGGCTCTCTAGCCTTGGTAAGAGGGGGCTCTCTAGCCTTGGTAAGAGGGGCCTCTCCAGACTTGGTTAGAGAAGGCTCCCCAGCCTTGGCAAGAGGAGGCCCTGCAGCCTTGGTAAGAGGGGGCTCTGAGGATAGCTGCCCAGTGTGCTCCAGGTCTGAGTGTTTGCGGGACAAGCAGAGCAGGGAGCTGGGGCTCAGGGGGCCTCTCAGGTGAATGTGACAATCAGGGTGGACGGCTGAGGATATGGGCCTTCATGGTCATGAACTCAGGTTCTTGTTATGTGTTTGTGGGTGTCTGACTTTACGAGTGGGGTTTCTTGTAGATTCATTTGAAGACAGCGTTATGAGAGTGTGTTTGGGGAGTGAGCGACATCTGGAAACTGAAGACAGTATCCCCGGCCCCGGGAAAGGATCTGTGTGCAGGCTCTAGAACAAGGGGCTCTCCTCACAGGGCCACACTGAGGCCGTGCAGGCAGCTGAGGGGCCCCACTTGGCTCTCCCACATGCAGTTTGACACAGTCAGAGGAGATGCCCGACCAGCACTTTATTGACTGTTCCCAAAGGCCAGTGGCCTGTAGACCGCAGTGCTTTTGGAAGGAGACTACGGTCCGTGCCCACAAGGTGCCATCTGTGGGAAGACGGGCAGCTTCACGCGTTCCTTCCCCCCTCGTCAGGCTGCATGAGGAGCTTTGCTGTTCCCGGCACAGTGGCCTTGCGATGTCTTTTGTCTCCCGCTAGACTCTCAGTCCCTTCAGAAGGGCATAGTCTGGTGGAAGGATGCTCACAGCCTGTTCTTAGGACAGTGTTGCAGGGCCTCTCTCAGGGCCTCGGCCACGCGGTCCACATTCTCCATGGTGGCATTGTAGCCCAGCAGGCCAATCCGCAGAACCTGGTGGGCACGGAACAGGCAGATGTTAGCCTCTGTTTGCAGCCCCTTTCCTGACAGGAGCTGGTCAGGGTAGGGTACATTTACCACATGAGACCACCATCCATCTGGTATGCAGGAGGGAAGTGGCCTCATGCATGCTGCCCAGGGCTAGAGCCAGCTTCCCTTCTGTACCCAAAACGTAGGGAAAGCTGAGGGATTGAGCCAGGGATTGCCTCTCGGCACTCAGAGGGGGCCTGGTAAAGCTGAGGTGTGACCTTCCTAGTGTGTGGGGAGGGCTGAGGATATTCTACCCGAGGTGATGGTGCTGTTCTAGGCCTTGCAAGTGACCCAGCGCAGGTGGGGACTCAAGGCCGGGTGTCTAGTGCCTCTGGCCACAAAGCCCTGGCGGTCCAGAAGCCTCCTCACCTTCTCCTCACCACCTCCTCACCTTCTCCTCACCACCTCCTCACCTTCTCCTCACCTTCTCCTCACCTTCTCCTCACCTTCTCCTCACCTTCTCCTCACCACCTCCTCACCTTCTCCTCACCACCTCCTCACCTTCTCCTCACCTTCTCCTCACCACCTCCTCACCTTCTCCTCACCACCTCCTCACCTTCTCCTCACCTTCTCCTCACCTTCTCCTCACCTTCTCCTCACCTTCTCCTCACCTTCTCCTCACCTTCTCCTCACCTTCTCCTCACCTTCTCCTCACCTTCTCCTCACCTTCTCCTCACCTTCTCCTCACCTTCTCCTCACCTTCTCCTCACCTTCTCCTCACCTTCTCCTCACCACCTCCTCACCACCTCCTCACCTTCTCCTCACCACCTCCTCACCTTCTCCTCACCTTCTCCTCACCTTCTCCTCACCTTCTCCTCACCTTCTCCTCACCTTCTCCTCACCTTCTCCTCACCTTCTCCTCACCTTCTCCTCACCACCTCCTCACCACCTCCTCACCTTCTCCTCACCACCTCCTCACCTTCTCCTCACCTTCTCCTCACCTTCTCCTCACCACCTCCTCACCTTCTCCTCACCTTCTCCTCACCTTCTCCTCACCTTCTCCTCACCTTCTCCTCACCACCTCCTCACCTTCTCCTCACCTTCTCCTCACCTTCTCCTCACCTTCTCCTCACCTTCTCCTCACCTTCTCCTCACCTTCTCCTCACCTTCTCCTCACCTTCTCCTCACCACCTCCTCACCACCTCCTCACCTTCTCCTCACCACCTCCTCACCTTCTCCTCACCTTCTCCTCACCTTCTCCTCACCACCTCCTCACCTTCTCCTCACCTTCTCCTCACCACCTCCTCACCTTCTCCTCACCACCTCCTCACCTTCTCCTCACCTTCTCCTCACCACCTCCTCACCTTCTCCTCACCACCTCCTCACCTTCTCCTCACCTTCTCCTCACCACCTCCTCACCACCTCCTCACCTTCTCCTCACCTTCTCCTCACCTTCTCCTCACCTTCTCCTCACCTTCTCCTCACCTTCTCCTCACCACCTCCTCACCTTCTCCTCACCACCTCCTCACCTTCTCCTCACCTTCTCCTCACCACCTCCTCACCACCTCCTCACCTTCTCCTCACCTTCTCCTCACCACCTCCTCACCTTCTCCTCACCACCTCCTCACCACCTCCTCACCTTCTCCTCACCACCTCCTCACCTTCTCCTCACCTTCTCCTCACCACCTCCTCACCTTCTCCTCACCACCTCCTCACCTTCTCCTCACCTTCTCCTCACCACCTCCTCACCACCTCCTCACCTTCTCCTCACCTTCTCCTCACCACCTCCTCACCTTCTCCTCACCACCTCCTCACCACCTCCTCACCTTCTCCTCACCACCTCCTCACCACCTCCTCACCTTCTCCTCACCACCTCCTCACCTTCTCCTCACCACCTCCTCACCTTCTCCTCACCACCTCCTCACCACCTCCTCACCTTCTCCTCACCACCTCCTCACCACCTCCTCACCTTCTCCTCAGAGGGCCCGAGGCCACCAGCGATTTCAATGTTGAAGTGATCCAGCACATAGCTGACGATGTGCCTCCAGTTGTAACCAGCAGGCACAGTCACGGTGGTGATCGTGGGTAGCCGGAGTGCCTGCAAGAAGGGCCAGGCTCAGCCACATAGGCTGGGGCCCTGCATATCCTCCAGGGCCATTCACACCCTCTATGATGATGCTCAGGTGGCTTGACCTGGGCTGGTCTTTAGAGTTCTAAGGAAGGGCCAGAAGCTTGCCACTCGGCTGGTGGCCACTGCAGGGCTCCCTTGGCAGGGAATAGGGGCCATCTGGAGATTTCCAGGAGCCCAGAGAGGTTGCCCCCAGCTTTGGGAGACTCTTCAGGAGTTCCACTGTTACACAGCACTTGATCTCACCGACTGAGCATGGCCTTCCCCTCCCCATTGGACTGGTGCCTGGGTCAGTCGGTGGACACCACCTTAGGCCTTTGGGCTCCTCACCGGGTCCTTCACAAAGAGCTGCAGGCCCAATTCCTGCAGGCGTTGGTGCAGATATGCTGTAGCCTCCCTGTGCCGCTGCCAGGACTTCTCCAGGCCCTGTGGGAGAAAAGGTGGCCATGGCCAGGAGACAGGGTGGGAGGCCTTCCTTGAGATGGTAACGCTCTGTAGCCTAGGGGTACTGGGGCAACTTCTGGAGCCCCAGGCCCTGAGGAGACAAGAGGGTCTACGCTGGGTCAGCTTGAGGAAAGGGTATTTTCTGGGTCTGGGAGGGAGAGAGGTAGGTACCAGCCTCCAGTGGGTACCCAGTGGACCCTGGGGAGACAGGAAGGACAAATTTCAAAGTGTAGCTTGCCACTAGGGGAGCCTGGGATTTCTGGCTACATAGGTGTGGTATTGTCAGTCAGGTCCTATTCATTCTGACCCTGAACCTCAAGAAAATGTGATGTGTGACCGCGAGTGACTCCCAACTCTAGCCCCGCAGTGACTTCCAGGTCCCATCTTGTCATGCAGCAACTGCTCCCCACTGCCCGCCAGTGATGCTCTTCTTCACGGTACACTGATCCACGGGCAAATGCTGCCAGAGCCCACTGCGCGTCCTCTCTCCCCATACCCTTCCTTCTTCCGTTTTAGGGGCTCAGCATGTAGCCCAGGCTAGCCACAAACTCTTGATCCTGAATCAACATCTAGAGTGCTGGGATTACAGGAAGGCCCCCCTGACTTCTTTCCCTGTCCTAGCCCATGCTCCACAGGGACATACCCCCAGTTCAGAGCCTGCCCATGCTCCACAGGGATGTACCCCCAGTTCAGAGCCTGCCCATGCTCCACAGGGACGTACCCCCAGTTCAGAGCCCCAGCCAGGGAGACCCTCTAGACCATGGGTCACCATGTCTCTAACCCATTCCTCATGCAGCGATTTTATGAGTGGTCCTAAGAACGCAAACGTGGAAGACACAGTCCAGGGGCTCATCCTGGCCTCTGGTGGCTGGCAGTGGTCTATGAGGGACATCAGAACCCGGAGGAATGAGGCCAGACTTTGGCAGTTTGTGCTGTCATGTGTCCTGCACAACCTCCCGGGCCTGTAGTCACACTTCATACCCACTTCCCGAGACTGGACTTCGCACTGGACACACGCACCGACCTAGTCACACCCAGCTGGCCTGGGACCTGCGCATACGTGCAGAGTGCCAACCCCTTCTTGACTCTGGTGAGTGCTGCATTGGCCAAGTGTGTACCCAAGGCTTGGGTGGAAACTAGCTTGGCTAGCAGTACAGGAGCCACAAGTGGTGTTGGCTTGTGTCTGATGGTAGGTTTATCATGAAACCTAAGGTAGCAGGGCATGGTGGCGTAAGCTTGTAATCCCAGAACTTGGGAGGTAGATGCGGGAGAATTGGGAATTTAAAACTAGCCTGGAACTCAGATACATAGCAAATTTGAGGCTAGCCTGGGCTACATGAGACTTTGTCTTAAAAAAAATATCAGAGAGACTATGGACACCCCCATGGAGGGCCTCACCCTCCCTGGGGGAATGAGGGGATAACGGGGGGGGGTTTGGGGGAGGGCACGGGAAGAGGGGAGGGAATGGGAGAGGGACCTGGAACTGACTTGTGAAGCAACCTTGTTTCTTATCTAAATTTAAACTGGAAAATAAAAGAAAAAAATGTGATAAAAAATGTCAGAGTATCCTTTTCTTGCTCAATCTGGCTCTCTGGCCCATGCGATACCTCAGATATAATAAGATGGAGTAAGTATAGGCCCTGACCTTAAACTTAGATTTTCTAGCTTCCAAAAACTGTTAGTCAAATAAATTCAACTATAAACTACTCCGCCTATGGCTCTCTGTTAGAATGACACAAACAAACTAGGATAACCATTGACTTACCAACCAGTGGCTACATATACCCCCTCCCTAAGACCCCTCTCACCATCCATCCTCTCAGAGACCCCACTCTATTTGGGGGAGCCTCCCTCTTTCAGCCTCCCCTGTGCTCTGCTCAGAAACTGAAGGGTCAGGCAAGAGTGCCTCTGGGGCTCTGTCCCCCCAGTCTGCCCACAGTTAGCGCTCCGCCCTCCTCGTTGAAGCCGTTCCTTCCCCGGCCCTCCTGGGGAAGAGCACCATCTTCCCAGTTACATCACAGCTCTTCCTACGGGAAGCCTGGGCCTGCTGGCAGCGTCACTGATGTCTCTGAACCCTGGGTCTCCTTTCTCCAGAGCAATCTAAAGGGATCTCGGGAAGGGGTGAACCGCACAGGCACCCAGTCTGAGGTGCACACAGGTCAGAGGGGCTTCCTGCTTGTCCCTTTACCCTCCTCCTCCCGTCTCCCTGGGCTGAAGTCCCTCTATTACCTGCTCTGAAATGAGTGCCAGGCTCTCCCTCAGGCAGTATAAGCTGGTGACAGGTGTGGTGTGGTGAACTCTGGGAAACAAAGAATAGAGCTTGGTCCAGTGTCACGGAAGGGACTAGGCCAGGAGCTGACTGCGCCACCCCAGCAGCTCAGGCTCTATGGCAGGAGCCAATCATTTCCCAGGGACACTTTCCTGCTTCAGAGTCACAGCGTCAAGGGTTCCAGGGAGGGAAGGCCCACGCAGGGTTTGGCAACATGTAGGAAAGATGGGGAAGGAACAGAGTTGATCCCCTTCCTACCAAGACACCATGTCCCTGTGAGGCCAGCACTAGACACTTTGTACCCACTAGTCTAGAGACCATTCTGGTTCCCTGTCTTGTGTTTAATACAAAACCTCCCGGGATTGTGAACAAGACGGACCTTGAAATCTTCAGTGAACCTTCCAAGAGGCCTGGAACGGGAGGGTATAGCGGAGCCAGGTGCAGAAAGTTGATGGAGAACGAGATTATGGAAATGGTGGTGGGGTGTTTATTGGAACTGAGTCTCTGGGCCAGGTGACAAGTGAGGCCTCAGTCTAATGGCTAACACAGGAGGCTCCAATTAGAGCATGGAGGCTCAACCGCACAGAGGCATGAGATGGGGCTGATAAGGGGTTGGACGCAGGGAGGGGAGGACTCAGGGAGGGGAGGACTCAGGGAGGGGAGGACTCAGGGAGGGGAGGACTCAGGGAGGGGAGGACGCAGGGAGGAGAGCAACCACCCTACCACCCTCATCCCTGGCCCCGCCCCCACACTCACACTCTGGTGTTGCCCTCACAGCCCCACAGTTTGGCCAAATGCATGATGTCTGTGTAGAAGGAGACCGGCTTTGTCTTCCGAGAGTAGACCTTGTGTCTGGGCAAGAGAAACCCATGTGAGTACTTGTCCCTGGTTTGGGGCTGTCCTGTGGTACAGATGAGGGTGCAGCGGCAGAAAGCCTATTGTGGAACTTGTGCTCACAGGAGCTTGTGAGCCTATCCGGGCTGCCAACCCTCTGAGATCTGAATGGATGTGACATGGGCACCTAAGGCCACTGCTCTACCATGCTTAGTCTCTTCATTTCTTCCTCTTCTGCCCATGGGTTTGTCGTTTCTTGGGGAAACTGAGGCCCAGGCTTGGGTTGCACACTGCTTTCCCAGGCGGGATTCCCTGACCCTTCCCCTCTCTGCTGAACTTCCTTTCTTCCTACAAGGCTCCCAGCCCCCACTATCCCTATGACTCCACTGGTGTCCTGACCACACCTACATCAACTCGTTTGGGTTGGGACCCAAGGGCTGGTTGCAGCTGATGGTCAGTCCCCGCTGAGGTCTCTCTCCATGACCCTGTCTCTCCCTCCAACCCCCACTGGCCTGGCTCAGGATCTAGAACCCAGGAGGCCGAGATGATGGCGGAGTGAGGGGTGGCTTGTGTCTGTCTCTGGCAGGTCCTGGGCCGACTGCCGGAAACTGGTCTGGGGTCGAAGAGTGGGTTGGTTACTCCTTCGCATGACAGTGGGAACCTCCAGAAGGTCAATTTCTGGCCCTGTCCACAGCCTAGGCCCTGGGATGTGTTCACCTGCCCCCCCCCGCCCCCCCGCCCCCACACACTACCACCACCCTATGAGCAAGCTTTGGAACACATCTTGTCTTTTAGGACATCCCAGCAGGGTGAGCAGGGAGAGGTTTCAGCATGGAGCCCTTCCCTCCCTCCAAGGGCCAGCTGCACCCTTCTGCATCCATGCCCCGAGGTGAGGACCACTCACTTGGCCTTGTCACTGAAGGAAATAAGGGAAATCCCTGGTGGGGCATTCAGGACCTTCTGGGAGCCAGAGTATAAGATGTCGATGCCTAGAATGGATAAGGGGGTGTCTGAGATCCCGCAGGAACTGATCAAATAAGTGTGTTTGTCCAGTCCAGACCATGTCCTGTGACTGGGGGATGGAGATTTCATGGATATGTGGAAACCAGGAAGCGTATGGGAGAGTCCTGCTTTCAGATCTCATCTCTGTTTTATTACACGTACGACCTCAGGCCGGAGCCTCTTAGCATGGCTTCTCCAATCCTGTGCCTGGCCAGGCCTGGGCCCGCTCCTTCTGCAGCTGGAGTCCCTCCCAAGTACCCCCAGAGCAGCAGCTGTCTCCTGCTGCTCCCCCACAGCCTGTCTGACGCCTGGCAGAAACTCAGGCTGTCATTCACTTCGGAGTCTGTGTGCCCCAGAGCTGTGGCGTACATGTGATGTGCCCCAAAGGCTTACGTGTTGAAAAGTTGTTGTGGAATGGAAGGGTTGTGGCCTCTAAGGGGCCGGGCCTATTGGGAAGTGATTGGGTCACTGCCTGTCATCAGGAATTGACCCTGCCTAGTTCTCAGGAAAGGGCTGTTATGAAAGAACAAGTCTTTCCCTTCCTGGTCACTGGCTTCTCATCCCACCCTGTGATAGCTTCCCCCTGTTTACTGTGTTGCTATCTTCCGTGAGGTGATGCAGCCAGGACTCGTGCCAGAGACCTTCCATGCTGTTTGGACTTTCTGCCTAGCAAACTTCAAGCTACACAACTTCTTTTGCCAGGGCCTGTGGAGATGTTGGTAAGCCCAGTTAGGGTCTGGGCATGGGCCAGGAAGGGTCCTACTGAGCCCTCTGTAGCCTCAGGGTTTGTTGGTGTGTGTGACCTGGAATATGAGGGCGGGGTATAGGGCATGCTCTCACCTTGCTGGTCCATGTGGATGGGGACCCCGCCCAGGGATGCCACAGAGTCCACCAGGAATAGGCACTGGTACCTGGAGGAGTCATGGGCATTGAGGCAACACAGTGAAGCTGGAGGGATCCTGCTGGGAGTTCAGATTTCAGCCCTGGCCTGGGTATCTGGTAGGCGTGCGGGAGGGGCTTGGAAGTATTTGGATGGGCAGCTAGGAAGCAGGAGGGGGTCCCTCTCACTCCCTACACAGGGCTCCCTCCATGAGGCAGCTCCTTGAAACCAGAAGCAGCGGTGGGGATGGGCAGGTATCTCTACTCTCCCTCCATGAGGCAGCTCCTTGAAACCAGAAGCAGCGGTGGGGATGGGCAGGTACCTCTACTGGGGCCTGGGCCATGCACCAGATGGCTCTGCGAGAGACCTCTCAGAGAGAGATAATGGTCAACCTAAGTAAGCAACCAGGGTTCTGAGTGCCAAGAGCCAGCGTGGGCCCCGGTTACCTGGCAGCGCAAAGGTCTGGGCTTCCCTCTACCAATAGTTACACACCTGGCCGTGTGCCACAAGCACGCCGCCTTTGGAGGCCGGAGGCCGGCTCAAGTAACAGTGAGTACGTTGCTAATCCTCTTCTACTCAGGTTTTCAGGCTTGAGCCCCATAGTCCAGTTAGGCTTCATGCTCAAACTGCAAGGACTCTTGCATGAGGGGCTCTTTCAGTGGGGCCCTGCCCCTATGAGGGCCACATCCCTGAGGACCAGGGTGGCCCTGCCATGGTAACCCTCTGTGGCTGTGGAGAGGTCCTCTTCTGTCCTGTGGTCAACTCTACAGACAGCACTGCTGGCTTCCCGAGGAGCTACCAAGTCCCGGAGCAGGTCTCCTGTAAACCCCTGTTTACAGGAGTGCAGGCAAGGGGCAGCTTTGGTATCTAGGGACTCTGAGTGAGGCGGGAGCAGGCTTGGAGACGCTGGCCCTGGATCTCCAAGGTCAGTAACACTGTGGTGGCATCTGCCTCAAGGTCACTTGGTCCTACTCAAGCCCCTGCATCCTCACCAAAAAAAGCTGACCATACGCATTCAGCCTGGAGCAAACGCCCCATGCCATGAAGCGGCCTGGAGCAAACCCCCCATGCCATGAAGGAGGGAAGGTGAACGGACATTTGGGATGCCTTGCCATTGTCAGCCCTGCATCTCCCTGCCAGCATCATCCAGCCAAGCTACAGGCTTTGCTCTGCCCTGGGACCACCACCCTTGTCCAGACTCACCTGTGGCAGAGCTCCCCGAAGCCATCAAGGGCTTGCATCACACCGGTGGATGACTCCCCGTGGGTCAGGAACAACAGGACTGGTTTGTGTCGAGCCAGGCCCTGAGGGACAGAGGTGACACCTGTGAGCAGACCCGATGGGGACCTCTGCCTGCATCCGCCAGCCCCTTACAGAGGGACATGGGTGTGTGAGGACAGGGTCAGGATCGTCCACATAATCTCAGCTCCCTCCAAAATGGAACAGGTCCACTTAGAAAGCAAGAATGAGGTGTGCCTTGACCCCCTCTGTCAGTGTGTGCTGACGGGTGGAAGGTTTGCTAAGAAGAAAGAGTGGCCAGCATGTTGTCTGGTCTGTAGGCTGAGGCTGGCCTGACCCCACAGGGAGGAGCTGGCACCTGGAGTTTAGTAACAAATTGTACCTCCCTGACTCCACACACTGAAGCCACACCGGCCCTGCCCATAGCCCTGCACCTCAGACTCTGTTTCATTTTCAGACAGAGGTAGGCCTCCCACCTGCTCTGAGGTCCTGGCTCCTCTCCTATGGCCAGTCCTAGTCACTAAGACAGAAGCTGAGCAGGCCACAGGCCTCAGCATCAGGGCCCACCCCTTCCCGCGACGACTCAGTTCCCAGTACCTCCTCTACCTCCCGCAATGTGTAGTGTTCTCCGGGTTCCTTGATCATCTGGTGCACACGGGCTCCTGAGGACAGGGCCAGAATGGGTAGAGAATAAGAAACGGGGTGGGGGACCCCATCCATGTTGGCTCCCAGGTGGCTGTACCACAGAGGAGGTTGGAGCATGTTTTGTGAGGGGGTTGTTTTTCTCATGGGTGCAGCACTGTCCCGGCCGCCAGGGCTTTGAGGAGTTCCTCCTCAGGCTGTGGTACCTGAGGCTCCTGGCAGCCTCTGTGCATGGATAATATCTATAGAGGTCACTCTGAGCACCGCAGGGGGTATGGGTTCCCACCTAACCCAAGTGTAGTTCACAGACAGCTCACCCAAGTGTAACTCACAGAGAGTGCACACTGTTTGACAGAGACTGAATGAAGGGTGAGAAGATGAAGCAGGGCTCGACCTTGTGGGTCTGGTGACACCAAGGAACCAAGCATCTGCCCTGCTTCTTGTCTCTGAGTCCCAGGCCACGTGCACCTGCTCACCGCCAGGGTCCTAGCAGGGGAGGGAACTGAGCCACCCAAGTCTCCGTGAAGGGCAAAGAGGAGTCTGGATGACTGATGTCCCCTTAGGGCCCTAGCCCTGTCCTACTCTGGTTACTTTTGAAAATGGTGGCCTAGGGGATGGAGAGGTTCAATGGTTAAGGGCACTGGCTGGTCTTCCAGAGGACCTGGGTTCAACTCCCAGCACCTACATGGCGGCTCGCAACTGTCTATAACTCTAGTTCCAGAGGATCTGATACCCTTAACACAGATATACATGAGGGTAAAACACAAATGCACATTTTAAAAAAGAGGAGAAGGAAGGAAGGAAGGAAGGAAGGAAGGAAGGAAGGAAGGAAGGAAGGAAGGAAAGAAGAAGGTGGTCTAACAGCAATTGGTGGGAGTCCCACCCCCTGGGTTCTCTGGTTGTCTGTCAACACTGTGACCATGCACTTGTGAACCATGCAGGCCATTTGCAAAGGCCAGGGTCTACCAGGAAGTCTGGGAACATGCCTTCCCTCTTCTGTCTCAGACTACAGAAGGAGAACTGTTCCTAGTCCACGTTTTTACCTATGAACAAGGCTCTGAGATTTGGGGAGGGAGTCAGTCTCTTAAATTCCAGTCTTCCTGAGTCCCGCCCCCCAGAGAGCTGCTGGGGCTCAGACCTGGGGTCTCCCTGCAGCACTCCCTCCATGCATTCCAGAAGCAATCATATTCTAACTCCGGAAGGTCAGTCTGCTCTCATCTGCTGGGGCAGGGAGAATACCTTGATGCCTGCCTGGAGGAAGCATCACCTGGGGTTAGGGCCACAGTAAGGAATACCCAGCAGGGAAGCACAGGCCTGGTCTGTTGGAGATAGCTTCTGGATTCCCCCGGAGGCCTCTGGAGGGATAACATGGGAGGGTGGTGGTAACAGTGTGTCATAGACTACTCTCTCCCTTACCAATGCGCTCAGCAATGTCTGCAGCCCGCATTCCCCAGATGCCATTGGCTCCAACTAGAAAGGAGTCCCCAGGCTCTAGGAGGTTGAACAGGGCAGTCTCCATGGCACAGTGTCCTGAGCCGCTGACAGCCAGTGTCAGGGGGTTCCTGGTCTGGAACACATACTGGATGCCTTGCTTGATCTCATCCATGACCTAGACAGTGGGCACACAGGTGAGACCCTTTCCTTTGCCGGTCACCACCCCCTAAACAGAGGCTGTTGCCACCAAGGCCTACCTGAAACATCTCTTTTTGCATGTGGCCGATCATCCTCAGCCCCCCAGCCGCCAACACTCGGGGAGCCAGGTTGGAGGGCCCTGGCCCCAACAGGAGCCGCTTAGGAACTGACAGGGGCTTGCTCAGGGCCTCTGGAGGTGGCACCAGCAGCTGATGAGAGCCCATGGTCCGTACCCAACCCGCCGCTCTGGCGTCCAGAGCCACACTGGTCTTTGTCAACATCCGGAACATTTCCCAGCTAGCTCTGCGCTGAACTCAGAGGTGAGGCCTGGTTGATGAGTCCCTGTTGCTCCTGCCCTTTTATTGTCAACTTAACCCTGATCGATGTTTGTCCTTCAGGATGGACAGGACATTGGAGGTGTTGAACTTTCTGTAGGGGGCAGGGAACCTCTGGTGTCTCGTCAAAGGATAGCAGTGTGATGTCACACCCTGCTCCCTGGGTCCCCACGCAGCCCAGCCAGGGATGTGAAAGTTTCTTGAAGAGTCAGAGAGTAAGTGCCTGTAGGACCAAAATATTGCAGTCACCCACCTGAGCAGTGGGTCCCATGGCAGCCAGGGTGGGTGTGGCTGCATTCCAATACAGCCTCATGTGTTTGGAGCTGCCTGTATGTGCGTGGTGTAGGACTAACCCTCTGTAGTGTGGGTTAGTCCTTCTTGTGAGTTCCCGTTCCACTCATGCAGGAATTTTGGCAGGCTTAAAGAGAGAGAGAAAAGAGCTCTGGAAGTTGGGTATGGAAAAATGGAATGGGTTAGGGGGAAATTGAATTGGAGGAGAGAGGAATTGATGGGTTTGGTCAAAACACATTACACACATGTAGGACTTTCTCAAGTAATAAAAAAGGGTCATTTCCTAGGTCAGAAAAACCATCAATAAATCTTTTAAGAATACTTCAAAGACAAAACATCATATGTTTTTGTTTTATGTGTTGATAACTAAAAATGGTACATTGCAGACATATATTTATACTGGTAGGCAAATCTGTCCATTGAATCTCAGAGGTTAGAGAGGAAGAGAAAATAAAGTAACTATTTACAGAATTTTTACAATGTACTAACTAAAATGTTTTGTTCATATGCTGCCTTCCAGTGAAGGAATATCTTTGTCAAGAATGTGTGTGTGCGTGTGTGTGTGTGTGTGTGTGTGTGTGTATTTCATTCACATTCACAAAAACAAAATATGGGGCCCAGAGACTGTAACTTGCTGACCCTGACTTGGCTGATGGGCAGGTGCATTTCCACAAGTGTGTGTGTGTGTGTGTGTGTGTGTGTGTGTAGATTTCACCATATCCTCCCTCCCACAGTGAGACCCTGCACAGAGACATGGAGACCTCCATCTTTCTACACGCACTGTCCCTTGGAGACACTGCATGGAGACTGGTGCCTCTCAGGATCCCCTTCGGGGCTGGAGAGATGGCTCAGTGGTTAAGAACATTGCCTGCTCTTCCAAAGGTCCTGAGTTCAATTCCCAGCAACCATATGGTGGCTCACAACCATCTGTAATGAGATCTGGTGCCCTCCACTGGCCTGCAGACATACATGCAGTACAGAACACTATACACATAATAAATAAATAAATCTTAAAAAAGATCCCCATCCCCTTCAGACAGTTACCCATATGACTATGCCCTCACAGAGGTTATACTCATATTCACACATTAACTCTCACAGTCATGCTCACACACAGACTCACACAAGTCACACTCACACACACACATACACACACACAGACTCATACACATTCCACATACTCATATACAAATTCTCACACTCTTATTTAAGTGCTAACTCACACACACTGACTCTCACACTGTTAAATAAGTGCTAACTCACATACACTGACTTTTGGACATAGGGACTGGACTTCCCACATTTCCCCCTGTAGGAAATCTCTTGAGTCAAGTTCACTCATAACCAACCAGGTCTCACATAGCTCTCTCTGCTTGCCAGGCCAACATTCAGGAAGAATAAATGAAAACTGGGGGGTCTGGCCTTTAATCCCAGCACTCGGGAGACAGAGGCAGGCGGATCTCTGTGAGTTCAAGGCCAGCCTGGTCTATAGAGTGAGTTCCAGGACAGCCTCCAAAACTACAAAGAGAAACCCTGTCTAAACAAAAACAAAAACAAGAACAACAATAACAACAAAGAAAAAGAAAGAAAGAAAAGAAAAAGGGAAAGAAAACACTGTTTCTAAAGAGGAGGAACCAGCCTAAACTGAGGGTCCTGGAAAGTATAGAGGCTACATAATCCCCCCTCCCTGCTTTGGTAAGGTCCTGCCCCAGTATGGCAGCATGAGAGGAGGCAGGGTGTGGACCAGATTTGCTGACAG
Organism: Mesocricetus auratus; assembly: GCF_017639785.1. Classification (NCBI taxonomy): domain Eukaryota; kingdom Metazoa; phylum Chordata; class Mammalia; order Rodentia; family Cricetidae; genus Mesocricetus; species Mesocricetus auratus. The sequence continues at coordinate 17,139,106 of NW_024429194.1, forward strand.
CAGTGGTTATCTCTTCATGGTGCTCAGGGGCTGGGCTGTAACCTCACTGGACCCAAGGCCCCTCTGATGGGGCAACCCTGGGCTTTGACAGCTGAGGCCGCATGCATTCAAACACAACAGGAGCCAGCACAGTGTCCGGGAAACAGTGGTGCCCCAGGGACCTGCTCCTGAGCTGGACAGAGAACAGGGTACAAGGCTGACTCATCAGGTTCATCCCATAGCCAGCCTGCCCAAGCCTCTGTCCGAGCTTCCAAGCCGCAGGTCATCCCCTTCCTTCACCCCGAGTGTTCTCAAGCCATCGTCACCAAGCCCCTAGACTTAGTGTTATAACTGACTTCGGAGCAGCCCCCTCCGTCCCCCGCTTGCTAAGGGACAGCACCCTCACTCAGGTCAACTTCTCCTGTAGCCTCCGAGCCTCCTCCTTCCTCCAGTGCTCCTCCTCTGGTCCATCAAGCCCTAACCCCAGCGATTTTCTGGACTATTGTCTTTTGCTAGCTCTTTGGGTCTTGGGTGGCTTTGTCCCTTTTATTTCCCCCACGTTCTCCTCTGCTCATCCAGCAGGCACATGTGGCTCCTGCACAGAGTGGGTGGTCTTTCTGCCTGGGATGCGAGCCCCTCTCTTGGCTCTGATCCCTCTTGGAATCCTGGGAACCGTCCTTCCCCGGAACTTCTCCATGCTTTCGGATGCCCTTCTTCAGGTCAAGGGCACCTCCTTCAGGCTGTATGTGTGAATGTGATGCCACGCATTTTCATACGTAAGTGTGATACCACGCCTTTACCACCTGTCCCTCCCTACCAGGACCCCCTCACACACACTGTGCAGCTCTGTGTGTCCAGTATGGCTCCTGGGGCACACAGAACATGAAGGATCACTCTGAGGGGTTCGGGTGCAGCCCCTCTTGAGCCAGGAGGGTATGTACCTTGTTCATGGCTGAAGCAGGCTCACCTGTGCTGACAGAGCCAGGAGCCAGGGGAGCTGTTGCAATCCCGGGAGGGTGTTGTCACAGGCTTCACACTGATTGGGAGCTAGGGCACAGACCACAGCAAACATCAGGGCAGGTAACGACCTAGGTTTCCCTGGAGATAAGGGCCATTTGGCCTGGCAGCTCCAACTTCCACGTCAAGCTGGAAGAAGCATCCTGGAGTCGATGTGTCAAATGGGAGCCAAAAGTGTGTCACAGATGGGCCTTGACCCACCGAGTGCTCAAGGATGGGTGTGTCAGATCCACACGAGAACCTGGGTGTCTGAGGGGATCCAGTAGGGTCCTAGTTCTCTAAACAGAGTCCCCAATGGGTGCAGCCCTTGGCACTCCATACCATGGTCTGAAACAGTGAAGACAGCTGCTCTGGCCTGTGGGTCCAGAACCTGTATAATAAAGTAGTATGCTCCACGACCCTAGCGTGTGTCACATAAGCTACAGTGTCATCTGCTCCTGGTGTGTCTCTTACTTCCTTTCCAGGCTGCCCGCTCCTACCAATATCTCCAAGAGGCACTGTTCTGTGACATCCAGACTGGAGTCACAGACCATGGAGACCTAAGAATTTATCTCGATGACAGCCAGTATAAATGTATGTCTGCAATTAACAATATTTAGTTATCAAGATATAAAAACCAAAGATATACAATAATTTGTCTTTAGAATCTTTTAAAGATTTGATTGATTTTTCTAATCTAAAAGAGTGACTTTTATTCTTTGAGAATTGTATGCACTCAGGTGATGTGCTTTGATCAAATCGGTCTTCTTCTCTCCTCATCTAATTTCCCCCTTATTCCCCTTCCAAACCCACAGCCTTAGCTGGAGGGGAGAACTCGCTGTGTCTTCCAGTCAGCTGATGGCTGAGCAGCTCTGCAGAGGGCGAGAGTCCAAACCCAAGGTGCCCTCTTCAGGTTAGGATCTGTGACAGACGCTGGTCTTTGCCAAGTGTGTGTCCCTCAGATTCAGTCCTGCCAAGCAGCCTCTGACCAGATCCACCAGTGGCCAATGTCCTGGTCACCTCTGGGGTTTGACACAGTTTCCTCACCTGTACCTGGTTGCTCAGGACACAGAACACTCAGACATGAAATGTGGGCACGCATGCCAGACTCCGCATGGGAGAGAGGACAGTGGATGGCCTGAAATCCAGGTGGAAAAAGGAAAAACAGATCTTTTCCAAACCGTGGGGTCACATCCTGATTTAGGGTCCCCGGGTAGATGTCAGGGGTCCAAGGGTATGGGACATGGGATGAGTTGGAGGGAGAATAGGGAGGGAAAAATGATGTGAACACAGTATTCACATGTAAAGTTCCAAGAAGGTGAATAAAAATTGTTAAAAGACAACTTAAACCTTAAAGAGAGACTTGCGGATCACATCACCCTGAAATGATGCTTATTCCTCACGCCACCTTCGACAGCTTGAAGGCCTTTGGGGCATCCCTCCCTGGGCAAGGAGTAGGATCCTCCTAAACATTGGAATCTCTGGAGCTGGGATATTAGAGGTTTTCCAGGAGGCCACCAGAGTTCCTCTCCCTGAGCTTCCTGGACTAGGCATGTTTTCATGGGTGTGGCCTTAGCCTACCCTGGGAGTCTGGCTTCCTAGGACAGGGAATCCTCAACCCCATCCTTAAGATCCTCCCAAGCTCCCCACCTCAGGGGCTGTGAAAGGAGGCTCACAGTGTGGCTGGGAAGGCTTCTCACCCTGAGAACTGCTACCCAGGAACTGTAGAAGATGGGCAATGTGTGCTCCCTCTGAAACAGCAACACCCCGTGGCCACACTGCAGCAACTGTGCGTCACACACCCACTTCCTCACAGGCTAACAGCCTTCCTGCTCCTTTTAAAGGCAAGGGGAGTTCCAGGCAAATGCATGAGCGTTTTGCACAGACCTTTTAAAAATCACTGTGACACATAGGAAAGAAACAGTTTGAAGAGTTTTTCTCATGGTTTCATCCCACAGTCAGCTGGCTTGGGTATTTATTTCTAGGCCTGTGTGAGGCAGAACGTCCTAATCGCCAGCCGGGAGCAGAAGAACCTACTCACACTACACAGTGACCGAAGAAACGGGGAGACGGACCGAGAGGGACCCAGGAAAAGACAAAGTCCCCGGGGAACATGACCCTGTTGACCTCCAAAGGTTTCCATCACCCACCAATGGATTGATCCATTGATTATGTCAGAGCTCATGATTCAAATTCCACTCAATGACTGGGGTCTAGTGCAGGCAAGCCCTCAGCCTGTGGGCATTTGTGACATGAGGGCACTTCCAAACCATGACATGGAGGGACACAGAAAGGTCCAAAGAGGACCCGCACCTGTGCCAGCCCTGCACACAGTGCCTTGGCCCTGGCACGCGGCTGCAGATCCTAAATGGACTTGCGAGAGGGCAACCTGGGAAGCTGGACACAGACCTTCTGCGTGAGGAATTCTGAGCCGGCGCCAGTGGACTCTGGCAGGCGCAGTCCATAAGCAGACAGATGTGTGAGGCCGTGACAGGTGACGCGGCTGCTGCGGGGAGGAATGGGGAGCCTCACCTCACACTGACCCAGCTGGGTTTGGCAGACAGAAACATCTGGAGCAGAGTAAGCTGGACAGAGAGGCAGTTACATGGCCTTCACTCTTGAGGCAACAGGCCAGGCTCTGAGCCAGGAGTACACCTTCACGATGAGGACTGTCAGGGGCTTGTGCCTCCAGCAGAGTCACTCAGAGGAGTCCAGGTGGCTTTGATGGGTTCAAAGCCGGGGGGGTTGCTGGTGGGCACGACTGTGGCGTTTAGATGCTTTCTGACCCCAAAGCGTGGCTGTGCCGCTGGTCTCCCAGAGCCCTCTCATTCAGTGCTCTACGCATCATCCTCACAGAAGCTAGGAGCGACTTTCTCACATAGGAGTTACCCCAGACCCACCTGGCCAGTGGCCTAGTGCTCACACAGTTTACAGATTCTACCGGTGCTGCCCAGATGGCCCCAGATAGATCCTTCTGGCTGGTCCTGCAGCATGACCGAAGCCCAGCTTCACTGACAATCTAGCCAGACCCTGGGCACCACACAAGTGTGGCTGCTTCTGTCACCTTGGCATTCTCTCCCTGACTGGGACACTAACCGTGTCACTTGTTAATCCATGTCCCGTGGCCAGCCTCAGCTGGATAAGGGTTCGATTAGAGCACGTGAGATGTGCTTGGGGGGGTCCCCTTGTTCCACAGTGGGGAAAGGGATGGCGCTCTCCCCTGTGTCAGGACTTGGCTCTGTGCTAAGTGAGCCACGTCTCTGAGAAGAGAGGCATTAGGTGGGAGCTTCCTTGGACCAGTCCACCTGGCCCAGTGCAGCACACATCCCTGAGTGTCTCCTGTAAGAACTGAGAGTCCAACCATTCACAGTTACAAACACCACAGAATTGGAGTACCACCCATCCTGTCAGCCGCCTCCACAAACTCTCACTGTCTTGCTGTCATTATTTCTCTGCTTGTAACACCTCCTTTGGGTTTTATTTAACTTTGCTGGGAGGTGGGGGTTATAACAAACCCTAGACAATGAAATAGACTACATTAAAAAAAAGAGCATTCTTACAGATCCTTGATGAGGTTAGCATCAGCTTCACAAGCCTGAAAGCAAATCATGTCCTCTAAGTGTCTGTTCCACAGACAGATTTCCCCAACTGTCTGTATAAAAAGTATCTTTTGAAACCTGGGCTGGTAGAATCAGGATTCAGACGCAGGGTGGGCTGTGTTACTGGATTTGGTCTCTTCTGCTGTGTAACACTGGAAAACTTCTCTGATTTTAACTGGGTTCGGGTCAGCAAGTGGAACAGAGGTCCTAGCTCCTGAGCTCACGGTGGGATTGGCCTCTGCACTTACAGATGTCCTAGGAAGCAGAGAGCAAGGGATGGACTCACACTGCTGTTCAGCTCCTCCCTCCGCTCACAATGCCTAGGTCTATTCAGGAAATGTCGATGCAGTGGGCATGTCTTTCAACCCCAACCAATGTTTGTTGAGGGCAGACTTAATGGGTTGGTTTGGGAAGATCCACCCACTGTGGGCGGCGCCATTCCCTGTGCTGGGATCCCAGACTGTATACACAGGAGGCAGAACTTTCTGGAATTCTTCTCTCTTGGCTTCTTGACTGTGAATGTGATGTGACCAGCTGCCTCAAGTCCCTGACACCATGCCTTTCCTCCCATGGTGGACTGTAGCCTGGAACTGTGAGGTAAATGAACCTTCTATAACAATGCTTTTGTCAGGGTGTGGTGGCTTGAATGCAATCCGCCCCCATAGGCTCATAAGGAGTGGCACTGTTAGTGGGTGTGGCCTTGTGGGAGTAGGTGTGGCTTTGTTGCAGGAAGTTGTGTGTTTCAGTTCACTTCCTGCTGCCTGAGGATCAGGATATTGAGCTCTCAGCTCCTTCTCCAGCACCATGTCTGTCTGCATGCTTCTATGCTTCCCACCATGATGATAATGGGGCTGAATGTCTGATTTGTAAGCCAGCCCCAATTAAATGATTTCCTTATAAGGGTTGCTGTGGTCATAGTGTCTCTTCACAGCAAGTGAAACCGTAAGACACAGAAGATTTCATCGTGGAGACACCTCATCACGAACCTCTTGAGAAAACTGGATCAAAGGGTCTATCCTTTGGTCTTAGCATCCACAGTGGACTCTCACAGCATCCCTGTGCTCAACAAAGCTCGACTTATGTCTGCAAGCTCCCCTTAGCTTAAATACGTGTTTGCTTCTGTTTCATCCATCTCCCACGTAACCTGTCTGAGGAAGGCTGCCGCATGTATCCGCCCCATTGGTGACAAGGGGGTGGGGATTCCTGTCATCTCTACATTGCAGTCACAACCAGCTCTTGTTGCAGGGTGGATAAGATTTCCTGAGCATGGAGAGGCCTAAGACAGGTTAGCAAATGGTCCCAAGAATGATGTCCCCCTGGGATAGGGGGCAAGTATGCCAGTGTAGACAGGAGAGGAGATCCATGGGTTTCATAATCTCTCTTTCTGCTTCTGTTTCCCCACTAGGGAGAGACATCCAGACATGAGGTGTCTACTTGAGTCAAAGCCTGAGATCTATAAAGCCCTCTGGCCCAGAGGAGGAATCAGCCCTGCCAAGAAGCAATTTACCACGCTGCCTGGTCAAGAGCCAGCCCCAGGAAGGGGGCAGGTGTGTGGGTGAGGCTGGGATAGTGTTCCTGTCTCCCACCCTGCTGCCCTTGGCCCTGGCCTCCACAGCCAGTGTCGTCTCTCAGAGCCTCTGTCACCGCCAGAGCCGACACCTCCGGTCTCAGAGCTGGAAGAGTAAGAGACTCGACACCAAGCAGAGGTCAAGATTCAAGCCCATCAGCCACAGTCCGGGGTCACAGGACCCAGCTAACCTTTATCTGGGAGGGTGTCCCTGCTCAGCTGCTAGAACCTCAGACAAGGCATGTTGGCTGCCACAAATCAGAAGCAGGGCCCCAGGACCCCTGGGAGAGACCCTGATTAGGTCCATTTAGAAAGGAATGGCCACAAAACTCCCATGGGAAGCACAGTTTCCACATGTTCTAGACAAATCGGAGCGCCCTGTCTCCAAGTTCTGCAGGTCCTGTTTGTCACACCTCACAGACTCCAGAAGATGACCTCCAGTCCTCCACACAGGTGAAGACACAGAGGTCCAGGGCAGGGCTGGGACCTTCCCGAAGGCATCCCGAGAATGGGGTAGAGGTCAGCTAGGGTAACCTGGATAGTGCTGGAATGCAGACTGGACCTCTCCACTTGAGACTTGGAGTTCTGTGCATGCCCTGACACTGTTTTGACAATGAGTTGGGGCTTCCCATCCTCAGGAGATGAGTTTCCAGTCACTGCTGAGATACCCCTCCCCCAGGAGGACATTTGGACAGTGAGTGGCAGGCCCAGTAGGCGTTAGCCAGGTGGATGTACTGCCTGTAGACCTGGATCTCCTTCCTAACATGTCACCTCTTTTACCAGGTGTGACGCAGGACAAGCTGCTTGGAGCTCCCTATTGGTGGGCTCAGACCATCACTGCGTTCCAGCCCGAGTCTTTTCAATTCCCTTCCATCATTCTCACCCCAGGCCTTGCCTCAGTTTCCAGGATTCCCATCGAGTCCCCTGGTCTGTCCCTTCTTGCCTCCCCTGCCTTTCCCCCCTTCACACCTTGTGATTGTAGCTGAGGAGGAGGGGGAGGGGGACAGCACTGGCCCTGGAAAGCAGTGATCATTGACACCTGGAGAATGTCTCATGACCCACAGTACCATCCTCCATGGGCTGGTCGCCCTTAGACATCCTCCTGGGAAACAAAACAAACAGGAATCGATCCCTAAACTCCTTCTTCCAAGGTCAGCCTTTCTCCTGCCAAGATCTAAGAAAAGACTTGGTTCCAGAGGCTTCTGCTGGTGGTTTGGTTCTGCAATGTCACCGTCTGACCTGTGAGGTCCCATGGAACCCTTGTGTGCTGTGTGTGGGTGGAATCGGCACCCAGGCCCTTCGATGGAGCGCTTCCTGGTTTACACATACGGAGAGATCAAAGTGGGAGAGACAGAGCTCTTCCCAAAGCCAGGAAATATCTGGAAGGGGGCAGGGCTCAGGTAGGCCCTTCCAGGGAGGAGGGGGTTCCAGTGTGGACTCTGAGGAAAATCACTTCCTGGCTCCGTCGAGGAGCCTTAAAGGGGGAGGGCAAGAAGCTCAGCGCAGATGGACCCGGAATTGCCAACATAGCCTTCCACAGGGCTGGTGCTGACGGCCATTCTGACCAGTGACCGCAAGAGACCCCAGGGCACAACCAATCCCCTGACAGCTGGGCCTCTGAGGACATCTGATGGAGTCTGATTCCTGTCTACAGATGAGGGGGCCAAGCCTGTGGGGAGGGGATGCACCCAGCTTGCCCCCCACCCCCAGCAGCTTCCTATTTCTGCCATAAGTTGATGCGACATGTGCATGCATGACATTTATTTGTTGTTAGATTTATTCTGTGACTTAGGGAATTCCATTGCCGTTGTATATACCCTGCCTCCCGCATGTTCATGTGTCAAAACGTTTTGAAGGTTTCAAAACCATACACACATCACCAATTCAGCAAATGTTAAGGTTTCCTCATTTTTGCATCAGAGCCCCCTCGCCACTTTTTACTTTGTGTAGTAAAGGAAACGGTTGTCAGCTGCTGCAGTCACCAGCCAGTTTACACTGGCAAGAGGAAAGACAAACGGATCGATGGAGCAAAGTTTCTCAAACAGACGCAGCAAAATGGGCAGGCCCTTTGGGAGTGACGCTGTGAGAGGGAGAAAGACGGCTTCAGTGAGGGGGTGGAGCTTCGCCATGCCCTGGTCTGCGTCCTTGGTCCCCACACTGAAGCCAGAGGACGCCGCTGAAGGACATCTTTGTATACTCAGAGACCAACAGTCTCTGTCTCTGTCTCTGTCTCCGTCTCCGTCTCCGCCTCTCTCTCTCTCTCTCTCTCTCTCTCTCTCTCTCTCTCTCTCTCTCTCTCTCTCTCTCTCTCTCTCTCTCTCTCTCTCTCACACACACACACCACACAAAAGAAAAAAAAAGCACTGGAACTAACTGTGAAAGAAGAAAGGTGGGTTTCAGTAAACTAAAAACTTCTTCACCAAAAGCGTCATTAACAGAATAGAAAAGCCACAACATGGCCCAGCTAGATGCTCGGCAGGCAAAGGCACCTATCACCTATCAATCACCTATCACCTATCAATCACCTATCACCTATCAATCACCTATCATCACCTATCAATCACCTATCACCTATTAATCACCTATCAATCACCTATCACCAAGCTTGATGGCCTGCACTCCATCCTCAGGTTCCACACAGCAGACGCAGAGAACTGACTCCTGGGAGTTGTCCTCTGACTGTCACATGTGTGCTGTGTGTGCACATGTGCATACCACAGAGAGACATAACAAAATGCATGTAAAATGTAATAAAAGTTACTTAGAAACCACAGACTGGTAGAACTATTGATAGCCCAAGTAATCAGTGAATGCATTATATCTAGAATTTGAATCTTGCAATTCAGACTTATAAAGACAAATGTCCAGGCAAGGTAGCACATGTCTTTAATCCTAGCACTCAGGAGGCAGCGCTGATCTGGCAAATTTCTGTGAGACTGGCCATGGCCATGGCCACAGTTAGATAGTGAGACCCTGACTCAAAATAAAAAGGAAGAAAAAGATTAAAAGACCGGTGTTCAACCTTATGTTTGCAATGGGCAAAATCTTGAGCAAGTCTTTCACACAAAGAATATTCATGCACAAATGAAAAGATGTATATGAAAAGGTTCTCAGTATTGTTGGCCACAAAAAAGTCTCAACCTTCTTAGGAAGCACACCTCCTAGAATGGTGAAAATAATTCATCCCAACAAAACCAGTGCGAATGTGGTGACTGGAACATTTCAGCAGGGATTGGAAAGGCTTGGATAAAACACTTGGATAGCCCATTGCAGCTCCTTTAAGTCAACCTTGACTGCTACATCTGTGTCTACTGCCCAGCGATATTCACAGTCACTGGAGACCGGAAGTAGCCTACAAACCCAACCCAACAGAAGAGTGGATCAGCAAACTGTGGGAAGCTGAGAACTGGTTATACACAGGAGGAGAAGCATGCAAGCTGCAGGTGCAGCAGCAAACCGGGTGAGCCTTAGATGCATGTGGGATCCACTCAGGAACACAGGAGTGTCAGCAGCATGTTTCCATGTGAGATTCCAGAGCGGGAACCAGGCCAGTGGCCACCTCCTAGTTGGGAGCACGCTGACTGGGACTGGAAAGAGGCCTCCTCTTGCTGTGCATTTCAGAGTTGATTGAATTCGACGTATCTGAGCTTTCTATGCACATAACTTGCATCTCAAAAGAAAAAAAAAAGACCAAAGCCAGAAACAGATCATAGATCAAGCCTTCAGCCTGAAGACCAACTTTACTTGAATCTTCGAGACTTTACGTTGTCAGAGATATGTAAGCAGCTGGCTGCATTGTCTGTGGTGAAACACGTCAAGTGAGTGCTGGCTGTTTGACTCACTATCCAGCTTTGCATGGGGAATTCATTTGTGTAGGGCGTCCATCTTGGCACTAAATACATGAACGTGCACACTTCCTTGGCCCAGCCTTCTGCTGAGAGACTCTTTGCTGCTGTTTTATTTAGGGATGTTCAATAACACAGCAATGAGCATCATTGAGCACCCCTCGGCTCTCCTGTTGAAGCAGGGATACTGGGTCTTTGGGAAGCACATCTTCACTCCTTGGCCCTTAGGCGTGTGGGACTCAGCCTTGGCCAGCAGCTTGTCACCTGGGCATGGTCAGGCTATGAGATAGCGTCTCATTGTTTTTTATTTTGCTTAAAATTCTTACACTTATTACTATTTGTTGTATTATTATTATTATTATTATTATTTGTGTGTGTGCGTGCATCCACACAGTGTTTATTGAGTTCAGAGGACAACTTGAAGAAGTCGGTTCTCTCCTTCTGTTGTGTGAGTTCTGGGCATCAGACTCAGGTCATCAGGCTTGGTGACAAGCATGCCTACCTGCTGAACCATCTCGCCAGCCCCTAATTCTGATTTTGGATGAGCATCTTTTTGTGTTTTCCTGTTTCCTGTTCACTTCCCTGCCTGTCAATTGAATCCTTGCCATTGCATTTTCAGGTTGCTGCCGGTGTCTTTCCTGGCTGGTGTCGTATTTGGTCCCTTTACTAATGTGCCTATTCTCTTGAACTTTCTAAGTAGCAGTAATATTTCACTTGAAAACAGCCGTCACATTTCCCTCCCCTTCGTATTTAGAGCTGGTACCTTCTTGTCTCACATGGAGAATAAGCACTGGGAAAAACCTGGGTGTGCTCTGACGGCAGCCAGAGCAATAGCTTAGTTTTAGTTTATTGGAAATCCATCATCATTTCAGTCCCACCCATCCATCATTGCCACGCATTTATCACCTCATACTGTTACAAGGTACCTCCTTCTCAGAAATTAGCATGTAGTAACTGCATATATTTATGAGACACACTGTGATAATCTGACATATTCAAGGTGTAGCAGTCAAATCAAGGCAATTAGTATTTTTCTCTCCTTAAGTGTTTATTCATGAAATATACATTTTACACACACACACACACACACACCAGTGCTGGCTGTTGAACCCAGGGTCTTGGGCATGAAAGACCCGTATTCTACCACTGAGCTATGTCCTAAACCCACTGAGCGGTACAACATTTATAGTTCCTCTGTGTTGGGAACACTGGGAGTCTTGTCTTCTAGTTCCTTTTTAAGATATACAATAAATCATTGTAACCTATAGTCCCACATTGTGCTGTAGAGCAGAACAGTGGACTTTATCCTTCCCATCTGTGTTTCAATTGTCACCCCGCCTCTCTCCCAATTCCCCATGCTCTCTCCCAGCTTCCAGCGACCTCTGCTCTGCTATTTCTACCAAATCAACTTCAGCTTCTCTTATGAAGGTGAGCATGCGCCACTAGCATTTCATTCTCTTTTTTAAAAGCTGTGTTAGCCAAGGGTGACCTTGAACCCCTGGCCACCATGCCTGCTTTATGCTATGCTGGGATTTGAGCTCAGGGTTTGCTGTGCCAGGCAGACACTCTACCAACTGAACTTCATGAGTTTCAGCTTCCTTCTTCCCTCCCTCCCTTCCCTCCCTCCCTCCCTTCCTACATCCCTCCTTCCTTCCTTCTCTGGAGTCTGTCAAGCTTGGTTGTTGATTACTATGTATATCTAAATGAGTCAGCCATTCTCAGCCCTCCTCAACTCCTCTGAGGGCTTATGATGTGCCTTCCCCTTGCTGGAGGGCCTGTGTCCCTCTAGAATATTAAGGAGAATCTCACGTTCACCCATTTCTGAATGTTCTTCTTTGTTTCTTAAACCCAGCAAGTTTTTCAACTTCTAAGATTTTGGACTTTTTTCTTGACTGTGCACTTATTACTCTGAGCTCAGAATCCAGTGACCCATATGGTTTTGGGGAGCAGCATGACTAGTTAATCAGACCCCCAACACCTACTCTAAGCTGGGGAGGGGGCCTCACAGCCCTGTCACTCGGCAGCTCTCCAACTGTGGGTCAGAGTTCATGGAAAGAGGCTGTGACCATACACGATGATGACTGATTGGATATGGGGATTGGTTAGAGCGACAGTGATCTGGAGAGACTGAGATACTGCGTGGCCAGAGGCAACTTATGTTAGGCTCTCTTTAGCCCCCTTATTAGCCATGTATTACCCTCCCATACTAGCTAGTTTTATGTCACCTTGAAATAGTCTAGAGTCATTTAGGAAGACAGAGCCTCTGGAGAAGACTACAGGAAGAAAAATCCACCCCGGTGTTAGGGATGACCGAATGCCAGGTGAATGGCTATGATGGTGTCAGGTCGGTGATGTCTAACTCAAGATAAGACACAGGCCAGTGTTGGGGCTGGGATACAGGAAGGGAATTGTATCACGGATTTGCCTTTGGGCAGGTAAATGATGCCCAATCCAGGAATCTATACTTTTTTTTCTCTTTTCTACTCTTTTTCTCCTCTCTTTGTCTGTTTCTTTGCTTTTAGTTTTCCAAATGGTCCTCAATAAGCAACATTAAATAATTCCATCTGTACTGGCTAGTTTTTTGTCAACTTGACACAAGCTAGAGCCATCAGAGATGAGAGCCTCAATTGAGAAACCGCCTCCATCAGATCGGGCTGTAGACGAGACTGTAGGGCATTTTCTTAATTAGTTATCAATGAGGAAAGGCCCAGCCCATTGTGGGTGGAACCATCCCTGGGCTGGTGATCCCAGGTTCTATAAGAAAGCAGCAAGACATGAGCAGCTGCCCTCCAGGGCCTCTGCCCCAGCTCCTGCCCCCAGGTTCCTGCCCTGCTTGCGTTCCTGTCCTGACCTCCTTTGGTGAGTTCATCAAAGTGATGTGGAAGTATAAGGCGAATAAACCCGTTCCTCCCCAACTTGCTTTTTGGTCACGGTGCTTTGTTGCAGCAATAGATAGATAACTAAGATAGATAATAAGTCATTTAATTAATCAAGGTTTTTAAGGACTATTTGTTTACCTAGAACCCTACTGTACTCAAATTTAGTTTTCATGTTTAAAAAGATTTCCGTCTTTTCACTGTCTTACAAGAGAATTTCCTCATTTTATTCAGTATAATTTGAACAAAAGAAATCTACTCTTTAAAAATGGCCAAAAGTTATTTTAAAACTTCCAAAGGAAACTCTACTCGGGGGTTGCTTATATTTTAAATCCAAATTCTTAGACAAACCTTTTTCAAAGGGAAAAATCATAACTGGGTCCAATTGGTTGGACTCCTATATTTTGGTTTTTCAAGACAGGATTTCTTTGTGTAGCCCTGGCAGTCCTGGAACTCGCTCTGTAGACCAGGCTGGCCTCAAACTCACAGAGATCCGCCTGCCTCTGCCTCCTGAGTGCTGGGATTAAAGGTGTGCGCCACGACTGCCCAGCTGGAGCTAGCCACTTTTTACAAGGTTATAGCTATAAGGTCAAACTGATCAAGCAAGCAAACAACAAAAACAATTTAAATATGCCAAACATAAAATAGCTCAGAGAGTGCGCGCGCGCACACACACACACACACACACACACACGCACACACACACACACACACACACACACACACACACACTAACGAATGCAAACAACAACAACAACAAACTTTAAAACCCCAGGGAACACGGCTTCGACACAGCTGAAGAGAAACTATGGTCAGCCTTAATGGTCCAGTAGTAGGGCAGACGCCTGGAGCACAGCAAGCAAGCTGAGACCAGGACTCCGTTTCCTTATCTGTATCATGAACCTTTGAATCACTAAAAGCCTCCATTGCTCAATCTGTGAGGCTGCACCCCGACCCCAGTGTGAGCAATTGCGAATCTTCAGAGCTCTCCAGGCTCTCTGGCACTTCAGAAACCTGCGGGACTCTGCATCTTCAGCAGCCGAGAGCCCAGTGCAGGCAGGGCCTGGTTATGGTTTACAGAGCACTGTGGATTGGCATCTAGCTCCTGCTAAGAGCGACACCGCTGTAATGAAGGGTGGGGCAGAGAGTCTAGCAATTGCCAAAGAGGTTACCACGGCAACCGGGCCTCCTGCGGGGCGTGGCTTGAGGGGCGTGGCTCGAGGCGGAGGTTTCGCCAGCATCCTCTCATGCTCCAGATAGACTTCGGCTAAATCCAAGCCTCAGACCTCACAGATAACCTGTCTTCACTATGATTGTTTTCTCCTTGAACTCTAGATTTGAGTTTTTATGTTTTTGCATAAAGCCAAGACTGCTTAGGTGTCTATATTCTTAAACTGCAAAGATCTTTCTTAGCCCTTCCCTTCTCTGCAGGGCACAGGCATACCTCTTGACCCGCCTTGCAGGATTCCCAGTAGGTCTTTCCGTAAGGCTAACCCGGGTAAAATGGTTATTTTGTTGACCTCCGGTTCCCATGTTCACCTAATAACTGAATGTTTTCCCTTACCCCCCAGCCCAGCACAATAGCTGTCTGAGGCCTCCGTTCTCCCCACCCTGGGGTCCGCTTGGGCAGAGATCCTCTAGGCTTTGCTTTCCTCTTGGACGGCAGCCTCCAGAGGGTTGTTCCTTTCAGATCGTGATCTTGGCCTCTTCTGATGACTTGTTATTTGGACATTTATGTGGTCGAACCTTTGAATTTTTATTTCTTTCTTTTATATTATAATACAATTACATTATTTCTCCTTCCCTTTCTTCCCTTCAAAGTCTCCCATATACCCCACCTCACTCTATCAAATTTATGGCCTATTTTTTCATGAACTGGTATTACATATGTATGTATATATGCGTATATCCCTAAATGCATAAATACATGTTCAGTCTGTATGCTTCGTGTATGTATGTTTACAGATAATATTACTTGGTATTGGACAATTACTCTATTCTTTCCTGGGGAAGACTGTTTCCCCCGCTCTTGGCATCCTTCATTGTCTGGAGTTCTTTGTGAGGGTAGTGGCCCCAAGGGTACACCCTGCCCTGTCCATATTAGCATGTCTACTGTGTCATCCTTGTTCAGCTCCTGTTTAGGAAGCCATAAGACCTGCTCAATGCGAGGGAAATCACGCCTGGCGCTAGGACACCTAGCCAACTACCCAGCACTAGTGCAGTAATGAATCTTGAAGAGAACGTACAACCACTACACTAAAAAAGCATAATCCCCAACTCCCTTCTAAATATTTGTCCTTATATCCACCTCGCACTAAGGAAACTTCTCTTTGTAAAAAATGGAGATTGTCACAGAAACCCACAACCAATCAAAACGCAGAGTTGTGGAGCTCAGTCCCAGTGGGTGCATCTACAATACAACTTCTGCACTTAAGACTCAAGGACAGTTGTAGAAGAGGGGTCAGAAAGCTCGTGAGAGCCAGAGGACCAGGGAGTTTGCTCTGAGATTGAGTCTCCCATGGGTATCAGATGCTGCCACTGTAGCCTCACCAACATGACAGCCTGAGCGCCGGCCGAAGAAGGACAACAACAATAGAGATATTAAAGTGGAGGGGGAGTCCTCATGCCTCAACCTACACCAAGAGCTAAGGCAACTAAGGAATGTAGAGGGTGGTTGAACCTTTTGAGATAGGAATTTCATATGATTCAGCCTACTATTTGTCATGGTTTGATTTTTATCTAGATGTCTGAATCTCTTAATAAGATGCTTAAAACTTTTTCTTGTTTTATTGGAAGTTTTTTATCGGTGTAAACTCAGAACATACTAGAATTAGAGAAAGTGAAAATTTGCGTTCATCAGTACTCTTACGTCAACTGGTGAGAAAGTGTTATAGCTGAACAAAACTTAAAAACTCAAACTACAGTCAGAGGAAGACTCTTTAAAAGGGTGAAACAGAGAATGCCACCCCTCACTCCAGCAGGTTCTGTAGACTCACCAACCTCAAAAAGCCAGAAGCAGGGCTACTACCCATTCATACCTGTCTCTAAATAATTCATCAAAACATCCCAGTGATCTAGCTGGGTTTTGTCAACTTAATGCAAAGTACAGTCATCTGGGAAGAGGAACCTCAGTTGAGAAAACGTCTCACTCAGGCGGCTGGTGGGCACATCTGTGGGACGTTTTCTTGATTAATGGTGGACGTGGGAGGGCCCAGCCCGCTGTTGGCGGTGTCACCCCTGGGCCTGTGGTTCCAGGCTGTATGAGAAAACAAGCTGAGAGAGCCAGGAGCGCTCCTCCCGGGCCTCTGCTTCAGTCCCCACATCCAGGCTCCTGCCTTGAATCCCTGCCCTGCCTTCCCTTCATGACGGACTACAACTGTAAACTGAAATAATCCCCTTTTCTCTCCTTCTTGCTTTTGGTCGTGTTGGTCACAGCAATAGAGAGAAAACCAGAACATCTGGCCGTCTTCGCCCACACCATTCTCTCCCTCTGCCCTCTCTCCGGCAGTTTTGGGGATGTCACGCCAATTGTCAAGCCAGTCCCCAAGGATGAGCCCTCCCTCCTCCTACTTCAGCTTTTCCATCACAGAGGTAAATGTTCTTGTCTACTCCGGCAAATCTCTGTGTGCACGGAAGAGAGACACAGAGCAGGGATCAAGTGTAAGCAGAGTGTAAATGCAGATGTGTCTCAACGAACTTCCTCTGGGGATGGCACTGCTTTTCCTGGGGTGACAGTGACAGACAGCTGGCTCTGCTGAATGCCACCAGACATGCTCGTCTCCAGAGGTCATACAGATCAACACAGATCTCGCTGTTTTGATCGAATTTCTCTGCGATGGTCTTTTTGCCTGTTGTTCATCTATTGTCTTTATGTAACTGCCCCATCTCAGTCTTTGCCCAGTGGCTGGGGGTTACACATATTTTTGTTTTGCTTGCTGTTGACCCGAATAATCTTTTCTTACAATTAGGAAATTCTCATCTCCTTCATGTGTATTGAAATGGTCTTTCTGATGTGGGGCTGTCTTTTGGATTCTGTACTTGGCTGGTTAAACAGATGTTCAGGCATTTTTTTTTTCTTTAGCCGATCTATCTTCTTTAAAGAGTTCAGGTTACATGCTGTATCCTGAGTCTCCACTCCATCCAGCGCTCTAAATGTTCTCACCAGGGATTTATCTCACTGCCAAGTATCAGGTGGAATCCAGCTTTATTGCTTCATACAGCCCCCCCCCCCCCCAATTGTTTGAAATGATACCTTCATCACGCAAATTTGATGTTCTTATTCTGGAATCTTTGTAACTACCAGAATTTCATAACTTTTAGGAGTTTTTGAAACAAGCTGTCACTTTGTAGCCTTAGCTGGCTTAGAGTGTGCTGTGTAAAGCAGGCTGGACTAGAACTTGCAACAATTCTCTGTTTCCCTAAGGCTGGGGTGTCCACAGGTGTTATCACACCTAGCCTGTGATCTGATATCTGAGTGGCAAGTCCTCCTTGATTTCCTTATTACCTTTCCCATATAAGCGTCTGCTGCTGGTTTTATTGCGAGTATATTGAACATGTGTTTTGAACTTGGGGAGCCCCACCTTTTCACACCATTACCCCCTTTCACTTAGCTTTAGTGGAATTTGATTCTTTTCTATATTCACAAATAACTGCACTAAACTTGCTAGCTTTCCCCTTGTCACTTGACTTTTCTAGATAGATCATCGCTCCCATTGACAATAATAATTTTGTTTCTTCCTTCCTGGCATTTTTATCTTGTGTTTAAATAGGGAAAAACCCCATATTTTCTTCACAGCCAACGTCTCTGGCACTGGATTTGAAGTGATACCACCCCTGCATCAAACAGTCCTTCAGCTCTCCTTCCACTAGCTGTGTCCTGCAGCTCACCTCTGTCACGGACCACCTAAGCCAGAGTGAATCCCCACAGGGTAGAGCTAAGTTTTGAGATATGGAGCTCTGCTTCAGAGCCAGCCACGGGTAGTGAGTTGCAGGTCACCTAACCTCCGACCTGGCTGTAAACCAAGGGCTGTCAGCCTCTCCAGAGCTTTGGTAATTTCCTCTGGCAGCTCCCGGGATTCAGAGCACATATCGGTTCACCCATGTGTCAGTAGGACGTGCTAAGAAGCCAGGTAAAGAGGTCATAGGTAAGTTAGAACAGTCCTGGGTGCCGGAGTTTCTGCCCCATTGACTAGGGTGGCCATCCTTCTAGCACACGGATGTTTACCAAGCTGCATGCTCCCCAGGCCTGTGTCTTTCAGGCCTTTGTGGAGGCTTCCTGTCTTGGGCTCTGTGGGCTGCTGTAACAGCATACCTTAAGCAGGTAGTCTGAGATAGGAGTGTCAAAAGAGTCATTGCGTCAGATGCCCCTCATGTTTGGGGACTTTCTTACATGGTGGAAGGTACCTCCTCAATCCTTTTCACATAAAAACCATATCGGCTTCAGGTCTCATCTCTGTGGCCAAATAGGCAACTAAAGCAAGAGAGAGAGAGAGAGAGAGAGAGAGAGAGAGAGAGAGAGAGAGAGAGAGAGAGAGAGAGAGAGAGAGAGAGAGAGAGAGAGAAAGAAAGAAGAAAGGAGAAATATGTGGATACGGGCCATCTAGCTGTGATACGGGTCATCTCATAATGTTTAACTCAGGTTTAATTCGGGTGATCTGGGTAGTTAGGTGGCCTCCCTCACTACTCTGCGTGTCCCCCAGAAGTGTTGTGCTCCGTTTAGTAGGATGGCCCTCCCTGATAAGGAGGACTCTTATTCAGCCCAGAACACATGGGCTGTGATCTCTCACTAGAACCCCCGCCCCATAAACTCGGAAGAATGAAGTGTTAGTTTGGCTTAATGTCTGAATGAATACAAGTCAGGGAAGGCATGCGGCTGGAAGACACCTTGGTGACGGGAGTCTGCAGCCAGGTCTCAGTGGAGTAAGAACCTGGAAGTGGGTGAAAAGTAAGGCAGGGATGCAAAGCTCAAGGCACGCTCAGTGACTCACTTCCTTTAGCCAGGCTCCTCTTTCCTGAGGTTCCACAACCCCCCAAACCAGCGTGGGAACCAAACATTCAAACACACAGCCTGTGAGGCTGTTTCATGCTCAATGGTACCAAGTAAGAATCTCATTGGTGAGGGCTCTGCTCCTCTGAGCTAATTCCCTAAGATGCCACCTTTCTTCTTTTTGTTTTTTATTTTTTCAAGACAGAGTTCCCTGGATAATCTTGGCTATCCTGGAACTCCCTTTATAGACAAACTCACAGAGATCCACCTGCTTCTGCCTCCCAAGTGCTGGAATCAAAGGCGTGCACCACCACAGTCTGGCCAATCTCCACCTCTTAATACTGTCTCACTGAGGGTTAAGTCCATCCGGATGACCTAACAGCAGAATACTTGAAACAGGCATAAATGGGGTGGGGTGGGGGTGGGGGTGTCAACATTCAGTCCATCGTCTTTATCTGGTAGGTTCCATCCACTATGAACTCACCTCTAGCCTCTTTATCCCCAAGGGGTAAGGGGACGAATTCCCAGCTCCCAGTATGGCTTAAGATTTCCACAACAAACCTTGGGCCTGAAACTGTCCAGGAGCCCACCAAATTTTGCTCATTAGAGCAAAAGACATTCCACTGTCCTGGAAGGTCCAAGAAGAGAATGCAGGTCTGGGAGAAGAATAGGGAACAAAAGATGGTCCTATACTCAATAAATGACAATTTTAGAAACTTTGGTGGGCAGAGATGGCTATGAATATTTATCTTCCCATGTCACATTTTCTTCTCTTTTTCTAACTGGATAGGTTGATGTTTGAGTTGAAGCAAGAGTACACAACCTTATGATAATGGAAGTTATTTCGCAGTCTTGCTATTGTAAGTCTTGTTTATGTGGGTTTTGCTGTGTGCTTAAGCCCAGGCTCGGCATTCACATGTGCCAATTCATTTTTGCCTCTTAAACAGCTGCCTGAGGGTGGTCCTCTCCCACCAGCAGAGAAGGACTGGCACAGGGGCTGAGCACTTGTGGAGGTCACACAATTGACAATGGGTTGGGTTGACTTCTGGCCCTGGTTGCCCCAACCTGAAACTGTCCAGTGAGACCCTGCAAAGCTTCCCATTTCTCTAGCAGAAGAGGAGGTCAGCCTTCCCCAGTGGAGATGTTATTTATTTATTTGTTTGTTTGTTTCCTTGTTGTTTTGCTGAGCAAGAAAGCCAGGGCTTTATCCAAGGTAGATGAACTTTTGGCAGCTTGACTACATCCCCTGGTGTTGACCATTTCGATGCAAAGACTTAGCAGTGGTGTAGCATGTAATGCAGTACTGGATTCTGCCCGGTCATGGTGTTATTATAGTGTTAGCACTACCAGAAAACCAGTGGGGTCACTAAGGCCTCCACACTAGGCATCACTGTTGTTCTGACTTCGCAAAAGGGTTCCCTGGGCATCTTCCTTTTCATAGCTGTAGATCACTGTAGTCAACACCAGAAGATTCTCAACTATTTTTATGCTTGAAAGAATGTGAAATTCTCCCGGCCAAGTCTGTGGGGGGGCTTCTCTGTGAAAGCATCCATTTCCTCCATGATGCTCATCTATTTGAGTTTTGGTTGATTTAGTCACAAAACCATTCACTTCTTACATATTTTCAAGTTATTTGTGTAGAGTGTTTCTCTACCTGGAAATCTGTTTTCTCTTTTGTTATAATTTTGTGTTTCTATGTTCTTCCATATTTCCTTTGAGTCCACCAGTCAGCACTGTTTCTCCCATGCCTCCTCCTCCTCTGTAAAGTGTATGTTAAGCATCACTCTGTAGGCCAGATTAGCTGGGACTCCCCGTATAGCCTAGACTGGCCTGGAAATATTGCAGTCCCCCTGCCCTATGACATTCAGAATAACTTCCAGCCAAGATCCATGTTAGGACACTCTGTATTTCATAAATCATGTAGATATAAAAGGAGCTTCAAGTATGGAGCTAGGCAAGGTGATGCCTGCCAAGAAGATCAGAGGTTCAAGGTCATCCTGGTTACACAGCAGATCTAGACCAGCCAGGGCTGAGATCCAGACTCAAAGCAAACCTGGGGAACAAGACAATCAGAGGGTAAAGAACTTCGGAATGTGCATCCACTAGTTTAAAGCAAGGGGCTGGGGAAGAAGATCTGTTCCTGCCATAACTAAGTCTGGAAAGACTCAGCGGTGCCTGCCATGGGGAAGAAGGGACCAAGGTGATGGCCGGAAAGTGGACATGGAGACTATGCTGAACCCTGTGCTCTGCACGATGAGTGTCCCACACAAAGGCCTGGCCCCAGGTGCCACTGTGGGGAAAAGGCAAGAATCTTTAGACTCTGGATCCTAGTGGGAAACCCTTAAGGCATTGGGGATTAACAATTTGCTCCAACATACTCCAGCCATGATCTGCAGCCCTTAAGGTCAAGACACAGGAACCGCCCCTCCCCAATTGTGCCTGGAACCTCCAGAGTGGTCTGCTAACATTGAGTTTTTTCTTCCTGTAAGTTCACTGTTTTAAATATTTTATTTTTGATTTTCAAGATATGGTTTTTCCGTTTAGCTCTGGAGCCTGTCTTGGAACTAACTCTGTAGAAAAGCTGACCTCAAGTTCACAGAGACTGGCCTGCCTCTGCTTCCCAGTGCTGGAATTAAAGGCGTGTGCCACCACCACCCAGTAAGTATTTTATTATAAAAATAAACAAAGGGGAAAAAAGCAGGTTTGTTGGAGAAGAGAGATGGCTAAGCAGTTAACATTTGTTACTCTTGCAGAGTTCAGTTCTCAGCAGCCACTCTGGGTGGCCTGTAACTCCATCTCCAGGGAATCTGATGCCCTCCTCTGACCTCTTAAGTCACTTGCACAAATGTGTGCATACACATACTTTTTAAAGAAACATGCACATAATTTTACCGAAAAATTTAAACAGGGATATGGGATAAATAAAAAGGAATCTTGAATTCAGAGCAATTGCTGTAGAATAAAAGTAAGAATAATTCAGCAGAAGAAAACCCAGATCATTCTATTAGAAATACGGAGGACACCATTGAATTTTAATTGTAGTGTTAAAACTGGGTCTTGATAAAGCTGATTATTATAGTGGATTAAGTTGGAATTAAAGGTTGAGACAAACTAGACTTAAAAGTTCCAAGAACTGACCCAGGACATGTTTTAACCTTAGCACTTGGGAGGCAGAGGCAGGCAGATCTCTGTGAGTTTGAAGTTAGCCTGGTCTACAGAGTGAGTTCCAGGATAGCCAAAGCTTCATGGAGAAACTCCGTCTCAAAAAACAAACAAACAAACAACAAAAAGTGATCAAGGTCTGAAGTTAAGAGAACCGGCTGTCATCAGGGAAATGCAAATCAAAACAACTTTGATATACCATCTTACTCCTGTCAGAATGGCTAAAATAAAAAACACCAAAGACAATTTATGCTGGAGAGGATGTGGAGAGAGGGGAACACTCCTCCACTGCTGGTGGGAGTGCCAACTTGTACAGCCACTTTGGACATCAGTATGGAGATTTCTCAGGAAAATGGGAATCAATCTACCACAAGACCCAGCAATTCCACTTTTAGGCATATATCCAAAAGAGGCAAATTCATACAACAAGGGCATCTGCTCTACTATGTTCATAGCAGCATTATTTGTAATAGCCAGAACCTGGAAGCAACCTAGATGCCCCTCAACTGAACAGTGGATAGAGAAAATGTGGTACATTTACACAATGGAGTATACTCAGCAGAAAAAAACAATGGAATCTTGAAATTCGCAGGTAAATGGATAGCACTGGAAGAAACCATCCTGAGTGAGGTAACCCAGTCACAAAAAGACAAACATGGTATGTACTCATTCATATATGGATTTTAGACATGGATCAGGATAGTGCCAGTCTGCACTTCCACTGACAGAGAGTCTGGGAAACAGGAAAGAACCTAAAAGATATGCATGGTACCCAAGAGAAGAGAAATGAGGCAAGATCCTCTGAACAGATGGGGAACACGGGGAGGGGTGGGGGGAGTGGGAGCTGGGAAATAGAGAGGGGGAGAATAGGAAGAGAGAGTAGGTCATGGGGGAATAGGAAGGTTGAGGGGGGTAGGACAGGGGGAAGAGGGAATCATAGGTTAGAAGACAGATCAGGCACCATTGTGACCTCTAGTGATCTAAAGGGATGACACCAATTGGCAAGCTAAGCAATAGTGGAGAGACCACCTCGAATGCCCATTCCTGATAATGAACTTGATGTCTATAACCATCCTGGAGCCTTCATCCAGTGACTGATGGAAGCAGAGGCAAACACCCACAGTTAAACACTGAACTGAACCCAAGGAACCCAGTGACAGAGAGAGAGGAGCAATGAGCAAATTGGCAAAGAATGGGCTGGCAAAACCAGTAGAGACAGGTGATCCGAACAAGGGAGAGCTCTTGGACCCCAGACCGACAGCTGGGAGGCCAGCATGGGACTGATCCAGACCCCCTGAATGTCAGAGTCAGTGAGGAAGCCTGGGCAACCTATGGGGCCCTGAGCAGTAGATCACTGTTTATCCCTGGCATACAAACAGACTTCGTGTGTCCATAACACAAAGAGGGATGCTCTCTCAGCCTGGACTCTTAGGGGAGTGCCTGGACCCTGCCCTGAGTGAAATGACAGACTCTAGATATCCTGTATGTGGAAGGAATTGGCGATAGGGTGGGAGTGCGGGAGGAGGGGAGGGAGAGGGAACTGGGATTGACATGTAAAACAAGCTATTTAAAATAAAAATAATAATAATAAAAAAGAGAACCGGCTGTGTGCAGGGGACCAGGGTTCAATCCCCAGCACCCACATGGAAGCTGCAGCCCCCTGTCGCCCCCCCCCACAACTCCAGTTCTAGGTGAGCCTATGCCCCTTCTTGACTCGTCAGGCTCCTGAATGCACACGATGCACATACACACACATTTACTTCTGGCCAGGATCTCGACCAAACGTACTTTGTAATGTAATGAAGTTTAATCGGACTGTGGTAACAAAAGATTCCCAACAAACAGACTAGAAAGTAAGATTATTTGAGAGGTCGTTAGGTATGCAAGCATTTAGATCGGAGCGACCATGACATAGGAGCAAATTTGTTATATCGGTCCAAGGCAGGGCTGTAGAAGGAGTTGTGTTGCTTTAGATAGATAGTGAAATTTTAGAATACTGAAAGCTGTAAAGAGAGCCACAAACAGAACCCAAAGACTGGTGAAGGGAACAACAGGTGAGTAAAATAAAGGGGAAACCGAGAAGTCACTAAACTAAGGTTGGACTTTTGGCAATATTTAAAAACACAGTGAAAAGAAGAAATGGGGACTGGGGAAATGGCTCGATGGGTGAGTGTTTGCCTTGAAGGCATGAGGGACTAGAGTCAGATCCCAGGGATCTGTGTAAACACTGGGTAGGTGTGGTGACCCACTGTTGCTGGGTCCTAATGGCTCACTTGGGGGGAGGGATTGAGAAGGCTGGAAGTCAATGACACAGACCCTGGGAGTCAGATGAAAGGAAAAACAGCAGACTCATTTATTAGCAATGGGAAGAAACTTATATACTCTCCCAGCACCCAGGCACTCTGACCCATCGACATTGTGTAGTGACCCCTCATTGGCTAGGCAGGAGCAGGAACACTGACAGCGGCAGGCAAACTTCAGGGTGGTTCATCTCTTGGCCTCGTAGGCCTTAACTTCCTAGAGCCCACCTAATCCCATTGCCTGGGAGACAGAGACAGGAACCTCTGGGTAGAGCCGGATAGAATAGATTTGCCAAATCAGCAAGCTCTGGCTTTACCTTCAAGACCTTCTTGCCTCAGTACATAAGGAGGGTGGCCAAGGGAGAGACTCAGTGTCAGCCTCTGGGTGCTGCATGCATGCATGCACATACAACGCCCTTGCACACACACGTGGTCTCAATCATAAATGCAAAGCACACACACACACACAGGATAAAGTGGAAGAAAAAACATATAATGAAAAAATACAGAAATGATAGGTGTAAGCACAGCAGGGTGGTCAGTCTTCATTGTCAGCCTGGCTGGATTTAGCATCACCAGGAGTTTGCCTGTGAGGTGTTTGTAACTGATGGAGAAAACCCTAAATGTGGGCAGCACCGTCTCTTGGGCTCTGGTCCTGAACTGAATAAAACAGACAAAGTAATCCCAGCCCAACATTCATTCCTCTCTGCTTCCGGACTGTGCACATGATGTGATCAGCTGCCCTCTGCTAAATTGTCCTCCCACTGCGATGGACAGAGGACATTAATAAAGCATGGACCACAATAAGCCCTTTCCTTCTGTCAGTTGCTTTTGTCACAGCAGCCACCAGCGTACGGAACATACCTACCTCCATAGGCTGGCAATTCAAAAACTCAAGAGAAACAGTGCTTAGCAAAAGCTCAGCTGTTGGAGAGCCATAGGCTTTGCCTGAATTAACAAGCGAAAATAGAGTCACAATCACCATGATGTTTTGTTCCTGTCATCCTTGAAGATTAGCTGCCTATTAGCTATGCTGTCTATAACTGTCCAGTCATCTTATTCGGGTGATTATGGGGAACAAAAGTGGGGGGAGCCTTTTCCGGGCTTTGGAGGGGCGGGGTGGGAGTGAGGTATTGTCTGCCAGAAGATGGAGGGTCTGGGCCTGCTCTGCTTACAGGGATCTTGCTTCACAGTTGCAACTGAGGTGGAGCGCCGCCTCCCACGGGCTTCTGTGGATTGTGACTAACATTTTAAAGTGCCCAGCAACTGCCGGGAGCAGGGGATGCAGCGGGCAGGGGCTTTTTGGGGAGCAAGCCCGGAGCCCTAGTTTCATGATCACATGACGTCATCACACCCGCCACCGCAGTGCGAGGAGCCCTGGTGGGTAAACTGACCATAGGCCCTGTCCGAGTTACTCAGTCCTGGGCTGTGGTTGGCCCCATGGTGCATTGAGCTGCCAGCCAACCCCTACTGTGAAAGGAGGAGAGTCCATGAAAGCTGGGTTTGCCATTGAAGATCCAGAGAAGCATGTGGGTTAGGATCCAGGGAATTTAGACCAGAGCGATAGTGTGTGATGACAGCCTATGACCCGTGGACTAGGGGACAAGGATGAAGGTCTGCACCTGAGGGAGGGAGGTGGGGTCAGCCTCCGGCTGTGGCGTCATCCTGTTAACAGTACTCCCTTCAATGCCCTGGCTGCGACCCAGCCCAGACACCAGGAGCGATTTTAAGACTCACCTGTTAACTCCCTGGAGTGCAGAGCCCTAACACGCCCCTACCTACCCTCCAGTGAAAGATGAGCCCGCCCAAACCCCACACCCAGCTTTTTTTCCCTTGGTCCCCATACGATGCTCCGGTGTTGAGGCCACCGGATCCAGCAGGTGGATGTTTTACAGTTTTTATGATTTCAGTTGAAAGCAGCAAGGGCTTGGTCCCGAGTCTGCAGGCAGGTTCAGCTGGGCGCTACCCAGTGCCTCTCTGGGAGGGAAAGGCCGTGCTGAGCGAGGGGATGCTGCATCTGATTCCGGGCGTCTGCCCCCCACCCCTCACTGGTGATGTCACAGCTCAGCCCCAGCCCCCTCCCGCTCCAACCCCATCTCTTCTGCGGCCGCTACGCCCGTCCCTCTCCCCGCGCGACAAACCAGCTGGCGGCTGAGGCTCGGACGCAGCGCGCAGCCAACCAGCGCATCGGGAGGGACTCGGGGAGGGCCGGGCCGGGGGCACGGAGCTCGTCACGCGGCGCCACCGTCACAGCACCAGGAGCAGTCAGCAAGCAGCATCGGTTCCAGTCTGGGGGGACCCTCTCTGGTGCCAGTGCCCATGCGGGGCCGCCGCCAGTGACGCCTGAGAGGTAAGGCTACCGCCCGCCCGGCCTGTCGCCATCCGCGTTCTTCATCCCGCACCTGTCGGTGGCATCCGGCACCCGCACTAAGTGTGCATCGGTGGGGGGTTCCCGGCCAACGCCAATGCCCTTGTCGCAGCCCGAAGCGCGGGCTTGGAGCTGCGGCTTCCCTTCCCCCGACCTTCCTCCGCCTCTTCGGAGAACAAAGGGGCGAATTCAGGGGTGTCGGTGCTCCCTGCGAAGCTTTTCAGGACCCTTAGAAAAGACGCCTTTGCTGCCGCTCGACCCTTGGCCCGTGTGGGCGGAGGTCGCCAGAGAGAGGGACCATCAGATTTGGTCAAAGCCTCCTTTCCCCCTGTATCTCTCCACTGCAGAGGGGCTACCCAGAGGGATGCGATGGATCCGCGGGGGAGGGGAGGCAGAGACGAGGAATAGGGAGCAGGACAAGGCTGCGGGGCGTCGGGACGGGGCGCGGCTGCTGATCCGGGCCCTAGGGGAGGGTGCGCGGGGCAGCCGCTCTGGTCCCCGGTGGGTGGGGGAGGGCAGATGCTGGAGCCAGCAGCAAAACAGGCGGGCGGGGCGGGGGATGCGGCGCCACGGCCCGGCCACCGGCTTAATGCGCACTTGGTGACTGCCCATCACTCTTATTGCTTCCGATGCCCCTCCCTCCAGAGACCCCATTTCCCTTCCAGAAAGACACAGCACGGGAGGAACCACCCACAGACACGCCTGGCGGCTACTAAGCCAGCGCCCCAGTAACAGGTGTGGCCCCCTGCCTGGAGGGAGGGGCTGAGGGACGCGCAGAGGTCCCCAGGCGTCTGGCATCGGTTGGCTCTAGGAGCACTGCCTGCGAAGACCCTCGCTCTCCCCCATTAAGCCACTCCTCCCCCCACCTGCTTCCTAGGGGAAAGGCAGCGCCCTCTGCTCCCGAAGAGGCAGGGAGTGCATCCGGGCTGAGAGGGAGAGGGAAGGTCCGCGGTGCGGTGAGGTGCCGGATGATGGGGGCCGCAGGCGAGGGAGGGGAAGGGGAGAGAGGGATTGCCAAGTCATGGGGCCTGCTGGGCGCCGGCGCGACGTCGCCCGGGCGCGGACCCGATGCGCGCCCACGTCCCCAGGAATGGGGACTTTTCCCCAGAGGCCAGAGGACCAGTCTCCCAGCGCTAGCCTACCTAAGAGGGAACCGCATTGCTGGGATTAAAGGCCTGCTAGGGCAAGCGGATCGGATCACGCGGCTGCGGGAGGAGGAGGTGCGGAGAGTTCCTGCTGCGCTCTGGGCTGGTGCTAGTCCAATCCCGGGGACCCACGGGCTCAGCGCAGGCTCCTGCGGAAGACACGGTCACACCGAGCTGGCCGAAGGCGGCTGCCAGGGCAACGTGCCCAGCGCCTCTGTCTAAGGAGGCAGCGCAGGCTGCGGGGAAGCGGTGGGGTTCGGGGGGCTGGGGCCGCACCTGCGGCGGCCATTTTGCAGGTGTGGCTGTCACCTGCCCTAGCCAGGCTGTGGGGAGGGGGTGGGCAGGACAGGTGTGGGGCAGCAGGGTGAGGGGTGCTGCGGGGGTCCAAGGCAGGCCTCAGGTCTGCTCTTGCTCTGCACAAGCACGGTCCGCGGGAGGTTCCTTGCCTTTGGTGGGTGGAGTCAACATCCGAGTCTTCTCAGAGGGCTGCGGGAAACTCAACGTCCATCCTCTGGGTGTGAAGCCTGTTTCCAAGGCAGGGACCCCTCCCTACTAACGGCTTCCTCAGAGTGAGGATGGATCTGAAGGACAGCTTGTCCTTCTTGGTTTGCTGGCCGCGGGAGCTCCTGCACTGGGCACTGCTCAGGATGGATACCTCTCTGGACATGTCCCCTCCCCCCCCCCCCGTCCTAACGCCCAACTCAGATGGAGCGCGGAACCTGCAGACTGCACCAGCCTCAGACAGGTGGAGGCCTGTGCTCTGCACAAGGCCAGACTGATGAGTGGCTGAGTGGGATTCGGTCCCGCCAGTAGGCAGGAACTGGGGCAGTGGGTTGTCTCAGGATCCAGCCCATTCTGTGCCCATTTTTCTGTCTCTTACGTTGACTGTATGCTCTGTAAATACAGCAGGGCAATCCTCCTGTGGGCTTCGTGCAGGGTTTGGCGGGGGTGGGGGTGGGGAGCAAAGACAGAGTAGCAGGTGAGTCTGACCAGCCCCAGCGAAAGTCCAGACGGATAAGATTGGTCAAGGAGGGTCCTCCTGCACAAAAATTGTACACTGGCCAAGCCTTTGGGCAGAGCTCATCTCTCCAAGAACCGGCAGGGACTCAGTGGTCACCTGTGGAGAGTGACGGACCTGGGCCACTGAGCTGGCAGATGAACACGTAATTTCCGGTGTGCAGAGGTCCACATGTTCCCTCGAGCATGGGCAAAACCAGGGCTCTTAGTCCCAAAGGACAGAGCTTCCCACTGCCGGTACCGAAGCTGTACTAAAGCGGTACCGGTACCGGAAGCAGAGCAGAGGCACCCCAGCTCCACCCGAGGTGGATCCAACCGGGGTCCTGGATCCACACTTGGCCCTGCTGACTGCTCCTCCCCCAGGGTTTTGGTGACTCAAGGCTGGCTGAGCCAGGCCTTCTGTGATGCAGGTGGGGACACTGCAGGGCTGGAAGATTCAGTCAAGGTCAGCAGCAAAGGCTCTCTTGTCTCTCGGGGTGACTACCCAGTCCCGCCTGCTGGCATGTAGTTCCTGAGATGCCCTCAGCAAAGCCTTCATACATACTTTTAATGTAATTCCGGGTGTGGTGTGGGCAGGCAGAGACTTTCAGATTGTCTGGAGGTGCCCCCTGTGTGCCGTCTCTTGCTCAGATTTCAGGACTGCGGTCCATGTAGCTGGAGATCCTTCTTACCCTGCCCAATTCCAGGGACCTGCAGCAGTGGCAGCCCTGGTCCTAGAAGCTGGTGGGGGGTTAGGACCAGGGACACTGAGTATCTGAGTATCCCCTTGCTCAGGTTGTTGATGTCCTTCAATGTTGGTTCCCACCAACCTCTCATTCTGGCTAGGGCTGGAGATAGGTGGGGAAGGCAGCTGTGGCCCATCTGGGGGTGACTGGCAGGCGGAGGCATCCATCTAGGACTTCCTGGGTACCATTAACCACACACTGGGACAGACCAGAGGACAGCTCAAGGTGGGGGGGTGCAGGAGTGGTCAGGGCCAGCAAGACCCTAAGGGTTTCATCTTCCCCACATTTACGTTGGGGGGGGGTTGGGGCCACACACATCAGATACAAATATACTATGACAATTCGCATGTGTACACATCTGCAGGTCACACTCATGCACGCAGATGCACATGTGTAGGCACACATGCATTTGGCATCCCTGGGTGCCTGATTTTTCCCCCTGTCTGACCCTTCTCTAGATTTCTTTCTTTCCAGCCCTAGATCTTCCCAAAAGGCTTCTTGGGTACCTCCTCCTTCCCAAAGCGTGCTGTAAGTCACCAGCACACAGGATGCGGATTCCCCCTCCCCATCTCTCCTGCCCTCTTCCCCCCAGGCTTGGGACTGGGAAGAAAGCAGGGGACATTTATATGATATAAATTGCAATGTGTCATTGTGTGCATTCCATTATCCGATGCTTTCAGATGCCAGTGGTAGTGTGCCCATTACTCAGATGCAGACACTGAGGATCCTGAAGAGTCATGCTTGACTTTTCCAAGCTCCAAACAATTGCTGCTCTTTTGGTGCCTTCTGTCTGTCTTCCACCCCTCCCGTCTGTCTTTCCTTTTTCTCTTATATCCCCATTCCCTGCCACCTGCCTTCCAGTAAGACTCAGTGAGTACCGTCTTTGATCTCCAAAGCTCAGGGTAAACAGCTGTTACACTGTCCACCGGGGCAGTCTTAGGTCTAGGAATTTTTGAGGCTGGCTGAGCAGGACATCCTTCCCTTTGGGTGGAGATCCAGGGGTCACAACAGCCCCTGACGGTCCCTTTGGTCCCCTCCCCTTGAGCTGGCCCAGAAGTGCAGTAGAGGGGTTCGAGGACTCCCCTCTTCCACTCATCTTCACGTGGGGCTCAGCTGCCTATCCCATCTGTCACCTGTTCAAATTAAGACAGTAAGACACAGGGCCAATGGGCACCATTCTGAGGCCACTTCCCTCGGGGAGGGGGGCCCAGTTGTCCTCTGTGAGTGGCTCTCACTTTCTGCCTGCTTCTCGGTCCCTGTGGCTGCTGGGGAGCATGGGACAGAGCTGTAGCAACCATAGGTGACTACAGGAAGGACATGGAGGAGCACTGGCCTGGAGTTTTGCTGTTTGTGTATTTCTTCTGTGCTTCGGCAGGGTCATCTTTTTTAATATATGTTTTTAAAGTTAATTTTACGTGTGTGTGTGTGTGTGTGTGTGTGTGTGTGTTTTGTTTGTACATATGTCCGTGCATGCTTGGTACCTGAGGGATCCAGAAGAGGGTGTTCCCGGAATAGACGATGGTGAGCCACCATTGGGTGCTAGGAATTGAACCCAGATCCTCTAGAAGAGCAGCCAGTACTCTTAACCATTGAGGCATCTCTCCAGCCCCTGGCAAGACTTTCTTGGTCAGAGTTTTCCTCTGACCTCAGATATCACTTTTTTTTTTTAAACTGAATGGGTTCCTTTTGTCTCTAGGGTTCTGCAGCTCTGCAGAGTCCCCTCTTTCCTGGCACCCCAGGACTGGGAGCCACCCTCCTGTCTGACTAATGACTATTAGCCTAATGCTCACCATCTTCTGTCAGCTGGTTCCAGTTTGAGTCTCTGGCTGTCTTCTATGGTTTTCTATCCTGCTTTGCTGAGGCGCATCCTTGTGACAATGAAAATGCCACATGGATCTGAGTGTATGAGGTTCTTTTCCATCCTCACCCTTGCTGAGTCATTTCCTCAGAACATGGAGGCTCTGGCTTCATGGGCCTGGGCATCCCGGGCTTATGACTACCTTGGCCTGGAACTCCTCTCTCTGCAATCGTCATTTTCCATGGGAGTCTACCGTGCACTTGGACTGCTCTCAGTGGGATTTTCTTTTTAACGATGCTTGTGGGCCATTTGAATGGAGGACCCGGTCTCTTATTTGTAGGTTTATGGTCTTCTCACCTTTTTCCTCTTTTCCTCCTTAGATTCCACGTTGTCGTTTTTTTTCTCCCCCACATTTGTCTCTGGTCTTTTCTGTTTTGTGGACATCTCTTAGACTTCATCTTCCAGTTCCCGGTCTGAAATCCTGCCTGCCGCCTTTTCCATGTTTGCCTCCTTTAGCAGCGGCTTCCGTGTCAGAGTGCCCTGCTCCTGTTGCCGAAGGTGGCTCTTTCTGGGGCACCGAGTCTGTAAGCTGAGGCTTTGCTTGCCTTGTCTGCGGCTTCCCTTTTCCCTGCGGCCCGTTTCCTGCAGCTTTACTCAAGCTGCCCACTTTGCGCCCTTGTGGCACACAGACACTGGAGTCCTATTAGTGCACACGCCAACTTGGGAGGCCCAGGGTCGGAAGCGCTTGAGATGCACCCTCTTCCTCTGAGTGGGGCTCCGACTGGGGACCCTTTGTAGGCCCAGGTGATGGGGTGGCTGCTGCCACGTTACCCACCCAGCACCAGGGCTTTGGTCTCAACCTCTGACCAGAAGACTGTGCTCTTTAGTTTTTATGGGAAAAAAGGCATTCAGCTGCCTGTGGGTGGCCCAGTCATGCTACCTATGATGAGGTGGATGGTGGCAGTGGGACAGTTTCCCGTTTAGCCCCACCCCTGCCTTCCTCAGGATTCTTTGGGTACCCAAACGTAGCCCTGGGAGGGAGAGTGCCACACGGGCGTCCCCTCTGCCTCCCTGCACCTCTGCGGCCACCCAGCCCTGTATCTCACCACTGGAGTGACTCTGCTGTGTTTTGTCTCTCATTTCATGAGGTCTCAGTGTGACTGGCAGGCAGGAGCACTAGTTGGCTGAGGGCCCCCTCCTCACTCTTTGGGTGTGAACCGGCTTTGAATCTTTGCATCCGTTGTGATAAAAAGAGAACCCATTCCAGATGTTTTCCCTCTCATATTCAGGAAGAGGAACCTGTTGATGCCATATTCTTCAGTGTCTCTGGTATGGTTGTGTGGACACAGATAACTCCACTGACCTATCTTAAAGCTAGACTGATCCCCAGGTAAAGGCTGCTAGGTTGCCAGGGCAACCCTCATGAGTTCTCTGCAGAGTTATCACCTTCCCGGGTGGCCAAGAGCACCTGCTGCTCATGCCCACCCCACATACTTGTCTGTCTTCTGCATGTGTCTTGATCCAAATTCTGTAGCTATCATGAAATACCTGGGACCACATAACTCACAGAACATAGGGTCTGTAGTCAAATAGCATAGATGCCTGCCTTTGCTTAGCTATGGTGAAATACTTATACTGCATCTAACAGCCAAAACTATCCCATCCAAGACAGAACAAGTGTACCAGAGAGCTTGATTTTATATTAAAGTTGCTTCCATGATGCGCCATTAAATCATGAGTCCACAAACGGTCCATTTCTTCATCCTAAAGATGTTGTTAGCACATGACTCTGGGGATTAGATCCGTGGCTACATCCTCCGCCATTGCATCATGGTTGTCTCCTACCCACTGTCCACAGGGATTTGGCATCTCCCTGCTCTCCCTGTACACAGTCCTGTCCCACGTTGATGTCGAAGCTTGAAATATACAGACACATCCTGGCCTACAAATCATGAGTGAGGGGCCCCCTTCCCTGGGTCAGGACCCCCAAGCAGCACAGTTCCTTTTGATTCTGCCATTTCCATGCTCCCCTTTGTTGTACACAATGACCTATTCTCTTTGCCTCTGAGAGAATTCATCCCCCCACACCCTCCAGAGTATGGTGTGATGATGATGTTATCCTAGCTACCCTTTTAAAAATTAAACATATTTTAAAATGTTTCATATATGTGTTTGTACATGCACGTGTATGCAGGTGTTTGTGACCTTGTTTGTACACGCACAGAGGATGCAGAGGCCAGGGGAGAACTTTGGGTGTCCTCTTCTACCTTTCTCCATCTTATTCTTTTAAGACAAGAGTTTCTCACTGACTCTAGCTCACCATTTGTTCAGCTAGGATCATTGGCCAACAAGTTCCTGTCATACTTTTGTCTCTGTAACCTGTATCTTCAACCCCTGTTTGTTTGTTGTTTTGGTTTTTTCCAGACAGGATTTATCTGTAGCTTTAGAGTCTGTCCTGGAACTCACTCTATAGACCAGGCTGACTTCAAACTCGCAAAGCTCCTCCTGCCTCTGTCTCCCTAGTGCTGGGATTGAAGGCATGTGCCACCAGCGCCTGACTCTCAAACCCTGTTTGGACTACAGATGTTCCTGGCTTCTTACATAGATTTTGGAAATATGGACTCAAGTTCTTATGCTTGGTTAGCAAGCCCTGTTACTCACTGAGACATCTCCCTGGCTGTAGCTACACACCACATGCAAAGGACTATACTTCATAGGTGTGATTCTGATCCTTTTTGTTAACATGGGTGGGTTTCTATCCCTCTCTAAATCAGTTAGTCTATTTATATCTGTCTGTCCATCCATCCATCCATCCATCCATCCATCCATCCATCCATTCATCCATGATCACATGTAGTCCAGAGTGGTCCTGAACTTGCTATGAGTAGAAGATGACCTTGAACTCCTGATCCTCCTGTCTCTACCTCCTAAAGGCTGGGACTACAGGGCTGGGTCCACCACAGCCAGCTTCTCACTCAGTCCCAATACTGCATTATACCTCCTGATCTGCAGGGAACACATTCCAAGACTCTGTGTATGCCCAAAACTATGGCGGGATACGGCCCCATAGAGACTGATTTTTCCTGTGCATGTGTATCTGATAAAGTTTTGTTTATGGGGTGGGCACAGTAGGAAGTCAACAGCAGCTCATAATAAAATGAAGCTGTTATAATAGTGAACCTTAACAAAATTAACAACTTAGAAACTGCTTAGTTTTACAAATATCCATTTAATAGTTTTAGATCGGTTGACCCCAGGCAGCTGAATACAACAAATGCCCGGGAGGATCATCTTACAAAGGGGAAGGTTTCATAAGGCTCAGAGTTTAGGTCCAAGGTTGCATGGCCTCATTGCTTTGGCCTGTGTTGAGCCATCACTGCAGGGGTTCACTGTGTGTGAAGCCATTTTTTAAATCTTATGTTTAGGAGAGAGGAAGAGAGGGCCTAAGGTCCCTGTATTCCTGTCAAGCATTTCCCCAGTGACTGGGACACACCACCCCAGGTCCTTTCCCAAAGATCACATCACCTCCCAGTAGAGTAAGCTGGGGTCACATGGGCTGAGTGTGGGAAGTCTGGATCCAAATTGTAGCCCTGGGACAGTGAATCCATGGTCTGTTTCCCTTCAGACTTGGTATTGGCATTCCTAGTATCTTATTCTCCCACACACATTTTTAGAAGCAAGTTGCCAAGTTTAATAAAAGAGATTAAGATATCACTTGAAATTACAATGGAGTTTTAGATTGATTTACATAAAAGTCGACATTTTTGAGATTTTTGTTTTCCACAATAGTTCATAGCTCAGGCTGGGGAGGTAGCTCAGCTGGTAAGGCTGGTGCCAGGCAAACGTGAGGACTTGAATTCGAATTCGATCCCTGGTGCTATTGGAGATGGGCAGTTCTTGCTTGTAATCCAGTGCTGGG
Organism: Mesocricetus auratus; assembly: GCF_017639785.1. Taxonomy (NCBI): domain Eukaryota; kingdom Metazoa; phylum Chordata; class Mammalia; order Rodentia; family Cricetidae; genus Mesocricetus; species Mesocricetus auratus. The sequence continues at coordinate 17,174,388 of NW_024429194.1, forward strand.
GAGGTAGGGGCAGGGAGGCTCCTAACTGAATGGGTGAGCTCCAGGCTGAGTGAGAAACCCTGTCCCAAAAACTGAGGTGGAGGAAAACACTGGATGTAGACCTCTGCCCCCTCCCCATGCCCTGCAGGCACCATGCACGCGGATGTGCACACACACTTCACATGCACGAAAATAAACAGGAAAAGGTTGTAGCTCTTTATTTATTTAGATCTTGGTAAAGTTTAAAATTTTTCTTCATGAAAATTTCATGGAATCTTTAGTGATGATCTTTAGTACTTCTTAGTTTGGTTGGTTATTATTTTAAATGGCACTGTAAAATGTTTCTAAGTCTCTGACATGGTGTGCATCAACATATAGATTTCCAACAAACTTGCTGAAGCTTTGCACTCACTCATGATTTGTGGGAAATACTGGCATCTATGCAAATGAGCAAACAGACTGTGGTGATTATCTGTGCTATCTCTCTCTCTCTCTCTCCCTCCCTCTCTCCCTCCCTCCCTCCCTCCCTTCCCTCCCTCCCTCCCTCCCTCCCTCTCTCTCTCTCTCTCTCTCTCTCTCTCTCTCTCTCTCTCTCTCTCTCTCTCTCTCTCGCTTTTCCTGTCTTTGTAGCTGGAACCTCTGTAACAGTTAGGCAGAAGTGGTGGCAGTCATCCTGGGCTGGTCCTAGATTTTTTTATAAATGGGACATTTTTTCCCATCACTGGCAAGTGTAATGTTTGGGTGGATTTCAGTGGATAGCTTCTGGGATTTAAATTTTTTTCAAATATCGATCAGAGATTTATTGTATGTGGGCCTGGAAGGCTATTGATATTTTCATTGTTGTTTTGTTTTTAAATATCTACTGAGGATGTCATATATTCCCCGTTCCCCAGGTGTGTAAAGAAACTTAATGACAGATGTCCCTGTTACACTTTCCGCCAATATTTCAGGAGTTCCATGTTGTTTTGTTAATTAAATTTTTTAAGTCACATTATTTACTTTTTATCGTATGTATGTTTGCAAACTTGAGAGCTGTAACCATGTCTGTGGAGGCCAGAGGCCAACCTGTGTTAGTTGGCTCTCCTCTCTCCTCCTACGAGCATTGGTTGTGACTGAAGTCAGGCTTAGGGGCCAGTGCCTCAACCCCTGAACCATCTGGTCGGCTCCAGCGCTAACTCTTCTAGATTCCTGAATCTACCCCAGGCTTAGCGGCCAGTGCCTCAACCCCTGAGCCATCTGGTCGGCTTCTGCGCTAACTCTTATGGATTCCTGAACTTATGCTCATTGTGAAATCGACCTACAGTGTCCATTTTCCTTGACTACTTTGTCACCAAAATTTCGCTAGTTTCCGTGAATACATCGTAGATACATAGTTTCCGTGAATACATCGTAGATACATAGTTTCCGTGAATACATCATAGATACATAGTTTCCGTGAATACATCGTAGATACATAGTTTCCGTGAATACGTCGTAGATACATAGTTTCCGTGAATACGTCGTAGATACATAGTTTCCGTGAATACATCATAGATACATAGTTTCCGTGAATACATCGTAGATACATAGTTTCCGTGAATACATCGTAGATACATAGTTTCCGTGAATACATCGTAGATACATAGTTTCCGTGAATACATCATAGATACATAGTTTCCGTGAATACATCGTAGATACATAGTTTCCGTGAATACATCGTAGATACATAGTTTCCGTGAATACGTCGTAGATACATAGTTTCCGTGAATACGTCGTAGATACATAGTTTCCGTGAATACATCATAGATACATAGTTTCCGTGAATACATCGTAGATACATAGTTTCCGTGAATACGTCGTAGATACATAGTTTCCGTGAATACATCGTAGATACATACTTTCTCCCTGCCTCCTTCTCTCTTGCCCATTTTCTTTCAAGGTCTATATAAGATTTGAATTATTATTTTTAAAATGTATGATGACCTCACTTACAAAGTATTTCTAGTTTTTTTGTCTAGTTTGTCGGCAAATTTATATTTTTATATTATTTAATTTAGCTCTTCTCTTGAGGTGGAGTCTTGCTCGGTTGCACAGGTTAGTCTCAAACTCCTGGACTCAAATGATTCTACCTCCATCTCTTTAGCGCTGGGAGTGCAGACGCACACCGTGGTGCCTGGCTTGTGGGTAGTTTTGAACCATTGACTCTAATTTATCTAATAATGTAGAAAATCCCTGCTTCTGCTGGCTGGGTTTTCTGTAGTTCCGGGTTGTCCTGCTCTTCAGCACACGTAGTGCTAATGCACTGGACACTGGGTGTGGCTTTTGCACTCTGGTCTGAGTTATAGGTGACCTCTAGTGCCCATTGGCCATTGCTCTGGCAGACTGGCAGCTCTCTGGAGGGACGGCTTTGTCAGTCAAAGCCCATAAAACTTTTCTGGGATAGATCTAGAGTAGATTTCCTGCAGGGAGGTGTGGAGTCACCCAGCTACTACAGGATTCTTTGGTGTCTCCATGGAATTCCTGGGATGGAGAAGACCCAGTAGACTGACTGATTGGATTACTAATACCTCTTTTTTAAAATAACTTTTTAACAATGTATTTTACATACAGACCACAGTTTCCTCTCCTCCAAGTCCTACTCCTCCATCTACCCCTCCCCTCCCACTCCTCCTCCATCTCTATTCAGAAAGGGGCAGGCCTCCCATGGGCTTGAGCAAAACATGTCATCAGAGATACTCTATCCACAAATACCTCTTTACTCAGTACAAGCTTTGGGTATTGTCTAGCTTTTAACTGCTCTGGATCAGATGGCCATAGACTGACATTCTGCAAGGCTCAGTGGCAGCATTACTGGCAAATATCTTGAGTTGGGAGCAGTTCGTCATTTCCAGAACTGTCTGACTTCCCCCCTACCCAAACCCTGAGTCTGGTCCCTGTGATTCCATCCTGGTTGGAAGTGGAAATTGCATTATGGTTGCTAATAAGCATTTTTTGTTATTATTTACTAAGAGTTTCTGTAGCTCCATCGTGACTTCTTTGGTGTATCCATTATTTAAAAGTTTGCTTTTAAAATTTCTAAATATGTGGGCTAGGGTTTTGTTGTTGTTGTTAATATTTAGTTTGTTTTCAAGTGAAGCAGTCTATTTGATATAATATGAAAGTTATTGGGAGTGACTTTGTGGCCTGCTGGGTTTTAAACTTCTAAAAGTCCATATTTTCTCCTATCATTTTTAATTACTGCTTTCTTCAATAATCACTAAGGCAACTCTATCTGGGCTGGAGAGATGGCTCAGCGGTTAAGAGCATTTGCTGCTCTTCCAGAGGTCCTGAGTTCAATTCCCAGAAACCACATGGTGGCTCACAAACCATCTGTAATGAGATCTGGTGCCCTCTTCTGGTGTGGATACTGTATACATAATAAATAAATCTAAAACAAAACAAAAAAGCCCTGAAGTCTCTCAGGGCATCATCCCTGCCTACTTCCTCTCTCTCTCCCTTGACTCTAGTGGAATGAATTGCTTTTCCGTTTGCTTGGCAATCTATGATTTTGAGATTACACGTGGATGGTCATCTGCACTGGGGAGGCTGGAGCTGGGGAGCTTGGATGGTGATAATTTTCTGGAAGGCTTGTGACTGTTCTCTCTGAGGACTCAGATCTGATGCTGAAACCAGCTTGGGTGCATAGGTCACACAGACATTCTCCATTTGCAACTGAAACTGCCTGAGGACAGGCCATGACCTTAGATTCTTAGAAACTCTTGCTTTGTCATTCCTTGTGTCTGAATGTCATTGAGACAATTCCCCTGCGTCCCTTGGGTGTCCCGATCTCCCCAGCCTTGCAGTCGCCAAGGGTGTAGCTTCGAAGGGTCGTGAGTGGTCTATCTCCTGCCACACGGTCCGAGTTCCCGGATGCCTCTGCATCAGCAAAGGCCCTTGCCTTCTGGCTTGACACGGCATCCTTGTGTTAGTAATGCCATGTGTGCACTTTCCATTCATTTCTGTTCCCTGAGTAGTTTTCTCAGTTATTTCTGATGTGTGTTATCTGTTCCGGATTTCCAGGTGCTCTGTAATGTAGGCCAGAGGTGGCTGTTTCCATTTCTTCTCTCTACTGAGAAATGTCCACTTTAACGAGAAAGCTTACTCTTGTCCACACACACACACACACACACACACACACACACACACACACTATTTGCCGACCAAAACGATCCTTTTTTTCTTGTTTGTTTGAAGATACACGGCCCAGGCTGGCACAGTACTCCAAATCTCCTATGTCAGCTTCCTAAGTACTGGGATTACAGGAGTGTGTGTGACCACACCCAGTCGAGTTCTTATTTATCTGGACTTCTTAATGCTAGCACTAAGATAATTTTTTAAGTCAGTATGCACATGGAAAGATCAAATGATGTACCACATTTAGTTAGAAAAATCACCGGTTTTTCCTTCCATCCCAGTTTATTTCATCCATGTAAATTGTTTTCAGACTCTTTCTTCAGCAAAATAATGAACTTACATCCTGTCAGGTCTCACTATTTTTAGCATTGTATGGAGAGGCGGTTAAGGCGTTTAGCTTTTGTGTTTTGTTTATTTCAACGTCTTGCTTTTGAGGGTCACTCATCAATGCTCTGAAACCCTGCCGGGAAGGAGTGTAAGCTAGAACTAAGGAAGAAAGCTGGGCTTTCCATGAGGAAAACTACAACTGAGAGCACAGACTGGCAGGACAATCAAACCAGTTCATAGCACACGGGAAATGCCACTCAGAGGAAAGCCCTTAAAAACAGCAAAAAGAAATAAAGAAAATACCCTTGATGAATGTAGAATCCAAAATCTTCAACAAAGTACCTAGCAAGCCAAACCCAACAACATTGGAAAGAATGTCACGTGGCATTCTTTGCAGATATTCAAGGATGGTTCAGTATATATAAGTAACCAAGCCAGGCACCTTTATGTAATGGGGGGCAAAATGTCATTCCAACAGATAAAGCAAGGCAGTTGATAAAATTCAACCTCCTTTTATGAAAAAAACTCCAACAAATGAGATACATAATGAATGTAACAACATGATAAAGACCTTTAATAATGAATGACCTTGCAACTTTTATTACATTCAACTGGAAAAAACCTGGGAGCTTGTCTAGGCTCTGGATAAGGCAAAGATGCCTGTCTTTACCGCTTGTGTTTCCATTTATTTTATTTTAGGTGTTTGAATGATGTGCACCATGTGCCTTGTCTGGTGCTCACAGAGGTCAGAAGAAGTTGTGGATGGTTGTAAGCCACTGTGTGGTGTTGGGAGCTGAACTTCTGCAAGAGTAACAAGTGCTCTTAACCGCTGAGCCATCTCCCCACCCAGCCTGTCCTCACGACTTTACAGTGTGATTCGGGGACCAGTTTCTACCATGACAATTACAAAACCCTGATGAAAGAAATTGAAGAGGGCACAGCATCAACATGCCCATACCCCTAACACACACACACACACACACACACACACACACACACACACACACACAGAGAGAGAGAGAGAGAGAGAGAGAGAGAGAGAGAGAGTCTATGCGCTGCTTTGAAATGGTAGCAATTCATTTCTTGCAGTTTTGGAGGCTGGAAGGCTATACTGAGGTGTGCTCAGTGTCTGAGGAAGGTCCGCTCTGGCACCTTCTTGCTGTGTCCTCACATGGGTGATGGAGCCTGGGTTCTGTCTCACGCCTCCTTTGTAGGTGAGCTAGGCCACCATGGAGTATCCCCTCTTGACTCAGTTGTTTGGCAGATGTTCCAACACTTTGGAGGTTAAGACCTCAGCATACGAATCTGTGGGGGACATTCAGACTATGCCTCCCACTCTACCCGAGCTACTTGTCGTATTCATTCCTAATTCTACCCAGTGTCTTCACATCTTCATTTCAGTCCATGTATCTGAGAATTTCCTTTTGATTCATTCAGTCTTCAATCCTAGGGCTGGAGAAATGGATCCGAAGTTAGAGCACTTGTGGCATCCATATATCCATATATCCATATATCCTCTCTCTCTCTCTCTCTCTCTCTCTCTCTCTCTCTCTCTCTCTCTCTCTCTCTCTCCATCTATGTATCATTATCTTTATCCATCTATATATAACTTCAGGTTCAGGAGATCTGATGCCATCTTCTGGCCCACTGTGCACCAGACAAAACTCATGCACATAAGATAAATATTTTTTGAACTTCTTCGAAAAACAAATCTTCTGGTAAAATTCTCCCCTTCACTGACGTCCTCTCCCCTTTGCTCTGTGTTTTGATGTCATGATGTTTTCAAAGTCCATGTCAGTAATTCCTGGGTCTGTTTAGTGTGTAGTTTTTTTCCCCCTTTTGAAGTTTTGGTTTTCCTCTTCTCATCCCTTTAAGCCCTGCAGCCTTTTGTTTTGTTGGTATTTCCCAGACGATTTAAAATGTATTTATTCTTATTTTATGCATGTAAGTGTTTTGTCTGCACATCTGTATATATGTGCACCCTATGCATGCCTGGAGCCCTTGGAGGACACTAGGAGAGGGCACTGCATCCTCTGGAACTGGAATTACAGCTGGTTGTGAGCTGCAGTATGGGTACTGGGAACTGTGTCCAGGTCCTCTGTGAGAGCAGCCAGCTTTTCGAAACTGCTGAGTCGTTCTCCAACTCTGAGCCTTGTAACTTATGATGTAAGGGCTCACAGTGCCGACTGAGATGCCACCCAGACCCTGACACTGCTGTACCCAATTGGAGATAGATCACTTCTTCTAGAAGCTTCAGCCGTAGCCAGTTGAGGCCAAGCTGTGGCAGGTCTCATCTGCTGTGCATCCCTGGGTTTCTAGACGGGCCTCCATGGCCCCTGCGGTGTTCAGTGCTGGCCTCCCACTGCGGAAATTTACTTTGACTTTCAGAGGCTCTTGGCCTGGGCTCTTCAGTTCTCTACCTGGGTTTCAGAACTTGCCAGATGTCTTCGGGGAGAGCTGCCTGTGTGCCCACCTTGGGATCCCACTTCCTTTTCTTGGCCCCCCCCCGTTTGTTTTCCACCACAGCTCTGCAGGCTTTTCTGTCACTCAGCAACAGCTCTTTGCCTGGAAAGACTCCAGTCTCTCAGCCATTCACCCCGTGTCCAGAATGCAAATGGGCTGGGAGCCAGCACTGTTCGGTGTTCCCTGTCCCTGCACCCCTCTAGCCCCTGCCCACGAGTCCTGGCCCGTTACCCTCACTGCTTCAGTAACTCTGAATCCTTTGCAAGGGTTCTATCTGCACCAGCTGACCACTTGCATGCAGGGGTGCAGGGGTGCGGGGGTGCAGGGGTGCGGGGGTGCAGGGGTGCGGGGGTGCAGGGGTGCAGGGGTGCAGGGGTGCGGGGGTGCAGGGGTGCGGGGGTGCTTTGCAGGCTTTGCTCCAGAGTGGGAATAGCCCACTGTTCTTCCAAAAAGAAAGTTCCAGCTTATGGTTCAAAATAGATAGTTGTTCAAGATTGACCTTAATTTATTTTTCATTGTCCGCGTGTTAGTGTTTTGCCTGCATGAATGTCTGTGTCCTACATGTATGCAGTGCCTACGGAGGCCAGAAAAGGACATCAGAAAAACAAACAGTTGTGAGCTGCAGTGTGGGTTTTGGGGATCAAACCTGGGTCCTCTGGAAGAGTAGCCAGTACTCTCAACTTCTGAGCCATTTCTTCAGTTCCCCAATATTGAGCTATTTCTAAAGGGGGGGAGGAGATAGTCTATGGACATGCTCTTCTCCACAGAGCCTCCCGGTGTTGGTGTTATTCTAATCAGCTTTAATTGACACAGCCTTGAGTCATGAGAGGAAAACCTGGATTGGGAATTGCCCATATCAGATTGGCCTGTGGGCTTGTCTATAGGAGAGTATTAATTGATGCAGGAGGGCCTGGCCCACTGTGGGTAGCACCATCTCTAGGCAGGCGACCATGGGCTGTAAAAGAAAGTCAGCTGGATATGAACTGCAAATGAGCCACCAAGCAGCATTCCTCCATGGTTTCTGCTTTAGATTCCCGCCCCAACTTCCCTCAACAATAGACTGTGGCCTAGAAGGCCCGGCCAAATAAATCCTTCTCTCCCCATGTTGCCTTTGGTCTGTGTTGTCACAGCAACAGAAATAAAACTAGAACAGACGCCACTGCCAGCCTTTAAATGAGCGCAACTTTATAGCGTATGTGGGGGCTGGGAGGGCGTGGCCGTTCTGGGTCCTATTTTCCAGAGATCTTATCTTGCCAGATTTCACTAAAAATCCTGCTGGAATATCTGGGATACAGGAGTCAAGCATCTATGCAGCTAAATTCGAGGGGACTGAGATCGTTACCACGTCATCTATCTCATAAACATTTTCTTACTAGCTAATGATTTCCTATTTCCATCACATGATACTGTCTTAAAGGGCACAAGGTGTACTAGAGCATACATACTGCCTAGGACTCTTGTCCTAGGGACTTCATGGGCTTGCCTGTGGCCCACTCTCAGCTCTAGCTAGGATGTCAACATGAGGAAACTTGGGTGGCCACTCATAGACTTGGGGAAGGTGATATACACTCTCAGTTTGGCTGACACTATGCCTTGGTGCTGCAGGAGCTGCCGTGAAGGTTTGAGTCCAGCTCGGTCAGTTTCTGTGTGGATTTGTCTGCCCGTAGTGATAGGGAGGTCTGTCCTTCTCCTGCAGCCTCTGCTCTTCCAAGCTGTTTACTGAGGGGCCACCATGCTCCAGTTTCAGCCTGCGTGTGGGGTCATCGGCTTCAACCCTGCCCTTCAGCACACCCATAAACCAATGCCAGAGAGAGGCAGGGCCAGACTGACACCTGTCAAGGAGCCCTATAGGTGTGAGGGTCACCACTTTCTCCTTTTTAAAATTCAGTTAAAAGATTTTCCAAGCTGAGTGGTGGTGGTTCATGCCTTTAATCCCAGCACTCGGGAGGCAGGGTCAGGCAGACCTCTGTGAATTTGAGGCTAGCCTGGTCTACAGAGCGAGTTCCATTCCAGGACAGGCTCCAAAGTTACAGAGAAACCCTGTCTTGGAAAAAAAATTTTTTGTACAATATACTTGGGTTATATTTACTTTTTGTTTGTTTGTTTGTTTTCCAAGACAAGGTTTCTCTAAATAACAGCCCTGGCTGTCCTGGAACTTGCTCTGTAGACCTCAAACTCACAAATATTCTCCTGCCTCTGTTTCCCAAGCGCTGGGATTAAAGGTGTGCAGCACCACCGCCCGACTTGGGTTACAATTTTTCTACTTCCAAAACTCCACCCAGCTCTTTTCCCATTTCTAACCACCCAGCTTCATATTCTTTCTCTTAAAAAACAAAACAGCACCAAACGAAAGCAAGCGAAAGCATACACCCTACCTAGGACACACCCTAGTAAACAACCAACCAAACAAACAATAACAGAGTTTGTTCTGTGTCCACCTGCCCCAGCATGTGGTTAATGTACCCACTCTTAACTCATGCTCAAAATCTGCACAAGTTCAATCCAGGTAAAATCCCAGCAGTGAGAAAAGAAGTGGACACAAAGTCCCATCCCCCACCAAGAAGCCATTTGCACATTATAGCTGCTGGGAGAGAGTGAAGTTTTTTTCCCGCTGGAGGGCCGCCTTGTTCTGGCGTTGTTGGGCTCCTTACACACAGCTTGCCTTTGTGCTGTTGAAATTGGTGTCTTTCCTCACCTGTAGTTACCTGCTCCCATGCCTGTGTCCTGTTGGTTGGCCACCACATTGTGTCACTGGGGAGGATGAAGGGAGTGGAGAAGTCCTGTGGGTACAGCCACACACCCTTGTACTGCCTCTTTGAATACCGCTCCTAATCCGTGTGTCCTCTCCTCCCCCCAGGTGACTCTGCCCTCTCTGGGGCAACTGCAGCTGCTGAGTTACCAGCAAACTCCACAGACATGGCCGGGGCCTCTGTGAAGGTGGCGGTCCGTGTCCGCCCCTTCAATTCCCGGGAAATGAGCCGCGACTCCAAGTGCATCATCCAGATGTCCGGAAGCACCACCAGTGAGTACTGGCCACAATGGCCACCATCAACTACTAGCCACATGGGACCTTGGGACCATGACTACTAGCTGGACTCAACCTAACCCACATCCAAGAGCCCCGAGCCTTCCTCATTCACATGGGCTCCCAGGGCTCCCAGATACCAGATGAGCACAGACAATGGCTTGTGGAAACAGAAATTTGTTCTCAGGTTCTGGAAGCCAGATATTCAACATCAAGGAAGGAGCTTCACCTCTGGGCAGGGACTGTCCTTTCTGCCTCTCCGAGTGTCTGGTGGTTGCTGTCTGGCTTGGCTTGTGGCTACTCTGCTGTCACTGCCACCCTCATTGTCACTTGGTCTGCCTGCCAGCTGTGTCCCTGTGTTCTGGCTGGTTGTTTGAGATAGTCTCAGGTTGTATCTTAAACTGGATTAATATTCACACTGTAGCTCAGGCTGTCCTTGAACTCTGGCCTCAACCCCATAAGACCAGGCTGGCCTGAGACACAGGCATGTGCCACCACACCTGGATGCATCTCTGTTCCCTGTCCTCAGGTGGCATTTTTACAAGGATTTAAGGCATAAGTTAATTCAGTACGTCTCCACTTTTTTGTTTGTTTGTTTTGTTTTTCAAGATGGTTTCTCTGCAGCTGTGGAGCCTGTCCTGGCATTCACTCTGTAGACCAGGCTGGCCTTGAACTCTCGCAGAGATCCTCCTGCCTCTGCCTCCCGAGTGCTGGGATTAAAGGCGTGTGCCACCACTGCCCGGCAAGTATGACTCTATTTTAACAGCTAATCACATCTTTACCATCCTGTTTTCAAGCCCAGGTCTCAGCTACTCAGGAGGCTGGGGCTAGGAGGACCCAGTTTGGGTTCCATAGTGAGGTCCTGTTTGTTAAAGGAAAACAAGCAAACAAAAACTTAAAAAAACAAACCAAAACAAAAGACAACAAAAACCCTGTTTCCAGATAAGACCACAGGCTGAGGCCCGGGACTATGAATTTGGGGGTAGAAGCTAACACTGTTTAACTCAGGGTATGGCTATAGCCCTGGGTTTCCAGATAAGACCACAGGCTGAGGCCCGGGAGTATGAATTTGGGGGTAGAAGCTAACACTGTTTAGCTCAGGGTATGGCTATGGCCCTGGGTTTCCAGATAAGACCACAGGCTGAGGCCCGGGACTATGAATTTGGGGGTAGAAGCTAACACTGTTTAGCTCAGGGTATGGCTACAGCCCTGGGTTTCCAGATAAGACCACAGCCTGAGGCCCGGGACTATGAATTTGGGGGTAGAAGCTAACACTGTTTAGCTCAGGGTATGGCTATAGCCCTGGGTTTCCAGATAAGACCACAGGCTGAGGCCCAGGACTATGAATTTGGGGGTAGAAGCTAACACTGTTTAGCTCAGGGTATGGCTATAGCCCTGGGTTTCCAGCCCCCACTTTGCCTGTTCCTTGCTGTGTTTCTCATTTTGGTCATGTCAGGCTCTGATGAGTGGGAGGTATGGTCTAGCCTGGGGGAGTAGGAAGCAGTGGTAAGCCAGGGGACAGCCCTTCCATAAGGTCAGGGACATAGACCTGCCCCAAGGGTCCCATCAGCAACAGGATTTGACTGCTAGGGTGGGGACAGGCCCGGGATCTGAGGCTCTTGTTTGCTCATTGTTTTATTGGGAAGGCTTCTTAATGAGATGTGATGGACCAGCAGAGAGATGGGCAGATCACAGTGGGAAGCCACTGGATTGTTCAGGATCTGACAACCACACCCAGACCTGGAACAGTACTCAGCAGGACCAGCTGTTGCTGCAGTGTCCCATTCCTCCACTAGGGGAGCTGCGAGCTTAGCTTCTGACTCCCTAGGTTGGGTGAGCGCACACAGGGGTCCTTTGCGAATGACCCAGTGTTTGAGATGACAATGTTAATGACAGACCACCCTAAAAAGCTACATTTTAGGATTAGAACCTCTGTTCAGGGTTGGTGGACACGTAAGCCTGGGTCACATGTGACTTCTGTCTGTTGCCTTCCACAAGCTCCTGCAGGTCCAAACTATACCCAGTGACTGGCACCAACAGCTATCTGGCCTTTCCTGAGGAGAAGTCACAGAGTGTTCAGCACCTGTGCAAACGCCTGGCCGGTCATTTCCTAGCTCACAGGTGGCTGCTGGAGTTGAGGGTCTCAGAGGTGTTCATTGCTGCCTCCTTGGGTGGTCACAAGGCCTGTGAGGGAGGAGGAAGACCTTGGAATCGCTGTGGGTGCTCCAGGAGCCTGTAGGTCCCCTTACTGTGTGTTGTCATCTGGGTAAACAATGTTTGGGTGCTTTTTTTCGTGGTCAGTATCCTCACCACACAACGGGCAGTCTGCACCTCTTGGTCTGTTCTCTTCAACTCATATTCTGCTCTCAGGGGTGGGCTCTGGTTCAGACGCGGCTTGTGCAGGCCTCAGGGTGGGCTCATGACAGGTCTCCTCACAATGAAGACTCGGCCCAGGATGCGCCCCCGAAGTGAATTCCTGGAGAGCCACCGATAAAAGAGCCTGGGAGGAGGGACTCACCTGTGTTTACTTGGGATTGGCCTTGGTGGTCGTCTCTTTAGGCCTCAGTTTCCCCACTTGTGCTAAGAAGTGATGCTGGGTCCTCTCCACAGTCCTAATTCCAGGTCACTTCTGAGTCTGCTAGCCACTCAAAGAAACGCCTGGGGGTCAGGGGGCAACTACCCCTGCCTCTGCTTAGCATACTCACCCCCTGGCTCTGCTGTGTTCCTGGCTGCAGGGGACATTCTGGTTCTGAGAAAAACTACCCAATTAATTTCTTTCCCTCTGTCACTCTGCACAGGGCCCCCATCCCCACTTTTGTCCTTCCCACCGGGTGGCAGCCTCTGTGCAAGCCCCACAGACCTTATATTGTGCATCTTGTCTTGGAAGAGCTCTGCTTGGGCGTGGGGGAGCAGCTACAGTGATGGGAAGAAGGGATGGAGCTTTTAACGAGCTGATCCAGTGAGCCAGCTTCCAGGCCATCCACAGAGGCCTCATTTCGCCCTCCTCCTGCTGCCACAGGACAGCCAGTTGCTTTCTGGCCTAATGGGCTCCGCTTTTATGAGAAGCAGAATGTTGGGGGAGGGGCTGTTGGCCCCAAACAGGGCCTCTGTGGGTTGGGCTGGGAGCTGTGTTTGGACAGCCTGGCCTGGTGCACTCTGGGATCTAGGTCTTCTGTGTTGTGTGAGCTGCGGGGAACCGCTTCACTCTTTGGAGTTTAGACCCCATGTAGAATGACTGACGGCATTTCTGTAGCATACTGCAGGATCCAGGAGACAGGCTGTGGGGGCAAGGGCAAGCAGGTGGGTCCCACAGCAGACTCTCTCCATGAACCACTTACAACTTGAGATGAAGACCTCTCCTCCCCATTCACTGTCTGCTGCCCCACCCCCAATGAGTTTGCGTACTTCCTGTGCCCTGGGAGACCCCACCCTAGGGAGCTTAGGGTCCATATGGGTGCAGTGATGTCTCTAACCCCGGGACCTCGTCAGAGTGAGAGAGGATGGGGAGTTCGGTGCATGGAGTCCGGAGCGCAGGCCTGTCCAGGAGTGAGAATGGGACAGGGAATTTGGGGCTTTGTGGAAGTCCTGACCCACAGCACAAGGGGTACGGGAGCAGAGCTGACAGAGGTAGGGTGATGGTGGCATAAACGAGAGGTCACGGGCTCCTCATGGGGTTGGGGAGCCCCAGCTCAGGCTGCCCTGAAGAAGGTTCTTCAGTTATTCCACGGCACCCGCCTCCGTGCCCAGGGTCCGGCTGCATTGAGGCTACTGTTCCTGGGTTTCTAAAGGACATGAAACTAGGCCGGCGTGCACTACCGTCCCCTAGAGGCAGCCGTGGTAACCTACTGTGCTCTTCCGCTGGCCTCGCAAAGGCTGGGCTTGGGAGAACTCCAGGCTAGGAGCCTAGGCAGGGTCTGAGGAGAGAGGGCTCCCAGGGACACTTGGGCCAGATAGAGCCTTAGGGACCATTGAGTGTGTTACAGTGGCAGAGGACTGCAGGACCACACAGTGTTCCGCTTCCCAGAGCAGCCATGACAAACCATGGAAGGGTAGTTCAGCTTCAGGAATGTTCTATGCAGACACTCTGCAGATTTATAGTACGGGTGGAGGCCTTCTGAGGCGGGAGGGAGGAGCTTCCTCAGGCCCCTGCAGAGCTCCTGGGGTGCTGATGGATTTGGTGTTGGGGAGTTCTCGCCCTGCTTTTCATCTTTATCTTAACAGGATGCAGTGTGTGTCCCCAAATTTTTCTGTTTTGTAAGGATACCTATTGGTCATACTAGATGAGGGTCCACTTTGAGGATATCACTTTAACAGACTCCCTTTGCAGTGACCCCCATCTCCTAAGTCACCTTAGCATACCAGGGGGTTCATTTTGAAGTAGGTTCAGGCTTTGGAAAACAATGCAATCATGACTGAGAAGAGGTGTCTGGTCTCTCCCCGTACCACAGCAGGTAGTCATCTTGGATGCAGGCTGGTGGGTGTACCAGGAATTCTAAGAGCTATGCTGTGATTCTCACTAAGGAAGACTAGTCTCAACTTGACAGAGTCCTGGGGATGGGGAGCTTAGCTTTCCAGAATTGATGATGACTGTGATTGGCCCACGTCCTTTATGGATGTCAGAACTCCAGGCAGGGTCCTCAAGCCTACATCATACACAAGTATTTTGTCTTTGACAGTCTGGGGGACACAGCCTTAGGGTGTGGGAGCCAAGTCCCCTCTCTATGGCTACTGAGCATAGGTGCTGTGGGTCAGGCCTGTTTGGGATGGAAATCATAGACTATGGTGGGACACTGCAGGCCTCCTGGACTACTGGGAATCTCTCCTGGGAAACTTCAGGCTTAACTGGGAGTGACACATTAGTGCTCATACCGAATTTGTCTCTGGTTGTGAAACTATGACCATGCTTCAGCCATCTAGGTCCCTGGGACTAGAATGGGGCCTCTGTGAAGAGGGAAGAGGAGGCAGACACTGTGATACCTGAAGAGAAACAAGTCAGGGAACAGGCCCATGAGCTTGGGTCATAACAACTGGCTAGAGGGCATTCATCGACAACAGGAGAGGAGGGGATTGTGGTATTCCTGGTGATGAGTACCTCCTCTGTAAGACTGTGAGCATGTCACCCACAAACACCCACATGAGCTGTGCAGGTATGATAGTGCCTACAAGGGGTAGGACTGGGAATGTGACAGGGTGTTCCGGATAACAGCTACTTTGGAGGCACAAGTGTGCTAGTAGGGCAGGTAGACCAGTAGGCTGTAGAACCCTAGACTAGGGGAGCTGGAACATGTGGTGTGGATGTCTTCAGGAAGTAGTCACAAGACAACAGGCCTGGTCTGGTGATGCTCTCTGGTATCTGTGAGTCCTCCCCAGAGAGCAGGGCAGAGAGTCCTGTGTGTTTGCAAGGGTCTCTTGTCCCTTCTAGTTTGGGGGTCGGTCTGGCTTGCCTGGGACTCTCTGAGTACTAGATTTCTACTTTAGGATGCAGTCTGGATGGCTGAGGTTCCATAACATAGAATTAAACAACCTCATTATCTGTGTCCCTTGCAGCTATTGTCAACCCCAAACAGCCCAAGGAGACACCCAAGAGCTTCAGCTTCGATTACTCCTACTGGTCACATACCTCGGTGAGCTGCCTCTGGGGAGAGGCAGGCTGGTGTTGTGAAAACTGGCCCAGCCTGATTGTAGTGTGACCCTTGGGAGTCCTGAGACCTCCCACAGCTGCATGTTCTCCTGTAAAATGGAATGAAGACACTACCCTGCTCACCTGGAGGGTCACTCTGAGTTGATCACCAACCTCTAAGGACCAGATCCTGCTGCTCACAGTCTCAGCATTGCAGCTGTGACCATCCACCCGTGTCTTCTCCCCTTTCCCAAACATTCCAAACTCAGAAATCCCAAAGCTGAGCTCTACCTGGGAGCTCCAGCACCCTGAAAGCTGAGAGATAAGAGGACTCTAGACTCCTCCCTCCCCAGCCCCCATGCCCAGTCCACATCAAGCCCTGTCTGTGTTCCGCCTCTTCCTGGCTCCTTCTAGAAGCTTGCAGACCATTCCCTCAAGCTCCTTGACCTCTGGGTCTGTGAATGTAGCCCAGGGTTTCCTCAGTGCTGTCTCCCCATCTAGTCCTTCTCCACAGGTGTGTCCTTGGCTTGGCCGTGCTGTTTTTCTTCCTGAGAGGCCCTCAGGATAATGTCCAGCCTATACAGTTATACAGTCCCTGAGCCCCTGGGCGCTGCCTCCTTTCAGCTCTTGCATTTGCTAAACTCACCACTGCCACAGGAGCCTTAGCTCTTATCTCTGGGTCACTGCGCTTGCCACACTCTGCTGTGATCTCTTTGCACGACTCCCCTCCGCTGCCCAGCCACCCTCTGTTTCCCGGTCAGGATTGGGATGTACCATATAGCATACCCTTTCACTCCAAGGCACCACATTTGGGCTTGGAGGACTCGGGGACTCAGGGCCCATAGCCGCCTACAACCACACTTCTCTCTGCAGCCCGAGGACATCAACTATGCCTCTCAGAAGCAGGTGTACAGGGACATCGGGGAAGAGATGCTACAGCATGCCTTCGAGGGCTACAATGTGTGCATCTTTGCCTATGGGCAGACAGGGGCTGGCAAGTCCTATACCATGATGGGCAAACAAGAGAAGGACCAACAAGGCATCATCCCACAGGCATGTTTGGGCCTAGAAAGGGTAGTGGGAGGTGACATGAGAGGAGGGAGGGGTAGGGCCTGGGATGGGCTGCAGGGGGGGGGATCAGCCTCTGACAGTGCCCAATGGGGGCATAGCCACAAGATAAGGCACTGGCTGGAGAGTGCTCTCTGTGAGGACTAGGAGCAGATGTCAAGTAGTCTGGACAAGGTTAATCACATGCTTGAGATACAGACAGCTCCTCAGAAGCCACTAAAAGTCTAACCTCCTCCAGACCTTCTCTCCTCCCGGCAGGAGGTCTCTGGTTCCAAGCTGGCCAGCACTTGTCCTGGTCAGAGAAGGAGGAATGCTGGGTCAGCTGGGAAACAGCTTCCCCAGCCTCTACTCAGATGAGGACAGTGGGACAAATAGATGATCTAGGAAAGGGTCCGATACTAAGCAGGGGGATGAGAGTTAGAAAACCCAGGCCTTTGTATTGGAATGTGCATCTTGGAGGGACCAGAGCAAAGTAGCGCCCTGCCTGGGTACAAGCTACTCACAGCACCATGAGGGACAGGGCTCTGGGCCACCAGCTCTCATCGGCTAAAGTGTTTTGGTCTCTCCTTGAAGCTCTGTGAAGACCTCTTCTCTCGGATCAATGACACGACCAATGACAACATGTCCTACTCAGTGGAGGTAGGACTTCCTGCCTGGCGCCCGTTTCTGAGTCAGATCTGGGGGGTTCTATGTGTGGTCGGTGATGCTTTTCTGACCTAGAATGAGTATCTATTCCTGTTACTTATCCACACAGTGCCTGTGTCAGCATGCCCACATGGGACTCGGGAGACTCTCAGCGCTCAGGGGTGATGGGATCAGGGGTGATGGGAAGTTCATCCCCAGCAGGTGTTTATTATATAGCTACTTAGTCTGCCAGTGTATGGGCAGACACCACGGAGCCTGGGCTACCCTATGACTTGAAGCTGAAGTAACTCTAGAGTGACCATAGGGGCTTGTGCTGTGTGGCCAGTCTCACTGAGTGGGAGAGGGCCGGGCAGATGGGAGTAGTCTGATCCAGGCTGAGTACCCTCTGCATGCCCTGCCCTGTAGGCAGGCAGCCACTGTCCTGCCTTGGAGTTCCTGATGGTATAGCTTGGTCCTGCCAGTCAGTTTCATGGAGGGAGGACTGGACAGCTAGAGGTGGGATGACATCCACACTCATGCAGAAGCCACAGCCAGGGTGCCCTGTGTGCCCTTCCCAGAGATCAGCTCTCTGCCCTGCCACAGGGTTCTGACGGTGAAGCTCAGCCTCACTTGGGGTCTGATGGTGTTGCTCAGGCTCACTCAGGGTCATAATGGAGCAGCCTAGCCTCACTCGAGGTCCTGATGGTGTTGCTCTGCAGGTCAGCTACATGGAGATTTACTGTGAGCGGGTCCGTGACCTCCTGAACCCCAAGAACAAAGGCAACCTGCGTGTGAGGGAGCATCCTCTGCTGGGTCCCTATGTGGAAGACCTCTCCAAACTGGCTGTGACCTCCTACAATGACATCCAGGACCTCATGGACTCAGGGAACAAGGCTAGGTATGTGGGATAGCTCCTCCTTAGCCACAGTCTCACCTCTGTTTGGTCCTTGAGGCTTCATCTCCTGATAGGTCTATGTGGTAGTTCCCAAGGAGGTATGGGCTTCATGTGCCAGGCCACTGAGGACATGCGTCAGCCTGAGAGAGGCTTGGCTTCCACCTGTGTAAGGGCTGCTCATGGGCTGAGCAAATGGACTGTGCAGCTGTGTCGCCTCCAGCAACTAGGCTCTCATAGCAATACCATAGCTCCCAGCCAGTCTCTGGGCCCAAGGGCAGCTATTCTGTCAGGCCTAGGTCTAGAAAGTGCCAGGTTCATCATGGTGGCCATTAGCAACCCATCTCCTTTAGCCTGGGACACTGACTGTCATGATGATCCTTCTGACACACATTGTCTCAGGTCTCTCAGGTGAGTGCCTTCAGCTCCTGAGGTAGTGTGTGTGTGTGTGTGTGTGTGTGTGTGTGTGTGTGTGTGTGTGTGTGTATGGGTCCTGAGCTACCCCAACAGCCCCCCTCGGGGTTGTTCATAAAGTCCCTCAGTACATATGAGGGACAGTGTGACCTTTGCATACCAGGTCTGAGTTGTTGTAGTGAACTCCATCTTAGGAGATCCTATAAGGTGCTTGACAGGTGGGGGCTGTGTTGGGACCTACCCCCACATCTCTCAGGCAGCCTTGAGCTCTTTCCCCTCGTGGGTAGCTTAGTTGGTTCATGTTACCTTCTGCGGGGTATGGCTACTGAGGTCATGGTACTCTCCTTGGACTCCCCAGAGTGGCTGGAGTAGCATGAGGTGGGTGATGGGTATTGTTCCTTCCCAATGGGGTTTTCCCTCATCAGAGCCTGTGAGGACTGCTGTCCAGTTGGGTGGCATTGAGGCTCAGTAGCAGGAAGTATCTGAGACACTGCCCTCCCCCATATATATGACACCATATGTATTTTGAGCCCCTCCGTGATGGACCAGCAGGTGGGAACTGGGCTTGAGTTTTGGCAGGCGGTGTGGTCACAGCCAAGTGGAATTTGAGTTCCAGTGGCCTAGGTGAGCACACTACTACCACTAGTAACTCTCATGCCTGACCACTGGGTAAGGGACAGATAACCTCAAACAGCTTCCTGTTCCCAGGACCGTGGCGGCCACAAACATGAATGAGACTAGCAGCCGTTCTCATGCCGTCTTCAACATCATCTTCACCCAGAAGCGCCACGATGCAGAGACCAACATTACCACAGAGAAAGTGAGCATGTAGAGTGGTCTGGGTGGGCAGATTCTACCTAGGGTGGCAGCTGCCTTTGGGGTAGGGCTGGAAGGTCACAGTCGTGTTTGTGGGCTCTTGATACTGGCTGGTAGGGTAGGGTCTCCCACTCCCCCTGGAGAGATGGGGTCCCAACTGGGAACAGAACATGTGGCGGACAGTGTCTTCTTAGGCAGAGTGCCTATCCTGAAGGAGCATAGCCCTGGCAGTCCCTAGATGCCCCTCCTAGAAGTCCCACCTTGGCATTCTCAGTGGATTGGGACAATGTCTGGGTGTTTCCTGGGGTCTTTATCTTAATTATCTAATCTGTGAGCTTCTGGGAGGGTAGCAAGGTCATTCTGAGCCACTTGTCAGTTTCTGTGTCCCTTCATCTGAAGGTCCTCCTGTGCAAACATTCTCAGACTCCTCAGGAAAGAGCTCTGTAGAGGAGCTGAATCTCCTCTAAGACCCATGTCAATCCTGATGGTGCTGGGGTCACCTGGGCCTGGTGCCATGCTCCCAACTGTCCCCTTGAGCTAGTAAGAGGCTCGGGAAGGCAGAGGAGGGCCATTGGAGAGGACAAAGTTCCTCTGAGAGGGTCAGTCTTGTATCCACTATCAGGCCAGGAGCGGCTGTGCCTTCCTGGGATCATGTGATTGACTGTGTCCCTGCAGAGAGCTCGACCAGCGCCCTGTGAGGCAGCTGAAAACCAAGGCCTTTCGTGGATCTGAGTTCAAATCCCATCACAGACAATTAGAGACGTCTGTGAAAATGGTGACAGTACCTAACTGAGTCTCCCTCCTGTGCCGCTGTATAGCATGCTCAGCCCAAGGAGGCAGGGCTGTGGAGGTGTGTGCAGCTTCTGAAGAGGCGGTGCAGTACCTCGCTAGGGCAGAACATCAAGAGAGCTGTGAATGGAGCTGAAGAAGGGACCTGGGGGATCAAAGATGGAGGGCCCCAGGGAAAGGGTGCGCCGAAGCTCCTTAAGAGGTTCATGAGACAATCCCCAGGGGGACAAGGTGCCCCTGCCACAGCCTCAGATCGGGGCTTGCAGCAGGAGATTGCACGTGATGCCTCTGTCATTTCAGGTGAGCAAAATCAGCCTTGTGGACCTGGCTGGCAGTGAACGCGCTGACTCCACTGGAGCCAAGGGCACACGACTCAAGGTAGGGCCAGGTCCAACCCGGAAAGAGCAGTGAGTCCACTCAGTGTCCAAGCATTTGCTGCTCCAGGGTGGGCTGGGCGGGAGGTCTGGCTGGGGATGGAGCAAGATTGGGCCACCACCAAAGGCAAGCCTGAACAGGAACGGTGGGGTATGTGGGCCGGAGCCTTTGGTCTTCAGTAGACAGAATTGCGTTCTTGGCACCCCAGCTCTAGCAAACCAGGACAGGCTAGCCAGAGAGTAAGCTCATCGTGTCCTTCACTGAGCTTTAAATCCAGTACTTTCTGTTTCCCATCCCAGGAGAGACAGGCTGTGGGGCAGCAGTGGACTGAGCTGACCGGCCTGAGTCCTGAGGGCACACCCTCTCTGAAAACAATCTTGCATGTCAGGAAGGAGCATTTTTACTTTTCTGAGTGTCTCCTACCTTTGACCCATGCCCCTGATCTGTTGACTGGGAAGGGCCTCTGTAAGTTGTACTGTGTGGAGACATCTGAGAGGTTATCTAGGGTGCTGATAGGAGCTGAGCAAGAACACTGGACCTCTGGCCAGTTAGCTGCCTGCCCCAGCATCCTCTGTGCCTAGTGACCTCAGAGATCAGCTCCAGGGCCTCAGCCCCGGGCCACACAGACCAGGCCCCAGGGGATCGTGCTAGATGGAGAGGCTCCAGGAGTCACCTGCCATGCTGATCACCTCTCTGCACACACAGGAGGGAGCCAACATCAACAAGTCTTTGACCACCCTGGGGAAGGTCATCTCTGCCCTGGCTGAAATGGTGAGTGGGCTCCAGGCTTCTGGAGCTAAATTGGTGGGATGGGCTACAGAGGTGTGACCCTCACCTGCTCCCAGGGAAAAGTCGGGTGTCTGCCATGCATGTTCCTAGGTACTATCTTTAAAGAGGTTGCTGGGACTCAAGGGAAAGCCCAGAGATGGGGAGAGTACCACAAAGCTGCAAACAAGATAGCAATCCTTGTTACTACCCTCTAGAACCTCAGTTTTTTGTTTGTTTGTTTGTTTTTTGATACAGGGTTTCTCTGTGGCTTTGGGGCTCTCCTAGAACTAGCTCTTATAGACCAGGCTGGTCTCGAACTCACAGAGATACTTGAACCTCAACTTTCTTACCTGTAAAAAAGAGTTAACATGCTTCCTTCATCCACCTTTCTGAGGGCTACCGCATGTCAACCGCGAGCACATTGGCTAGCATCCTTGTGGATGGGTAGTGCAGTGCTTAGCTCTGACCAGTGCTGGTCTGATACAGACCATCCTCTAGAGGGAGCCCACAGTCCTTGGAGGTGATGAGTTAGGTGTGATACATCCTACAGGACAGACAGCCTACAGGACAGACAGCCGTGTCTACCCACCAAAACATCCAGGGAAGGATTCTAGAGACTGCATCCTATTCTGAAATTATTAAGAGTAGGCAAAGATTGCTGAGTGTCAACAGCCTCTTATTTGATTTGCCTGCCATGACCAGCTCAGGGTGACAAGCCGTGTCTGGGCAGTAAATGGCACATGCCTGGCAGGTACTTGGGCTTCTACCTACCATTTGTTCCTCTGGAACTAGCCTGTCCTCTCTGCCCACTGTACCCTTGGACACTAGCCTTGCTCCAGGTTCTTAAGCTCTTTCTCTTCTTTGCTTTTCAGGACTCTGGACCCAACAAGGTAAACTGAGTTCTTTAACTTCAAGGGAGAGGGGTTGGAGACAGAGTGCCCTTGGCCCCTGCTCCCTGCTGTGCAAGTCTCAGCAGTAAAGTCAACACCTCATTCATTAATGAAAAAACAAAGTAAACTTCTGAGCTTGGGACCTGTGCTAGCAGCTGGGTCTTAGAATGAACCACACAAACTACTCCACAGTTGGGAGCACAGTAAACAGAAACATGAGAACGTAATTACAAATTGTGCCGAATTCTACATGGGGGGGAGTCTTCAGTGGTGACCCCCACAGTGAAATCTCCAATCTGAATGGATAGAAAGCTTTAGAAAGAACCATGGCGTCAGGCAGAAGACCTGAGAACTGGCGAGGACCCAGACAGGCAAGGGGGGTTGGCGTGCAGTGGGAAGGGCTGACGTGGGGAAGCCAAGGTGGTATAAGGTTGGTATTAGGGAAGTGTGGGAGATACTGAGAGGCAATTTGAGAGAAAGCAGGAGAAAAGTGTGGAGTTAGGAAGTGCGTGAGAAGGTGTAGGAACTGTGTGAGGGAACCACAAGGAACTATGTAGGCAACTGTGAGGCACTGTATGATAGACTGTAAGGGAGCCTGTGAGGAAGTGTATGATAGACTGGAAGGAAGCCTGTGAGAAAGTGTATGATAGACTGTAAGGGAGCCTGTGAGGCACTGTATGATAGACTGTAAGGAAGCCTGTGAGGAAGTGTATGATAGACTGGAAGGAAGCCTGTGAGGAAGTGTATGATAGACTGGAAGGAAGCCTGTGAGGCACTGTATGATAGATTGTAAGAGAGCCTGTGAGGCACTGTATGATAGACTGTAAGGAAGCCTGTGAGGAAGTGTATGATAGACTGTAAGGGAGCCTGTGAGGCACTGTATGATAGACTGTAAGGAAGCCTGTGAGGAAGTGTATGATAGACTGTAAGGGAGCCTGTGAGGAAGTGAGAGCGAATGGCGTTTTTATAGGGTGGGGATGTGCAGAGAGCAGTGAGCAACTGTCTGGGCTTTGTTTGAGGAACTGTGAGAAAACTTGGGGGAAGGCCTGAGGAACTTGGTGATGGGTTCTGACAGGAACTGACAGATTACGTGGATTTTCAGAAACCATGGGGTATGTGAGGTATTATGGGAATATGAGGCGAAATTGTGAAATTGCAGGAGCTGCATGGAAATTGTGTGAGGAATTTCCAGGGACGTGAGTTTTGTGGAACTGTAAGGAGTGTATGAGGAAGGATTTTAAAGAAACTGAAATGAAGCGTGTGCATGTAGATTCTTTTCTCATCGCTGTGATAAAATCCCCAACAACTTGAAAAGGGGAGGAACTAGCAGGCTGGCTCAGTTCGTAGAGGTGTTTGCCACCACGCATGACTACATGACTCTGATCCCTTGAACCTACTGGTGAAAGGACCGCCAACTCCCACAGCTTGTCCTCTGCTGTGTGTGTGTGTGTGTGTGTGTGTGTGTGCACTCACACACATACTGGATCTCACTCTATAGATCATGCTGGCCTCCAACTCACAGAGATCCACCTGTCTCTGCCTCCCGGGTGCTGGGATTAAGGCGTGTGCCCCCACTGCCTGGCTGATAAATCTTTTAAACAGAGAGGAGAAGGGTTTATTTGGCTCATGGGCTGAGGATACCGTCCACCATGGTGGGGAAGGCACAGTGGGAATGAATACCATAGCTCAGCTCTCCTTCCTTTCCAGTCCGGGACCACCTCAACCCTGTGAGGGGAATGGTGTCACTCACGTTTATGTTGGGTCTTCACACTTCAGTGAACTTAACTAGAAACTCTACCACAGCCGTGTCCAGGGATTTGTCTCCTAGGTGACTCTAGATTTTTTTTTTCAAGTTGACAGTGTTTGTAATCATGCTGTGGTCCGTGAGGACCCAAGAGGTGAACGTTGTGAAGAGCTGTGAGAACCTAGGAAGCTGCATGAGAAACTGCATGTGCCCAAGACTCTTGAGGGTTTGCATGAAGAACTGTGGGGAATTTAAGCCTGTGGGCAGCTGGATGAATACTAGGAGCTGTGTAGAAACATGTGAAGGAACTCTGAGGATGTGTGCAGGGAACGGTGAAGAATTCTGAGAGAAAATGAACTGTGGAGGGAATGTTACTGGCTTGCGTAATTGCTGTGTCTACGACTGGGGGATTATGTGAGGTGCTGTGTGTGGATTTAGGAGAAATTGTGTGAGGAAACTGTGTGAGGAATCGTGTCTGCAGCACCTGTGTGGCCATGTTTGAAGAACTGTGAGGAGCTACCTGGACAGCTTGTGCAGGAACTGTGGAGGAACTGATGATGAGTTAAGAGTAGTTGTATAAACTGAGCAGTGGTGGCGCACGCCTTTAATCCCAATGCTTGGGAGGCAGAGGCAGGTGGATCTCTGTGAATTCAAGGCCAGTCTGGTCTACAGAGTGAGTTCCAAGACAGCCTCCAAAATGATACAGAGAAACCCTGCCTTTAACCCCTTCTCCGCCCGAAAAAAAAAAAAAAGAGTAGTTGTATGAATGGTGTGAATACCGTATTGGGAGAATAGTGTGGGGTGTGTTGTGTAAAACTTATGAACACCGTGAAGACTGTATGGGGAAACTGAAAATGGATAATTATGTAAGGGATTCTGTGAGAGCTTTAAGGGGCAGTAAGAAACTTTTTGGGGAAAATGTGCGAGGAACCACCAGAGACCGTGAGAAGTGTGTGAGGAGCCGTGAGTGGATGGAGTAGAACGTTGAGGGTCTGTGTGCAGTGACGTGAAGAACCCCTGGTGGTGTGTGTAACCATGGGGGGCTGAGTGAGGCGGCAGAGGACCTTGTGGGGACAGTGTAGCGAGCTGTGTGAGGGACCCTCATAAAAACTTGTAGGAATGGAGTGACTTTTGAAGTTGCTGGGTGAGGAACAGAACCTGCAGAGGAAGCAGCTGTGGATGAGGAGGAAGGACATGGCCTGAGGTTGGGTGTGAGGTCTTTGACTGTGATTTAATAGGAAGCAATGGGTCAGTTTTCAGCAGGGCTAAGTCAGGTTTAATCTGGGCCGGGCTCAGGCATGAATGTAGATTGCCAGTGAGATGGTCTGCATGCAGTCAGCAGAATAAAGTCAGTGTAGCAGTGATCCAGGCTTGATAAGGTGGGGGGGGGGGAGAGAGAGAGAGAGAGAGAGAGAGAGAGAGAGAGAGACAGAGACAGAGAGACAGAGACAGAGAGAGAGACAGAGAGAGAGACAGAGACAGAGACAGAGAGAGAGACAGAGACAGAGACAGAGACAGAGAGAGACAGAGAGACAGAGAGACAGAGACAGAGAAAGACAGAGACAGAGAGAGACAGAGAGGCAGAGAGACAGAGACAGAGACAGAGAGAGAAAGACAGAGAGACAGAGAGACAGAGAGACAGAGACAGAGACAGAGAGAGACAGAGAGAGAGAGAGAGTCTCACAGTCAGACGTTCTGGGAAGAGGCAGAGATGACTGGACAGGGGCTGCCAGAGGATTGGATGGGGACAGTAGAACCGTGGGGTACTTCCTGTTGGGCTCCTTGGTTGTGGGAACAAGAAACACAACGTATGACAGAGAATTCAACCTCAGGTACCAGACATTAGAAAACCAAACCGGAAATACTTTTTTCTTGTACTGAGTTTCCAGAGGCAAAACAGAAAGCGTCTGGTGTGGACAAGCTTTTGGGGGAGGGCCAGGAGGGAATGACAGACACTCTTACATGCTGCTCATAGAGAAGCTGGTGCAACCGTTCTGAAACCCACTTTGATGGCGTGGCGTAAGGACATCCAAACTGTACACCCTTGTGAGGCAGTGGAGTTTGTTTTAGGAATGATGGTGAACTATGTCTTCATCCGAGGAAAGGCAGCAACCCTTGAGATGGAACCCATGTGCTTCCCCAAGAGTGCAGGCTGCAGGGGACAGGGGCTGTGCCTGCTGCCACAGCAGGAGCTCAGTCATCAATTCGTCAACAAAAGCTCCATGAACTAGTAGACATTGGACAGCAACTATGTATCTATAACTTACAATGCTATTAAGTCACTCACCGGTGTCTATAAGAAGCCAGGGTCAGGAGAATGCAGGGTGTCCATGCTCCAGGGAGGCACAGAGAGAGCAAATTATTAAAGGACGGACCCAGAGTTGACTTCTGAGGGGGCAGGAAGGAGTTTTGTGGGGAACAGAGACTAGGTGGACGCTGGAGCTGCTTCATGAGTGGGGAAGCCTTTTCACCCTGGCGGATGGCATTGCTGTTCTGGGAGGGTAGCGGAAGAGACAGTGACCAGTGATGCCAGCATTCCTGGCCTTGAGTCCGGTTGAGCGGCCCAGACACAGAGGGACGGGAGAGGGAGGAGCCGGAAGGATGTGCTGTCATGGCCTTGACCCCAGTCCAGACTGGAGTTGTCTGGAGATGGCACCCCAGGATTCAGGTGAAGTGAAGGGAGGCACTGAGAACATGGTACTTGCCTCCCTTCCCTTCCCCCCTTGCCCCCTCCCACTCCCCCACCCCTCCCTCCTCTCCTCTTCCCTTCCCTTCCGGTAGATACAAGCTTGACCTTGAATGTTCCCACAGAACAAGAAGAAAAAGAAGACAGATTTCATCCCCTACCGAGACTCCGTATTGACCTGGCTTCTCCGGGAAAACCTGGGTGAGCATGCACCAATTTTCTGGTCACTAGTGGGTGAGCATTTGCCAACTCCCTGGCTCTGATTTCCTCTCTGAACTATGCCCATCTCTTTGGGGAGAAAGAAACATTTCATTGCTCGGCTACAACGCAGCCTCTTGCCCTTTCTGGGCAAGTCTGAAGTAACCCTAGAGGGGCCAGTTGGTTCATAGTTCAGCCCTTCTGGAAGGCCTGAGGCAAAGGTGGGTGAACCAAAGCAGATTTGGGGGGGCCACGGTGGCCCTCGGGACCTGCAGAACACATGCCCTGGTGTCTGCCTTCGTGGGCGACTTGTTTATGGCACCTAAACAAGTTCCTACCCTTCTCTGGGTCTCTAGTTTTGTGTCTGTAATAGGGACCTAGCCTTTGGTTCTGGGAGCGCTGCTGAGCTGCTGGGGTTTGAGGGACTGACATTAACATTCTCCTTGCCGCCTGGATTCTGAGTGGGGAGAGAGAAGACATGAAGGCTGATGGACACTCAACATGGAACCCATCCTTTCCCAAGTGACCCCAGGGTCCTCTCTGGGTACACTCAGAGCTGGAGAAACTGACCCCCAGGGTGATAAACTAGATCTTAGGTGCCTCTCTCCAGCTTCCTTGGCTATGCGGCTCTGCACTCCACAGGTGGCTACACTGATATCCACCTCGGGCCAGCATCATGTGTCATGGCAGCCCCAAGCATACGGGAGCTTGTAGGGGTAGATGGGCCCCAGTGAGAGGACAGGATTGTCATCACAATTACCTGTTCCTCCACCTGAGATGAGACCTAAGTAAGAAGTAGGCCATAGGGCCATAGTTTTAGCCCTAGAGGAGGGCTTCATGGGAATCCTCTCATATAACTGTTCTGGGGTGGGGGGGTCTGTGCCCAAGCCATTCTCTCCTCACAGTCCCTGTAGGAGACTTAGTGGACACCAACACCTCAGGGATATGGCCTCAAGGTTCTCTGAGGTAAAGCAGACAAGAGTGTGGGCCTGGACAAGCAGGGGTCCTGAGAGCTGAAGCGTGTAACCTTGTCTGGGCCAGCTGACCCTAACAGGATTCGCTAGCCAACACTCAAGTCACTGTTTCCTTCTCGTTATTACCGACTCTAAGCCAAGAATCTCATGTCGAATACTGAGGAGAGTATTTCAAATAGAAATGATAAAAATGAATAGAAAAAAATGTTGGCCACAGATAATGAAATAAGTATCCACACCAAAAAAAAAAAAACCCAACAAAACCAAAACAACAAACGAAAACCAAAAACAAACTCTTCACAACTTATCTTGGCTGTAGGGAAAAGGAGGCCCTTGGTGGGCAAATGGCTATGAGAGCTGAGGGGCAGTCACGGGAGGCCCGACCTGTCACTGTCTACGTGACGCAGGCCTGGGGTTGAGTTTCTCTTTGGGCTTCATCATCTCCACCTGTAGCTGCAGTAGGAGAGCCTTGTATAGAAACGGACTGTAGCTGCAGTAGGAGCCTTGTGTAGAAACGGACTGTAGCTGCAGCAGGAGAGCCTTGTATACAAACAGACTGTCCTCCCACAGGCGGCAACTCAAGGACAGCCATGGTGGCGGCCCTGAGCCCAGCAGACATCAACTATGATGAGACCCTCAGCACACTGAGGTATGTTCTGCAGGGACCCTGGGTCAAGAACACGTCTTTCCATGGTCCAGCCAACAGCACCAGGAAAAGGGTGTTCTTTTGGGGAGCATCCTCCAGGAACTCAGAGGCCAGCAGTAACTGTGCCGGGTGCTTGTGGGACCTGTAGGATAAATTTCAGGTCTGCTGGTGGCCCAGAGCCTCGTGACCCCGGGCTGGAAAAGCCACACTTCTAGTTGTGGGAGTGGAGGACTTTAAATTAGCAAATAAGGTCCAAGAAGCTCTCCCCAAATCTCCCACTATGAGGTGGACATTTTGGGAAGGGAAGTGAGGGGGCAGAAGGCAGCTTGATTGGTTGGGTTGGGAATGGTTGCCCTCTACAGAGTATACACTTTCTGTGGAAAATGGAGCCTGTGTCACCCGTCAAATTCACATGTGCTTCCGTGATGGCAAATAGCATGCTGAGCTGTGACACACATGTGTGGCCATCCCCACGAACACACGCATCTTGCACCCCTGTTTTAGAATAGCCTTCTCTACCTTGGAATATCAGATTCAGGTCCAGGGTGGTCAGTTTGGGGTAGGCTGTCCTGTGCATTCTGCCCCTGCACCTCAATTCCCTAAGTAGACAAGGCAGACAACCCACCTGTAGGCTGTTCCTGCGCTGGTCCCAGAGACTATCCTTTAGGGCGGTGGGGTGATTTCTCATCCCGCCAGCCTAGGTCAAAGACTTTCTCCCCAGCCGAACTCACCAGGCAGGGTTCTGATCACCCCTGGGACTGCTCTGTGGACCTACCCCCAACTCCTACATCCCTTTGCTGCCCAGATATGCAGACCGGGCCAAACAGATCCGCTGTAACGCCATTATCAACGAGGATCCTAACAACAAGCTGATTCGAGAACTGAAGGATGAAGTGACCAGGCTGCGAGACCTGCTGTACGCCCAAGGTCTGGGCGATATCACTGACAGTGAGTGTCCACGCCGGTCTGCCCTGCGTAGGGCAGGGGCCTCCGGCCTGGGGACCCGGTGTGCCTCATGTGGTGTAGATTTGGGAAGTGTTGAAGTTGCCCAAAACTTCGTCCCTCCTCCAGCTCCTGGGCAGAAAGCCTCGGGGTGGGAGGCCGGGCGGGCAAGGACGGGGCCAGGTTTTCTGGCCTTGGCCTGGATAGATTGCATGCTTTGGGTTTGGAGCTGGCCCAAGCAGGCCAGGGAATGTTTCCTGGAAGCCCACAGGCCAGCTGCAGATGCTGGGATTTCGGTGGGTCCTGTGTCCCTACCCTGAAGACCTGCTTTCCCCTAAGCTGTTCACTCTGTGAGATGGGTACATGGACCTTTGGGGACAAACTGCTCTGTTTCTCTGTCTCTTCCTCCCCCGCCTGCCCTCCCCATAGCCAACACTGTGCCCGGAGGACCCAAATGTGTGTATTCCCCACTGCTGCTCTGTCCCCCTGCTTTCTTCCCAGTCATGGGGGCCACAAGGCAGCACGGGTGGGGAGGGAGACCCCCACCACCTCTTCTGCCTCCCCTACTTCAGGGCTGTTAGGCAATGGGGTGTTACATCTGTCTCCAAGCCAAGTTCCTGGTTCACCGCTGTCTGTGGGAAACAGAGGCAATAAATAGGCAGAGTGCATCCAAAAGCAACTGGGGCTAGACTCCTGAGCGCCCACGGCTCTAGAAGGTCAGATGTTAGAGCCCGAGGACTTGGAGGGCCAGAAGGCTGTGCTATCCTGGCTCCTGGCCCAGGCCTGCCTCTGCCTGCTCCAGCTATCCCCACATCTGGGTCACTGGACGTTTCTTGAGGCTGAACATAGCAAGGGTGATACCAAGTCCTGCCCCACGGCGTCTCTTCCATCCTGGGGCCTGGATCCTTGGGGTTCACTTCCCCAGTGCCCCGTGCTGTCCTGTGTTGGCTGCTGCTTTGCTGTGTGTCTGCTACTGGGAGGGGCCTGGCACTTCTCCTCCAGGTGTCACAGCCCAACTCCCCATCTTTAAGGGTGATGGAGTTCTGGGGTGGCGGAAGAGTAGGGGCTCCCTCAGGAGTGTCCTCCATGCACCTTCTCCAGGTAGTCTTAGGGCCCGTTCTGGGTTCAGTGGGATGAGGAATGCAGCTTGGCTTGCAGCACAGGTGCAGCCCATCTGCAGAAGGCGGAAATGAACCTTGGGGTGTAGGGAGGACAGGTGCCTGAGCGAGCTTAGGCGGGCTCTCGGCCTCAGGTGCAGGGGCGCTAACGGGCACGGGCCTTGGATGCCAGTCCGGGGGCTGCGAACACGCCCTAGGCAAAGGGGGAGTGGGGTGAGGCAGAGAGGGGCTGAAGGGGGAGTGGGGCGAGGCAGAGAGGGGCTGCGGGTGCTGCTGCGGGAAGCGGGCCGTGGGTCAGGCAGGTGAGTGGCAGGGCTGAGGGTGGCAGGAGACCTTGCATGCTCTCGTCCTGCGCAGCTGGGCCAGGCTGCCGTGCCTTGCCTGTGTTCCCCGTTTCTTGTCTCCCTTGCTTTCCCCACCTGCTTCTTTCTCTTCTCTCCCCCCTCTCTCTCTTCCCTTCATGCCTTCGACATGCTCGACCTTGAGAACAGTAACCGTAACTGTGGCGGGGCCGAGCTAAGCCGAGCCCCTAACAATCTCTCCACAGTGACCAATGCCCTGGTGGGCATGAGTCCCTCATCTTCGCTCTCAGCCCTGTCCAGCCGTGCGGCCTCTGTGTCCAGTCTCCACGAGCGCATCTTGTTTGCCCCAGGCAGCGAGGAGGCTATCGAAAGGCTGAAGGTGAGGACCCCCTGGTCCAGGGCCCTCCTGGGTGGGCGACCGGCATCAGCCTGTAGGACAAGGGAGGCTTAGAGAAGTGTGGGGGCACCCTTGCCTGTGACCTCTGGGACACCCCTGTGTACAGCCTCACCTCTCACGATCATAGTGCTATAATAATGGAAGTCTTCGGCAGGCGGCCACCCTGAGCCACTGTGGCCAGCCCTCCCCCCCCAGCAGCCAGAATAGCTAGTGCATTCAGGCATCAGGCTGTACGAGGTTCAGATAATGAACAGAGCTCCTGGGAAGTAAGCGCCTTTGAAGATCCTTTTTAAGATTAATTCATTCATAATTATTTTTAAAAATTTTTTATGTGCATTGGTGGTTTGCCATGGTTTGTTGGGCCCCCTGGAACTGGAGTTGCAGACAGCTGTGAGCTGCCATGCGGGTGCTGGGACTTGAACCTGGGTCCTCTGGAAGGGCAGTCAGTGCTCTTAACTGCTGAGCTGTCTCTCCAGCCCCTTCTTTGAAGGCTTTGAACATCTCTGGATGGCCTTGACCCTGAGTGCTGGGGGAGGGAGACCCGTGTGTGGAATGTCAGGCACAGGTTCACACTGAGTCTTGAACTGGGTGAGCAGGCGCTGGCACAGGAAACGGGGCCTCGCGGTGGCTGAGTTGGGGGTGTCCCAGCAGCCTCTCTTCGGTGCCATTGTGGGTCTTGGCAGCTGTGCCTGGCGTCCTGCTAGCTGCCTTCACCAAGAAGGGAGGTGGACGGTCAGTCTCTTAGCCATTTCCGGGCTGCCTGGTTTTCAACTCAGATGTGGTCCCTGCTTCCCACCACTGGGCTTAACTAACACCAGCCTCATACTCCCTCCAAAGGCAGTGTGGCCTGCACAGAGAGCCCAGTCCCTGGGGGCTGAGGGACCAAGGAGACAAGGGACAGTGTGAGGAGTAATACAGGGTGACCAAGGAGGAAGGATCAAAAGCTCCCGAGGTGTGGGATAGATGGCCTATTTGGGACTTGGGGGCTCACCTGAAGTATTGGGGGGTTAGGACGTGAGTAGGAAGGGACCAAGGGCCAGTGCCATTGATGAGAAGCGAGGCCGTGTCCCGAGGAAGGGCTGGTATGTTTGGGAGCTGCTCCCAGTGTTTTCCAGGACGCTTGCTTCTTTTTCACTCCTGATTTAGTTTGCTGGCCTTGTTCTACGGGGTGTGCTCGGGAAAGTCTGTTGTACTTCACCTTGATCCCCCAGAATCTCATATGCCGGGAGGGGCCTGGGCATCTGAGCCCCAGGGCTCTGCAACCCCTTTCCTGGCTCCCCCGTGCCCTTTGACACGCCACCCGCACACATGCACACACTGCCTGGGGTCTCACCATGCTCTGTCTCGCTCCCCAGGAGACAGAGAAGATCATTGCTGAGCTCAACGAGACTTGGGAGGAGAAGCTGCGGCGGACGGAAGCCATCCGGATGGAGAGGTGGGCAGTGGGGGGACAGGCTGGGAGTGGGCCTAGTCCTGAAAACCTCTGAGGCTGTGCTGACCGAAGCTCTGTCTCCCAGGGAAGCCTTGCTGGCTGAGATGGGTGTGGCCATGAGAGAAGATGGTGGCACCTTGGGTGTGTTTTCTCCCAAAAAGGTAGGAGCTAGGTCAGTGTGGACAAGGTGGCGCTACTACTGGTGGATGTCAAAGTGGGGAGGGTCCCTGGGGGGAGGAGCAGCATGGTGGGGCTCTGGCCCGGGTATGAGTCAACCTTACTTAGACTTTCCATTGTGTGGCGGGACATCCTGATGGCTGGGAAACATCCTGTGGGGCTCTGGATTGCTTGACTGGGTTCGTCAAGATTGTAGCAAGACTTGGGGGAGATGCCCAGGCTGGAGAGCTGAGTTGTGGACCTACCTCCACCCTGAGTCTGCTACCTCTGGAAGCTTCTGGCCTTCTTTCCCAGAGCAGTTCACTGTCTGTAAGACAGAGTGGCAAACGTCTAGGAAGACAGTCTGGTCCCCAGCCGTAGCAGTTTCCAGGCCCTGCTTTGTGTCAAAGAAAGTCTGCCCTGGAGGGAAGTGGTGTTAGTGGCTTGGACATCTGAGAGATAAGACCAGAAGCTTCCCTAGACTCTGCTGTCCTGCCTTGGTCTGGGACTGCTTGGAAACAATGCATTACGTGATAGCTTGAGGTGGCAGGCTGGGGAACATGGAGAGAGACCCAGGTGTAGGCCCTATGGGCTCTAGCCAGGCCATTCAAGACACTGTATCTGGTTCACTGTGCACACACAGAGAGGTTCACTTAAACTTGCCCAAATGTGAAATGCATTGCCAGAGAGCCTTTTTTGGCATTACACATATCCCTGGCTTCTGAGACTGGTGTACCACCCAGAAGCAGAGGACACAGCACTGCGGAGTGCCCATGGTGTATCTCTGCCAGGGTCCAAGGAAGGCTCCATGTTGCCAGTGCATAACATTAGGGGGCTGAGCATGTGGACAGACACCTCTGTGACCAAAGCTTGCGAAGGGCTGAGAAAGGCCATGATCTAGCTTGGGACTCTGTGAGGACCTCAGGGTTCCTGAGACTCAGGGAAAGGAGGTGTCCTGCTGAGCCATCATTATACCGCCTCCACTGAGCTCTTCCTAGATGGAGAGTGGCGGATGGCTGGTGCTGATGGTCGGGACTCTGCACCCACGCTCAAGGGTGCACTTGGATTTATAGTTTAGCATGGCAGTGGTTCACCTCAGGGTACCTTGGGGCAAACAGGAAGCAGTCCCATCTTGTCACCTCTTCCTTACAAGACCCTTGCTTGGGACACGAGGATAAGACGGCTCCTAAGAAGCCTGTGGGAGGGGCTGAGGCAAGAACGACCTGGACAGGAGGCAGAAGGCAGCCATCAATGGGTGGGGAGACCGGAGGCAGACATCTTGACCTGGAGTTGGGATGCTAACATGCAGGTCCTAGGTAGCCCAGGGATGACTCCATCAGCTGGTTCTTCCCAGGCCTCTGGGGAGACTATTCTTGGCCAGGGCCCTCATCCTGCCCGCTGATAGTTTCTCTGGAGAGTCTTTGGTTCCAGGTTGTTCCACTGGAATGACCTTTCCGGAGCATCCTTGTATGGTACAGAGCCTAGGACTCTTGGGGTTGGGTACAGGACCAGCCCTGGAGCCCAGCATGTGCCTTACACATCTAGGATGCCCTCCTCCTGAGTGCAAACACAAATTCCGTCTAAGCCTTAACTAACTGGAGCCTTCTAAGAACTGGGATCTGGGCCTCCAGATTCCCCCGGCAGCCCAGTTCCCCACAAAATATTCAGGCCCTGCTGTGACTGCTGTTGTCAGGATGGGCTGAGTCTGGGCCCTGGGCTTTCTTTGTCCTTCATTTTCCTGATGAGGAGTTGCCAACCCGGTGAGGCCAGATGAGCTTGGGGCTCTGGGGTCCTGGGCGCCCTACTAAAGGTTCCCCGGGGACCCTTGTCCTCCATGTCTCTTTTCTTCTCTGCCAGGCTGGGGAGGGCAAGGCCAGGTCTGAGCATGCTGGTAGTCTGGTGCCTGAGCAGAGGGCCAGGGAATGACCACTGTGGGGACTCTGCTTCTCCCCAGGAGAGTGACCCTTTTGTTTCTCCCCAGACACCTCATCTTGTCAACCTGAATGAGGATCCATTGATGTCTGAGTGTCTCCTCTACTACATCAAAGACGGAGTCACCAGGTAGGGGCTAGATGGGTCATCAGATGGAGGGAAGGGTAGCAGCTGAGAGCTCACAAGGTGAGGGAGCTATAGCATCCCCAGTCAGCCTGCATCCAGTGGGTTGGGGAGTGTGGGCCCCCCACCATCCCACACTGTCCCGTGAGAGCTGGGTATCAGCTCTGTGTGGTCCACAGTGCTTTTTCTAAAGTGCCTCTGGGGGGCGTCTGGATCTCCATATTGCTGGGCTGCACTGGTGGTCTCTGGCCCGCTCTCACATCCCCATATCCCAACAGTACATACACCCTGATATTTAAAAACAAAACCAAAAATCAAACAACAAAACCCAGCTGGGCATCCCTGGGAGGCTGCATGGAGGAGTGAGGACACAGGTTGTGCCCGAGGCCCTGCTGCTATATTGCCTGTGATTCCTCAACAGAGTGGGCAGAGAAGATGCAGAGAGGAGGCAAGACATTGTCCTGAGTGGGCATTTCATCAAGGAGGAGCACTGCATCTTCCGGAGTGACTCCCGGGGAGGGGGAGAAGGTAGTGTTGCCCCCCGCTCCTGCCCCATCTGCTGACCAGGCATCCGTGAGACCTAGTGGGTCACCCCTATCCAGCTTCCTGGCTCTAAGTAGACCCTGAAACACACTTTGGTACGGGAACCGTATAAGCCCCGAGGACAGCTGAGTGACACCCTCTATTCGAAAGGTGTTTGGGAAAGTCCTGGTGACTCCTGTGGCCAAATGGCTGTTGCTCTGGGGATCCATCTGCCTTGAAGGGGGTTAGGGGCATGGTGGGATGCTGGACAAGGAGGGTGTAAGTGTGTTAAGCAAGCGGGGGGGGGGTCAGAGGAACCGCGGGGCCATGTGGATGGAGCCCACTCTAGGGTGGAAGTGGTTTGAGAGCATGCTCTCCTGCTGGTTGGGGAGCAGTTGTGTTTTCTCCGTCTGCCCACCACGGGCTGCAGAAGATGGTGCTGCCCCAGTGCTGGGCCTTCCCTGCTGGTGTGCAGACACTGTCCATGCCTCTGGGCCTGCCCTGCTGGTGTGCAGACGCTGTGTCCATGCCTCTGAGTGCAGAGCTGGTGTGCAGACACTGTCCATGCCTCTGGGCCTTCCCAGCTGGTGTGCACACACTGTCCATGCCTCTGGGCCTGCCCTGCTGGTGTGCAGACACTGTCCATGCCTCTGAGTGCAGAGCTGGTGTGCAGACACTGTCCATGCCTCTGGGCCTTCCCAGCTGGTGTGCAGACACTGTCCATGCCTCTGGGCCTGCCCTGCTGGTGTGCAGACACTGTCCATGCCTCTGAGTGCAGAGCTGGTGTGCAGACACTGTGCATGCCTCTGGGCTTGCCCTGCTGGTGTGCAGACACTGTCCATGCCTCTGGGCCTGCCCTGCTGGTGTGTAGACGCTGTGTCCATGCCTCTGAGTGCAGAGCTGGTGTGCAGACACTGTCCATGCCTCTGGGCCTTCCCAGCTGGTGTGCAGACACTGTCCATGCCTCTGGGCCTTCCCAGCTGGTGTGCAGACACTGTCCATGCCTCTGGGCCTGCCCTGCTGGTGTGTAGACGCTGTGTCCATGCCTCTGAGTGCAGAGCTGGTGTGCAGACACTGTCCATGCCTCTGGGCCTTCCCAGCTGGTGTGCACACACTGTCCATGCCTCTGGGCCTTCCCAGCTGGTGTGCAGACGCTGTGTCCATGCCTCTGAGTGCAGAGCTGGTGTGCAGACACTGTCCATGCCTCTGGGCCTTCCCAGCTGGTGTGCACACACTGTCCATGCCTCTGGGCCTTCCCAGCTGGTGTGCAGACGCTGTGTCCATGCCTCTGAGTGCAGAGCTGGTGTGCAGACACTGTCCATGCCTCTGGGCCTGCCCTGCTGGTGTGTAGACGCTGTGTCCATGCCTCTGAGTGCAGAGCTGGTGTGCAGACACTGTCCATGCCTCTGGGCCTTCCCAGCTGGTGTGCAGACACTGTCCATGCCTCTGGGCCTTCCCAGCTGGTGTGCAGACGCTGTGTCCATGCCTCTGAGTGCAGAGCTGGTGTGCAGACACTGTCCATGCCTCTGGGCCTTCCCAGCTGGTGTGCACACACTGTCCATGCCTCTGGGCCTGCCCTGCTGGTGTGCAGACACTGTCCATGCCTCTGGGCCTGCCCTGCTGGTGTGTAGACGCTGTGTCCATGCCTCTGAGTGCAGAGCTGGTGTGCAGACACTGTCCATGCCTCTGGGCCTTCCCAGCTGGTGTGCAGACACTGTCCATGCCTCTGGGCCTTCCCAGCTGGTGTGCAGACACTGTCCATGCCTCTGAGTGCAGAGCTGGTGTCCAAGCCAGAAGGCATCTGACCACCCTCAGGCTTACGAATCCATTCCTGAGTCCCTGTCTAACTTGGTCACCTTGGGATGGTGGCCCTAAATGGCTCTTGGAACAATTGTTACTCCTGGATTTTTCCCACCCACAAATCCCTATTTCTTTTCTGTGCAGATGAGTCAGAGGGAACTAGGCCTTCTGGGCATGTTAGCCACTGTTTCTTATCCTTGTCCACTCAGAGACCCGAGTAAGAGCATGAGAAGTGAAGCCCAGCATTGCCCCTCACCCAGTCTTGGCTTGGGCCCGTGTGTCTCCTTGACTAAATGTTGAGAGCCTTGGCTTCATCCAAGGGGTCTTACTCATGGTCAGATTCCATTGCCATCCAGGAATAAGGAGCCTGACTGGTGCCCACCAGGGGCCGGGAGAGCTGAGCCACTGAAGCAATGACCTCTTATAGGGCCCCTCTTATGTATCTTGTAGCCGTGGTGACCCTGGAGCCCTGTGAAGGAGCTGACACATACGTCAATGGCAAGAAAGTCACTGAGCCCAGCATCTTGCGGTCAGGTATGGCTGGGAGCACTCGGGGACTGCAGGGTAGACATGACGAAGCCCCTGTGCTCGTCCTCTCTGGCATAGTTTAATCCCAACAAAAGGTGGCTTTGCTGTGGGCACCTGAGCAGCCCTGAGACCCTCTGGCCCCAAGTGGGGCACTCGAGGACTAAAGTGCCTGAGACTAGAAAGGCAGAGGAGGCTCCGCTCCCAGAATTCTGGGCTAATGTGGAGTGTGAAGTCGGGTAGGAGGTCCTGAATGGTCACTTTGTTGGACTAAGCTCAGGGGACAGGGCAGGAGACAGACAGATGGTTGGCCAAACTGTGGTATTACAGAGCAGTCAGCGTGGGACAGGTGACCACCTGCTTCAACACCAGTTTCCTGGGATTAGATACTGTAATCCCCACCCTGCTGCTATAAAACCCACATGCACGCAGCTGTTAAAGTCTCCTCCAGGAAAGTCACATATATGATGTAGCTGTTGTCTGCATGATGGGAGGCATGGATACACATGTGTCTGAAGACAGAGCTGGGCAGATAGATGAGTAATGAGATACACACACGTATAGGGAGACTCTCTAGGAACTGACTTACAGAAGTCAGTCACCATCTGTTGCCGTGACAAGGTACCCGGGGAAACAATTCAGGGGGAGGAGGATTGCTTTTGGCTCAAACTTTCAGAGGCTTTCAGAGCTTCTTTGTGGGAGGGTGTGGTGGAGCAGAGCTGCTCACC
Source organism: Mesocricetus auratus (assembly GCF_017639785.1). Lineage (NCBI taxonomy): Eukaryota > Metazoa > Chordata > Mammalia > Rodentia > Cricetidae > Mesocricetus > Mesocricetus auratus. The sequence continues at coordinate 17,212,815 of NW_024429194.1, forward strand.
TCTTAGGAGCCAGGGAGCAGAGGCCAGAATACAAAGGTTCTGGGAACAAGATATAGCCTTCAAGGGCATATCCTCTACTTCCTCCAACAAGCCCACCCCCTAGTCCCTCACTCATCCACTGTGAACTCATCCGCCAATGAAGTTAGTGCTCTCATGATCTGATCTCCTCTCGATAATGCCGCTGGCTGGGCCCCTAGCCTTCAACGTATGAACTTTGAGAGAGACGCCATATTGGACCCACAGCATTCTACTCGTAGTCTCCAGCCTGTGTCCATCTCATAATGCACAGCGTATTCCATCTGTCTCCGAGAGTCTCCACACACATAAAGTTCCATCACTGCTTAGGAGCCGGAGTGTAAGGTGTCCTCTTAGACTCAGGCAAGGCCTTGTAAAACCGAAATGACGCACTTCTGGTATATGATGAGACAGGGTTTACATTCCCACAGTGAAGGGGAGCGATAGAAAATTAGCAAGGAGGAGCAAGGCTGAAGTAAGGCAAAAACTCAGCAGGGCAAACATTAAGTCCTACAGCTCCATGCTTAGAAGCCAAGGCATGCGGTGGTGTGCCGTGAACTTCAAAGGCCTTGGTAGTCTCAGCCCTCTGGCCTCTCCAGCTGTGGCCCACGAGGCTTATTTCCTGGAAAGGCTCTGCTTGTGGCTCATGGCTTTCCTCAGAAGACCTTCTGTGTTCTTGGCATCTCTAGCATGCTGGGGGTCTTCACAGTAACATAGTATTTACTCTCACAGCTTTATCCTCTCAAGGTGTGCCTGTGAGGGATCGCACACACACGCACACACACAAACACACCCTTCAGAACTTACTTTGAAATCTCTTGGGAAGCCTCTGTAACTATATAACTCTAATGATTCACTTATCTGCAAAATCAGCATCACTTGGACAATGCTAATACCTACTGCCAGCTTGAGGAGTAGCTTGAATCATGGCTGTAGTGGCCACTGAGTGTCTGGATGACTGGACACAGGGAAGTACTTACTGAGACAGCCTGTGTGCGTGGCTTTCTTGACTCTAACATATAAATGTGCTTCTTTTCTACCAAAACTCCCAAGGTCTTCAAATCTTTCTGCTCTGGTTACTGCTCCCCATTCTTTCTGTAAACCTGGCCAAAAGCAGCTGTTAAAGTCAATGCCATGGCTGGCTGGATGGTGCGCTGCCTTGAAATTTCTTCCGCTAAATTAATTAATCTAACACTTTAACATCCAGCCTCTCACACAGTCTTAGCACATGGACAAAACATAGCCATGCTTTTGTTCATGGTGTTCTTGTTTTTGCCAGAACATAGATAGCCTCTAGCCCAAGTCCTAATGGGATTTTTGTTCTCATCTGAAACCTCACAGGCAGTCTTTACATCTGATTTTCAAGCAGCATCCAAATCCTTTGAACTTCTTTCTGCCAGAATTAACCTCTCCTTACACCATCCTAGGGCTTCTATACTCTGTATCTCTAAACTTTTCCAAATGTCTCCTACAACCCAGCGGTGGTGGTGCATGCCTTTAATCCCATCTCTGTGAGTTCGAGACCAGCCTGGTCTACAAGAGCTAGTTCTAGGACAGCCTCCAAAGCCACAGAGAAACCCTGTCTCGCAAAACCAAAAGCAAGCAAACAAAAAAACTAAGCCACATAGTCAAGGGGCTGGATTTGGGAGACAACAAAGGGACCCATTCAAAGGAGAAAGACGATTTTGGAGCCAGGGTTTGGGGGTGCTGGATGGTCTTCCCGAGGTAGGTGATGCTGGGATACCCGGGCAAATGAAGTACCTGTACCCCTTTCTCTTTCTCCTTCGCCCATCCCTTGAGGGTACCTGGAAACCACAAGTACCCCAAGCCCGGCTTTGCCTCCACCTCCCAGGAAACCGCATCATCATGGGGAAAAGCCACGTGTTCCGCTTCAACCACCCTGAGCAGGCCCGCCAAGAGCGTGAGCGGACTCCCTGTGCAGAGACACCTGCTGAGCCAGTGGACTGGGCCTTCGCCCAGCGTGAGCTGCTGGAGAAGCAGGGCATCGACATGAAGCAGGAGATGGAGCAGAGGTGAGGCCTAGCGTCAGCTGCCAGCCTGCTGAGTCCGCTGGCCTGGTGTTCACCTGATGCTCTCTTGCAGGCTCCAGGAGCTGGAGGACCAGTACCGGCGGGAACGGGAAGAGGCCACGTACCTGCTGGAGCAGCAGAGGCTGGTGAGGATCCCTGCTAGCTTCCCAGACCCTACCTAGCACACTGGGACAGTGGACCTCTGCTCCCTCTAGCCACCCTCCCTGCTGGCCAGCTCCCTCTCTTGCTCTCCATTGGGCTGGGGTGAGGCGGTCTCGGTCTCTGTGGTAGAGCCACAGGCCCTGCCTGTCTCTTCAGGACTATGAGAGTAAGCTGGAGGCCCTACAGAGACAGATGGACTCCAGGTACTACCCAGAGGTGAACGAGGAGGAGGAAGAGCCAGAGGATGAGGGTAAGGACTCAAGGTGGCATGTCTCCCTCCAGCGTGGCCTGAAAGAGCAGGTCCCAGGCGGCTCCAAGGAAGTCGACTGGTCTAAACTTTTGCCCTGGGAGATAAACCTCCTTAATTCTGGGTACTGTCATATGGACAGGATTTGGGAGGCTGTACTGAAGCAAGTGACCACACATCTCACACACACCGAGGCACATGTTTGCTCATGGGAATGGGCCAGAGCCATGGGTGCTGGCAAGGGCTTGCTTTATCCACTGTGTGGAGTGTGGAGACCACCAAAGATCTGGTTCACTTTGCAACTCATCTGAGGCTTCCTTTTTTCAGGAGGGCCCCATGAACAGAGGGCATGTGAGCCTCCCCTCTGCCCTTCCTCTCCCAAGAGTGCCCCTCCCCACTGGCAGTCCTGCAAGGCAGGTGGCTGTCACTGGGGATATGACCCCTGAGATGCTTTGATTTTCAATCGATTAGGGAAACTCATTTGGGGAGCCCACTTAATCTTTGGGTGACCTGGGGCATCCCACACTACTTGATTGGCTGGTCTTTCTGCTGGGGTCTCTGTTCTCCATTCCAAGAGGACTTAGTATGAAATCAGGGTTGAGAGCATAAGGCCTCCAGGCCAGCATGGCAGGGGCTGACCAGAGCCTCTATCTGGGGAGAGAGAGCCAGAACCCAGAAAGTCTTCCAAGTTAGCCTGACCTTCAACATCTACCTCTGGTTTCAGTGACTTCAGAGGGACTACTCTTTATCTGATAGACCAGCTATAGTGTGGACTGGGTCCAGAGTCCACTCAGTAGGTGCTTTGGCCTTGACAAGCCATCTTGAACTTTTGGAACTCGGGCTGTGGTAGTTTGTATTGTGGCTTTCCTTGATGACCCACTGGTTCTCCCACAGTCCAGTGGACGGAGCGGGAGTGTGAACTTGCACTGTGGGCCTTCCGGAAATGGAAGTGGTACCAGTTCACTTCTCTACGGGACCTGCTATGGGGCAATGCCATCTTCCTGAAGGAGGCCAACGCCATCAGTGTGGAGCTGAAGAAGAAGGTGGGACCCATCAGAGGGGTTTCTCCATGAGTTTTGGGCTGGTTGTTTATAGTCACGACCCTGTGACAGCACACTCAGCCAGCCCTAGAGCTGACCGGGCCGTTGCCTGAGCGGGGTATCCAGAGTGGAGGTTGGAGGAGGCACTGGGGTGGCTGGAATTGATTTCTCGCTGGCTCTGCTTGGGAGTCCACAAGTAGTGGTGGGGATGGGTGAGGGGGTGTCAGCCATGTTTCAGTGATGGCTTGAACAGTTTGGTGAACTATGGACCATAGAGCCGAGATCTCGGGGGCGTGGGGAGAAGCCCCTGGGAACCTGGCTTCCACTCAGCAAGGCGTGGATAAACGGTCATTTCCCGCCCCTTTCCAGGTCCAGTTCCAGTTCGTCCTCCTCACAGACACCCTCTACTCCCCGCTACCGCCAGACCTACTGCCTCCAGAGGCCGCCAAAGACCGAGAGACACGGCCCTTCCCTCGAACCATTGTGGCAGTGGAGGTGCAGGACCAGAAGAACGGGGCCACCCACTACTGGACACTAGAGAAGCTCAGGTGCTTGAGGCTGTGGGCAGTGAGGAGGGCGGTGAGGTGGGAGGTGAGGAGGGCGGTAGGGTGGGCGGTGAGGAGGGCGGTGGGGAGGGCGGTGGGGTGGGCGGTGAGGAGGGCCGTGAGGTGGGCGGTGCGTCTCCTGGTGTTTGTGCTCTGCTTCTGAGGGAGCACGTAGGCAGCAGAGGGCACTGGAAAGTGGCTCAGTGTCTCCAGCCAGGTCTGCCAAGAGCCTCAGAGACAGGGGTGCCCTGGCTTCTCCACTCTGCATGCCTGAAGGAAATCATCTCCTCAGTCCCCAGAAGGCTGAGGACCTGGGCAGGTGGAAGGGTATCTGTAGTGTCCCGCCATCGCCGAAGTTTTCCGCTGCTTGTGTGTTGTGAGCGTGCTTCTGCCTCCTCGGCCTCCTCCTCTAGCTCATGCCAAGTCTTCACGTGTAAAGTGACTGGGCGATGGCACAGACATCTGCCATGAGGAGAGTAGAAACTCACAGCCCTGGAAATGAGGCACAACCCTGCAGGGCCATGACTGGGCACCAGGCCAGGCCAGGAGCAGGAAAGCCAGAGTGCTCCTTGGACTTCTGAGGAAATGTGGGGCAGCTGGTCTCTATGGACCAGCTCCCTGGAATGAGGCCAGCCTTGGGCAAGTGGCCTTCCTAGCTTCTCACTGTCCTAGTTGATTTATGGCAGACAGAACACGGATCAGGTATGTGAGACCTTAGAATGAGGGGAAGTGGGTCTGGACTTGGGGTCTGTTGTTTTGTTTGCAGAAGGCAGGCTCATCAATGAGCTATCTCTAGGGAGTAGCTGGACCAGAAGTCCTCAACCTGTGGGTCATGACCCCTTGGGGATGAATGACCCTTTCGCAGGGGTCACCTAAGACCTCTGGAAAACACAGATATTTACATTATGTTTCATAACGGTAGCAAAATTACAGTTATGAAGTAGCAATAAAAATAATTTTATGGTTTGGGAGTCACCACAACGTGAGGAACTGTATTAAAGGGTCACAGCATTAGGGAGGTTGAGAACCACTGAGCTAGATAGAGAGGCCAGCAAAACATGGCTAGCAGGCACACCTTTTTCTTGTTCAATTTGTATGTGCCTACAGGCTCTCTGTCCTCCTAGGAAGTTAGGCTGAATGTAACACCATCAGTAGTGGACACTTACCCCTCTAGAAGTAAGGTTGAATATAACACCATCAGTAGTGGACACAGCCCTCAAACTGAGCCCTAGGTGGGCACAGTCTCATTTTCTTCCTCCTACATTTTGTCCTACCCCAGGGGTGAGATTTAAAGCTACTTTGTCTTGCTGGGCAGTGGTGACGCACCCCTGTAATCCCAGCAGGCAGAGGCAGGTGGATCTCTGAGTTTGAGGCCAGCCTGGTCTACAGAATGAGATCCAGGACAGCCAAGGCTACACAGAGAAACCCTGTCTTGATAAACAAAGCAACACCACCACCACAAAGCTTTGTCTTCTCATCCCCTTCCTGCCTCACTTGAGCTCACTACAAGAGCCTGCAGGGCTAGGATACCAGTCTGCTTCTGAGATGCTGTCGGGTGTGTCCCTGCTTCTCTGTCAGCTGTCAGCTGTGCTCTGCCTTGATTTCAGCTAACCTCTGCTGGCACGGGAAGACTCGGGAGCCCTGGTGGTGAACTGCCTGCTCACTCACATGTTTCCTGTGGGTGCTGAGTTCTGAGGACCACGAGGGGTTACTAGCTGGCAGACCTCTGAGCCTGTGACTGTGACAAGACGATGATGACAGAGCCAGGCCGGGTCTGATGCCCTAGGAGAAATGGGTGCCAAGCTACTTATGGGCACTGGTCTGAGCCTCCATGGTCTTTGAACCCCAACAGGCAGCGCCTGGACCTGATGCGGGAGATGTATGACAGGGCCGCAGAGGTGCCTTCCAGCGTCGTTGAAGACTGTGACAACGTGGTGACAGGCGGGGATCCCTTCTATGACCGTTTCCCCTGGTTCCGGCTGGTGGGCAGGTGGGTACCTCTGCCCTGTCCTTGCAGAGAAAGTGAGAGAGAGAGATGGCAGTGGGGTTAGAGCCCAGACATTGAACTGTCCTGGCTTGAAGTCAAGAAGGAGCCATATTTCAAGTTTGTTCTTAAGTCAGCCATTCCTCATCAGGTACCTGTAGGCCCAGCGTTTGTAGGAGACCTGGGGTGCCATCTTGTTAGTACTGACTACACCTATTATGATACATGTCCATGAGTGTGTGTGTGTGTGTGTGTGTGTGTGTGTGTGTGTGTGTGTGTTGCCCAAGCACCCAGGGGCCTAAAGCAGGCATTCTAGGTCACTGGCATCTTGGGGGTGGGAACACAGAGGCAAGGTTAGAGACTACCAGCTCCTTCCTTGTTTTCCAATCTGGTGTCTGCACCCAGTCTCCGACGCCCATGTCATCCGAGGAGGTTCTCAAAGAGCTTTGGCCATGGCCAGCCTGGACCCTCACCTCACTCATACTTGCTGGTGGTGATTTCCAGAGCCTTCTACTGACCATGGATTCCATTGTTGTTGTTAGTCTGGGGTGTTTTGTTTAGTTTTCTCTTCCCAGCCGGGAGTTTGGGTGCGTTTTTGTTCTCTGTCTTTCAAAGCAGCGTTTCTTGATGGTTGGTGTTTGGTTTTAAACAGAAGTCCTCCTTGTCCTGCCCCGCCCCGCCCCACCCCACCTTCCCTGGAGTAGCTGGTGTTAACTTCTTTCTGTCTTGTCGTACTAACCTCAGTTCAGTCATCTCTGGCTGCAACAGCTACCCTCTTCTCAACACATGCATGAGCGAGCGCATGGCTGCTCTCACCCCCTCCCCCACCTTCTCAAGCCCCGACTCCGACACCACCGAGCCTGCCGAGGAGCAGAGCGTGGGGGAGGAGGAGGAGGAGGAGGAGGAGGACCTGGAGGACGACGTCTTTCCGGAGCACACGCTGTGCGACGGCCGGGACCCGTTTTACGACCGGCCCCCCCTGTTCAGTTTAGTAGGAAGGTTGGTGAGGTTGAGGCACGCATGCTGGGGAGGAACCAGCTCTTTTGCATAGGAGCACTGCTGTGGCTTAATCGGGTATCAGGGCAGACACCGGACCCTCTGGGCCATGCAGGCTAGGGCTCGCCTCTGAGGGGCTGAGAGAGCCGGGCTCCCCGTGTGTCTTCACGGTGGGAGATGGATGCTCTGGCTCAGCGGGGAAGTCTGAAGCCAGTGGCAGGAGACATTGGGGCTTGGAGCACCTAACTGCAGCCAAGAGCTCCCGGTACCCACTCTGAGTGCCTGGGATAGTTCCTGAAGTGGCCATAGGAAATCACCAAGACTCCCTGACTCCCTGTTCAGGGCTCAAGGGACATTTGAGAGGGGAAGAAAGATGTCCCCGGGCAGGATGCCCCAAACCCTTGTCTTGGGAATCAGCTTGATTCAGCTGAGGCCGGTTCTGCTTATTCCCCTGTTGTCCAAAGAAAAGGTACCCTATGTGTTCAGCGCCACTCTGTTCTGAGAGCAGGGCTATGGGCCACCCAGGGCAGGCAGGGGAGGAAGGGCCTCCACCTACTTGCCTTAATTTTGTAGAGCCTGGCAGGTGAGAAGAGCTCCAAGCCCCTGACCTCCTAGGCCAGCCTGGTGATATGAGCACATGCCCTTTACTGAGACACACAGACACACAGAACACACACAGACACACACACTCACACACACAAACACACACATACACACACACTCACACACACGGCCGCTTACTTCCTGGGATAGGTGTGAGAGAGGCTGAGGAAAGGTTGCTTCTAGGACAACGGACGTTTCAGAACTCTTGATCTTGGAGCACAAGTCCTGACAGACTATGATCTTTCTATGGCGTTCCTTCCTTTCTTCCTTGAGTGGAGGTGTTGGTATGAGAGCCCCGCTCCCTTTCGGAAGGTAGCAGGTTCCATATCACCGGCCAGGATCTTTGATCAGTGTTCCTAACTGTCATCGGCTGGCATTAGCTACGATGAACTCGCAAGCTGGACACAAATGGGTAGCCTCTCCCTCCAAGATACCCTGGCTCTGGCCTTTCACCCTGCTGGGCCTAAGCAAGAGGTGCAGATTGCAGACAAGCTCTGCACAGGCGTCTCCCGACAAGCCTTAGGCTATAGTACCAGACTCCCCATGCCTGCTGGGCCCTAGGAGTGGTTCCGGTGTCAGGTAGGCAAGGGGTCAGGAAACACAGGAGACAAGATGAGGAGAAATGGGGTATGGGCTCTGCAGTCTCATGAAAAGAGCTGGGTCCTTCCACCCTTGTTTTCCCTCTTGTGGATTTGAGATTTTACAAAATGACCAAACTTAGCAAAAGTCATCCATGAGAGGCCCGGCCCCCTGTATTGTGGGGTGCTCTGTGCAAGGCTTCATTTGGCAACACCCTGACCTTTTTGGTTTGGCAAGAATTGGCTTCTCCGCACAGCAGCTATGCAGGCCCAGCCCTGAGGAGGGCGCCACCTTGGTTTTCCTTTTATCCTCTGGTAGCTGCTGGCTCTCTCTCCAAAGCTTAAGCGAAATTGGGGTGCCCACTCTCGTCCCCTCTGGAAAGGCTTCCCTGGGTCCCAGCATGCGTTTCTGCACCTCACCAATCTGTGGTTAGCGCTGCCTCCTCCCCTCCTGCCTCGCCACACATGCTGCTCTGCCCACTCTGCCCCCCCCCCTCGTTTGGGTATTTTAGTCTGCTTCAAGGTGCTCTGGGTCCTGGGCAGTTGTCTCACGGCCATAACCAGGGCCCTCCTCACATCCAGGGGCTCCGGTGGTTAGATGTCAGGTGGCCTGGGGATGTGGGTGAGTTGGCGGATGAAGTGGGCTTAGAGGCTTCCATTTCCTAGTTAATGCACATCCAGAAGATGGGGACAGGGACAGGCACTGCAGAGAGGAGGACAAGCATTAAGAGTCAGGGGAGGAGCTGGGGAGGGCACCAGTTGGGAAAATGTTGACCTAGCAAGAGGCTACACTTGATAGCTCTGTGCAACCCCGAGTCTCTTAGCTCCATGCTAGGCCTCCTTATCTAGCCCAGTGTGGCTGTGGCAGTGTCCTTCTGGCCTTGAGAGCAGCCGGTGTCAGCTGGTGTGGCATGCCAAGCCCTGCAGTGGCTTACACTGTCTTCTAGTTGTTTCTGTGCCTGGAGGACAGGTAAGAAGAAGGCTGGAGTCTGTTGCCTCCCTGAGCAGTGTTCGCCCGGGTACCCTCGGCTCCCAGGTGTGCTGGCTGAGTGAGTTCTACTCAGAGTGGGGCACAGAAGTCTTCCAGGTTCAGCCTGTGGCCCCTTCAAAAACGTTACTGCCTTTAAGAGACAGTCCAGGTCCAGAGGTCTCTTCTAGCAGAATGACGTCATCACAGTGCCAAGTGGACTGTGCTGGTTGTATAGATCACGTAGAGAAAGCGGGGATGGGGCGGGCAGGCATTGTCTTCTGCAACATCTGACCCAACGGCTGTAGCTAGACCCACAGTTCCCATTTGAGTTGTGCGGGGAGCGTGAGGTTCCGGGGGCTTTAGTTACAAATGGGTCTCTTTCAGTGCATAACCCCAGCCTCCGGTGAGAGATCAGGGCTATGGTCAGTGTTAGATGTGGGCCACATTGTTCCTACAGCTTGGATGTGGGCCATGGCAGCCTGGATTTTCCCTCTCTGATGGGAGGAAGTTCTAAAAGATGGAGATACAAGATGTATTTGTGATCAGTTGCCACTGACAAGCAGTGAGCAGCAGGGCTGAGCGCTAACTAGAGGGAAACGTGAGGGTCCCATCCTAGCTCTGGCCCTTGCTGCCGCCCCTGGTTACTGCCTGATATTTTTATGCATCAGTTTCTTCTCTAGTGAAATGAGCCTGAGTGTCATATTCCACCAGCTCTAATGGGCCATGCTAGACTCTAGACTCTTTACATCCATAAGAGAGGAGAGCGCAACTAGCTAAATCGAGGGGTATCACTGTTACGACAAGGTTGATAAACTACCTTCCAGGCATTGGGGGATATCCGCTGTCCCAGGATATGTATTTCTTCCTTTGGTCCTGCAGTCTCTGGGGTCACCCCACTTTACAATAGGCCCCGTAGGGAGCCTGGATGGCTGCCTCCTGAAGTCTAACCATATGACTTAGTCACAACCTTGCCCTGCCTCAGTTCTGGACTGTGAGGGTTAAGAAGTGAGTGTACAAGATCTCTGAGCTCCCCTATGGGTGCTCACAGAACTGGGGTGTCTCCATAGTGCCAGTAGGGCACATCCGGATAGCCCGGAACCTGGGCTCTGTTGATTCCAAGCAAGTGCTGTGACACCGCCTCCCTAGCCCTCTAGAGAGGAAACCTAGGTGGTCAGTGCCTTGGGACGGCAGAGGTGGGTTTCATTCGGACTCAGGGGCCCTGAACAACCATCACAGGGCCTTCACGTGGCCCTAGTGTGGGTAATCCCTCACAGTCTTCTGTGGGCTCCTCTCTGCATCCTTCCCACAATGCCCCGACTGGTACCTTGAACAAAGGGGTTTGGGCTCGAGCTTTTCCTGAGAGGGCACTGTGCTAGGGAAAGTCCCAGAGAGGTCGCCCAGGGGACCACTGAGGCCTCTTGAGAGAGCTTCCTTCCCCCATCTGAGGCCTGACTTTGAAGGCTTTGCTGGAACAACTTGTCGGGAGCTCTGCTATATATTAAAAGTACAGAAAACCAGAAAGCCTACAAATTCTCAAAGTCAGAAGATGGAGCCCAGAGGATGAAATGGGCTGTTGTGGTGAGAATAGACAGGTAACAGGGACCCATTGCCCCGTGTGGGAGGTTGAACTTGGGGGCAGTGAGATGGGGCTGGCCATGCTGGACCTCTCAGGGCTTAGATGATTCTGTAAGGAGCCTGGGCACCACTGAGGGTGTGGGGACTTCTGTGTGACGGGGACACATAGAAGGCACAGTGGGAGAGGCCAACTGAGAGGATACCAGCAAGACTCTCGCGGTAGGCAGCGTTGACTGGAAGGTGGGGGTCAGGCAGGGCCCAGACTTCTGAGTGACGGGCACACACTCTGAGCTGCACCTGCCCTAAGAAGGGTGACACTTAGGGACGGCTTGTGTCTGGCCTCCAGGTAAGCTGAGAGGACACAGGTGTTCGTTAATGGAGCTCCGTGGAGGAGTTGCTTGATGGAGCCCAGCGGGAAGTAGGCATCCATACTCTTAAACATTGAGGCTTGCTAGCCTGTCCCAGGTCAGCCCAGGTCCTCCAACCCTTGAAGCAGGCTGAAACCCCCCTCTTCGGCTGTTCTCAGACAGCCGAGTCCAGGCTGAGCTGGGCTGTGCCCTCCACGCACTGAGGCCCATTCCTTCCTCTCCGTGCCTCTGCCTCCTGTCTCCTCTGAGCCCTGAAAACCCTCCCCCCACCCAACCCCCCTTGCACTGCGTTCGCCCTGGCTGCCTCGCCGCTTTGCTCTGCTTTGCAGCTTCAGGGTGTGTGTGAGCCGGCCTTGGCGTCACTGCTGTAGCTCAAAGCCCACCCTGAGGGTGGCCTGTGACTGTGGCTCTGCTCCTGCAGGGCCTTCGTGTACCTGAGCAACCTGCTGTACCCTGTGCCCCTGGTGCACCGCGTGGCCATCGTCAGCGAGAAGGGAGAGGTGAAAGGCTTCCTCCGTGTGGCGGTGCAGGCGATCTCAGGTGTGTGCGGCTCTGCGTCCCTTGGGGGGGCTTTGCCTTTGTAGGCAAACGTGGGGGGAAGGACACTGTGCGGGAGCCAGTATGAAGCCGGCTTTCCGCTGGACTCCCGGCCTCCCCGTGGCCAACATGAAACTCTCCCCTTCCCGGGCAGGTAGGCGGGTGGAGCTTGGAGGAAGCGTCTCCTGTGTTGAGCCCTTGGCGCTGGCCTCCTAGACTCTCCCGGACTGGATGGGTGCATCTCAGCCACGCAGGCTCGGCCCAGGATGCCTGAACCTGCTCTGGCTTGGAGCCCCCACATATCACACATTCAGGTGGACCCAGAGATGACCTTGCTGCCTCCCAGAGACACGGGCTGCCCTCTAGCCCAGCCCATTCCCCCCCCCGCTTTCTCCACAGCCAAGGGAACCTGCAGACTGCTAGTCCCCGCCCAGTGCTGGTCCAGAGGCCCCAGGTAGCTAGGAAAGCCAGGGGTGGCTGGATCATGACCTGGTAGAAGAGCCCAGACTTCGATACCACCCTGGCCACACTGCTGGAAAGTGTTACTGAGACATCCTCACTGAGGGGTGCCTCCTTCCTGGGGGCCTTCCTCCTCCATCTTGCCAGGCCCTCCTCCTCCTGTCTGACTTAGCAGTTCCCAAACACACTAGGTAGTTGTCTCCATGTTGTCCATGTATTCCTAGAAGCCAAGGGGCTCGTCCACAGCCCTTGTAGAAGACGTGCCTATCCTGCTCTATTCTCAGTGATAAAGACCTTTAGGGGGTCATTGCGAGGGCTGCTGAATGACCCTCTCTCCAAATTTAAGCTGAGGGTTACCTCAAAGGGCTGCCACTGTAAACCCGGTGGGACTCAGTGGGTGCTGTGTATCAGCAGAGGGTTGGTAGTTAGGAAGTTTGTGGGGCTCAGAGCCCAGGCCTGTGAGCAACCACAGCCTCACTGTTCCCTGAGTCATATTCAGGAAAAGAGACTATGATTCCCTAGATCATGTATGAAGACACTGGATTTCACTGTATTTGAGTCACAACTAGTATTTCCCTACCTGTGGCAATGCAAGAAAGGAACTCAGGAAACACAATCTAGTCACCCCCGCCCTGCCCTGCCCTACCCTGCCCTGCCCTGCTCTGCCCTGCGTCCATGGGTTGGGGTCAGCTCATCCTCTGAACCCCATTGGGTTTGTCCTGACTATCAGGCACTGTTGGCTGACTGGGTGGTAGAGGAGTATTCACAAGCTGGAGGTGACATGGTAGGGCCCATGGGCTCTGGAGAAGGTGGTGGAAGGGATCGAGAGGGGTTCTCCCCAACACCTGGGACAGGTCAGACAGTGTAGGGCTTGTGGCTCATGATGAGTGGGTCTTGACAAGGACATCCCTCTGGGTCCCTGAGGTAATATACGCTGGTGGTCAGTGTGTCCTTCTGACTCCTGATCTGCAGGTGGTGATGCTGGCTGCTCAGTACAGTTAAGAATCTGAGCCGGGCGTTGGTGGCGCACTCCTTTAATCCCAGCACTCGGGAGGCGGAGGCAGAGGCAGGCGGATCTCTGTGAGTTCGAGACCAGCCTGGTCTATAAGCGCTAGTTCAGCCTCTAAAGCCACAGAGAAACCCTGCCTCGAAAAACCAAAATCAAAAGAAAGAAAGGAAGGAAGAAGGGAGGAAGGAAGGAAGGAAGGAAGGAAGGAAGGAAGGAAGGAAGGAAGGAAGGAGGAAGAAAGAAAGAATCTGGTCACCTGGTTCCTATACCCTCTCCAAGGTCCTGGGACCGTTTGGCTGGCTGTGTTCACATGGAGAACAAGCTGGCCAACCGCTTGCTTCTTCCTCTTGCAGCTGATGAAGAGGCTCCGGATTATGGCTCGGGTGTCCGTCAGTCAGGGACTGCTAAAATCTCCTTTGATGACCAGCATTTTGAAAAGGTACTATGAAGTCTTGCCCTGTCTACTGAGGAGCCCCTTCCACTGAACCCTAGGCTCTAAGGGCCAGCTCTGGCAGGGTCCCATGGGCTTGGAGTCTTTTCTTTCTCTCTCCCTGAGCACTGTGCCTGTCCCATCCCTTGCTGTCTGAAACACACAATGTCTCTTCCCCAGTCTGTCATGACCCACTTGGTCCAACCGTCTTCCCGAGTCTCACACAGCAAGGGTTAGAGCTGGTGAGTGGAGGCAGCTTTTAGAACAGGCACCCCCATTCTCTCCTCTTGGGTAGCTGTTCTCGGGGTTCCCATATATTTTCTACCACCCTTCTCCCTGCCTTCCCCCAGTCCTGTGAGAATGAGCACAGCCCCGTTGAGGTCACCCTCTGACCCACACAGAAAGGACTGCCTGAGGAGACGGTGGAGGGATTGATCCCATGCAGTGCCCCTCCCAGACGAGCTTAATTTAGCTGTCTGGTTCAGGTTCTCAGTCTGAGGATGTCCAAGATGGAAGAGTCTGCCTGTGGCCTGCCCCAGTTCCCTGGTGCCCTGGGGTTAGAACTGAAGGCCAGGAATGGCTCCCAGCCTCCCTTCACTGTGTCTCTTGCACTGAGGCAGGCAGTATGTTCCTCCCAGGCAGTTTACACCTCAGCTCGTCTGAACCAGAGAGTCAAAGTGGGCCTCTCATGGCAATGGGAGTGGAGGCCTAGAGAGTGACTGATGCGTCTGAGGGGCCAGTGACAAGGCCCGCTTAGGGCCCTAAAGACCCCGGTCCCGGTGCACAGATCTCTATAGCCTGTGACAGGGCGGCTTTAGCTTAGCCATCTAGCTTCCTGACTTTCTCTGGCTCTGTCTTCACAGTTCCAGTCTGAGTCCTGCCCTGTGGTAGGGATGTCCCGCTCAGGGACCTCCCAGGAGGAGCTGCGAATTGTAGAAGGCCAGGGTCAGGGTGCTGACTCCGGGCCCTCGGCCGATGAGGTCAACAACAACACCTGCTCAGGTAGGTGCAGCCCCACTGTGTGGGACACGGGCGTGTGGGGCCGCAGCTTGAAGAGCATGGAATCTAGAGGCTCCGTCGCTCTGCTCTGGCTCCCAACAGCCGTGACTCCTGAAGGCCTCCTAGACAGCCCTGAGAAGACTGCCCTGGATGGGCCTCTGGACACAGCCCTGGACCACCTCCGCCTAGGCAGCACCTTCACCTTCCGTGTGACAGTCCTGCAGGCATCCAGTATCTCTGCTGAATATGCCGACATCTTCTGCCAGTTCAAGTGAGCCCGTTGTCTGTACCCTGGGCTGCTGGGAGGGAGGGTGCTCTCCTGAGGGGTACGCAGCCACCTAGGCTGTGCTGGGGGGGGGGCCATGTAGGCTTACGCGATGCCCAGTGAGGCCGCAGGTCCTTGCTCCAACTCCCTCTTCTTGACCTGCAGCTTTATCCACCGCCACGATGAGGCCTTCTCCACTGAGCCCCTGAAGAACACTGGCAGGGGACCCCCTCTCGGCTTCTACCATGTCCAAAATGTAGGTCCTGGCCCTTATCCCCCAACACCCAAGGGCCTTCTACAAGGCTAAACATGGCTTTCCCTTCCCATCCATTCTTTCTGCTCTGAGCTGTCCTGCGGGCGGTCTGGCACTGGGTGGTGACCCTCCACTGTCATGCTGGGATACTGACATTACAGCTAGGTAGCGGGGGGGGGGGGGGGAGGGGCTTCTGTGCTGTTTGAAACTGGATCCTAGGGTCAGAATAATAGAGCTCCTGAAAACTGTCACAGTCAGCCTTGAGCAGCCACTGGCTCAGAACCCCCAGGGATCACATGGCTGGACTTGGTGCTGAGGGCAGGGCCTGGAGTGCTGTGTTTTCACGGACACTAAGCACTTTGAGATACGACCCGCACCTCCCCCTTTTCCTTCTAGATTGCAGTAGAGGTGACCAAGTCCTTCATCGAGTACATCAAGAGCCAGCCCATTGTGTTTGAGGTCTTCGGCCACTACCAGCAGCACCCATTCCCACCTCTTTGCAAGGACGTGCTCAGGTCGTCTGCCTAGGTCACCCAAGTGTCCTTGTCTCTAGGCTACAGAGGCCATGCTCCTGATGCCCTCTCGTTAGCTGTTTGGGATGGCATAGCCCGTGCCTTCCTCTCCCCTTTGGAACTGGGTTTTAAGGACTATTGCTCTCAGAGCCTTGGCCATCAGCCAAGCACAGGAAGCATCCAGGGCGTAACCAGCTTTTGCTGCCCACTGGCCACTTCCGGGAAGGGAACATCTGTCCGACTCCCTCATTCTTTGGGGGGGGAGGGGACAGAGGGAAGTCTCAAGAGGCTGGGATGTGAGGTTAAGGTACCTGTAAGCCAGCCGGGTGGTGGTGGCGCAAGTCTTTAATCCCAGCACTCGGGAGGCAGAGGCAGGCAGATCTCTGTGAGTTCCAGGCTGGGCTGAACCGACAGCCTCCAAAACAATACAGAGAAACCCTGTCTCATAAAACAAACAAACAAAAAAAAAAGGTACCTGTAAGCCATCTCACCCTGGGTCCAGGAGGCGGGATGGCAATGCCAGCCACCCCGAGGTCTTCGCTCCTCTTCAACTCCATCTCTCTTCAGCTGAATAGACCTCACAGTGAGGGATACCCAGGGTATGGGAACGGAAGAGGGAGGCAACAGGGATTATTTGGGGCACTGAGTCCCTTGGGCCTCATGGAGCCTCTAGGATGGTGTCTGGGCCCTAAGAGTTCCTCCTTTCATATGTAAGCATGTACAGAGACCTGGGTTCTCCTGAGTCTGACAGGACGGGGGATAAGGGACACATGAATGCGTTCTGATGAGCCCGCCCTGCCCGAGGCTGCCCCAGGACTCAGACACCAACCTAAGGTCTGCTCACTCTGCCTTTCCTCCACAGCCCCCTGAGGCCCTCACGTCGCCACTTCCCCCGGGTCATGCCGCTATCCAAGCCAGGTGGGTGGGGTTCTCCTGAGTCCAGTGGGGAAGTCCGGGTGCAAGTGTGGGTGGACCTGCTCTGAATGTAACGGTCTTTCAGGCCGCAGATGACATAGCAGACGCTTTCTGTCCTGTGGCGTGTATAACGACTTTTTGCTCTGTTGTTCAGCTCTGTCCACAAGGGAGATATTTACACCCAGTGACAGGTGGCATGATGAGGGGACTTAGTTCACAAAGGGCCCTGTGGACAGACATGGTTGGGCCCAGGAATGGGGGGGGGTGTGGGCAGAAGCTGTCAGGAGGTAGACATATTGGAGAGCCAGCAGCGTTGAGTTTAGGGATTGCTGGATGAGGTTTGGTGCTGGCAAGACTTGGACTGATAGATTTTGCTGTGGCCAAGTGTAGCTCAGGTAACAGGCCAGGCAGCGGGGTCCCGTGCATGCCATAGGACACTGAGCAGTGTCTCCGCCGCCCTAGTGGTGGAGTCTCAAGCCACCATCCTCATACGCAGCTGTGTGAAGCCACATGCTCCTGCTTGGGTATAGAGAGCATTAAGTGGCGCACACCTGAGACCGGTGCCAGGTTTCCCGCCCCGGACTGAGCAGAGCTAGGTGTGACGTGGCCGTGGGTGTTCCAGTTGGGCGCCTCTGTTTGGGCAAGTTGTGTCTGTGCAGCCTCTGCTGCCCTCTCCGTGAGTGACCCACTGTTTTCTCATCTTCCTAGTGCCTGCCACTAAGCTCAGTACGATGACACGACCTTCCCCAGGTCCCTGCCACTGCAAGTACGACCTGCTGGTCTACTTCGAGATCTGTGAGCTGGAAGCCAATGGCGAGTGAGTGATATTTGGGCACCAGCTTGGGGTCCAGGAGTCCGATTAAAGAGGAGGAGAAGGGCACTGGGAGCCCCTGAGGAGGCACAGTGACTAGCATGGGAAAGGAGGAACAGGGGACTCTGAGATGATGTCCGGGGAGGCCCAGGCTCTCCTTGAGCGTCCCAATCTTGAGGCACAGAGCACGGGAGCCATGACACATCCATGCCCAGGTCATCGGGTGTAATCTCTGACTTGTAGGGTATGAGGAAAAATATGAGAGCTGAGCTGTTTGTAGAGAGCCAGCCAGGAGGACCTGCTCTCCTGAAGGCGGTGGGCAATGAGCTCAGCTCTGCAGACTCTGGGGCCGGGATTTATGATACTGGGGGAGGGGGAAGGGGGGAGGAGGGGCTTTGCATCTCACTGTCACCGTCTTTTCCAGTTACATCCCCGCTGTGGTAGATCACCGTGGCGGTATGCCGTGCATGGGGACCTTCCTTCTCCACCAGGTGGGGAGCCTTACCTACCCTCCTCTAGCCTTGCCCCGCCCCCGAAATCCCTTGTCTCCCCGGTGTCACCTGACCATTCCCTCTCCTGGCGTGTGGCAGGGCATCCAGAGACGGATAACCGTGACGCTGTTGCATGAGACAGGAAGTCACATCCGCTGGAAGGAAGTGCGAGAGCTGGTTGTGGGTGAGTGGGGCAGGTGGGGGTTACATCAGGAGTGGACAAAACCCTGCGTTCTAACTACAGTTCTGCCCTGTGCTGTGTGCCTGTGGCTAGGCCACGAAGCCTTTCTGTGCCTCAGCCTATCGCCTAAAAGGGAGAACCTTGGGCCTGTGTTACAATCCCAAGTATCTACCTAGCCTGTGTTGCCTTTCAAGTCATTGAAAGAGTACCACAACTAAATGGCTTTAGACAGCAGAAAACTACCAGGTGTCACAGTCCTGGAAATCAGGGTGCCAGCAACAAGCATGCTGTCCGGGGCACTCCAGAGTCCTTCCCTGCTTTGCCTGGTCTTGGGAGGTGGCTATAGTCCCGAGCGTCCTTAGCTTGTGGAAGACTAACTCCAACCCTTGGCTTTGTGGGGCGGGCTCCATGCGTTTTGATGGTATCAGACATGTGACAGTAGGGCTACCAAACTCACTCCAGGACAACTTCAGCTTGGCTAGTGACACTGCTGTGCTGTGGGGCCGGGACTCTAGAACACCTTGCTAGGGAAGACAAGAACACTGTCTTTCTCTGTGACCTCCTCTTTTGAACTCTGCTTGACCAAACTGTCCTCTGACCCTCATTTGGCAACATGGGTAGATATCCATCCCAGTTTGAGGCTCCTCCACCCTGCGGCCGAGACATATCTATCTAGAATCTCCTCCCACTCCTGGGTAGGTAGGATCTCAGGACCGACGTCCTCAGACTGACCTATCATCCTGTGTCCCCACATATAGGCTTGTGGATGGTTGGCCTGGGTACCAGGATGGACACTTGTGTTTCACAGATTTTCTGTCAGGGATCAGAAAAAGCGTGAAACCAGTGGTCAGAATGTCCTATGGGGAGAGTCCAAACTGAAATTCCAGTGCTAAGGTCAGGCTTAGTACCTGGCTTCTGAACCAAGCTATCTCTGGAGTGGGGCCAGCTCTGCCTGTGCTGTCATCCAGTGGTGTCCCCACCCCCACTCTGTCCTCCCACTCTGATGGACAGCCCTTAAATCTCACCTCCTTCCCCTCTTCTAAAAATACAGACACCAAAAGCTGCCATTGGGGTGGCCATGGGGACTTAACAGAAGTAGGGGACATACTGCTGTGAGCATTTGGTCCCATTCAGGTTACAGCTGATCCCAAGTCTAGCATCCCTCCCTGGAAGGCATGGGTCTTTTAGGCTCTGTGAAGTGGACATTGTACAGAGGGACCAGCAAAATGGAGGAAAGACAAGAGACCCTGGTGGCCATGAGCTCCATATAGGTGGCCTTTGAGAGATATAAATGACCCTTGCCTAGTCCCCACCTTCCTCTGTGTCCTGCCCAAGTGTGTCCATCAGATCCTCAGGCAGAGAGCTCTATAGAGGCCAGTTCCCCAGGGTTGAGTATCTGCTCTGAGCAGGCTCTCCTTGCCCTAAACTCCTCCTTGTCATGGTATCCCAAGCCCCGGAGAGTCTGGCATCAAGAAAGAACTGGCCGAGGAACCCCAAATTGCCTCCTCTTTCTAGAATCCTCATGCTGCAGAGCTGCAGGGAACCGGGTAGGACTGCCCAGAACGTGCAGCAGAGGAGAAGGAAGCTGGCCACTCTGTGGCCAGAGCAGAGGACTTGTGAGCCATCTGCCTGCTCCTTTAAATGAGCAGGAAGTCACTTCCAGGGTGAGGAATTATGAGATGAAGTGTCTGTCTCACAGACAGACAGGTAGACTCCATAAGCAGGCATCTCTGAGGCTCGGGAGAGGTCTGGTGCATGAAAAACATACTCATGGACAATACTGCTTTCTCTCTTCGTTGTGGTTATTTTAAGCGTAAAATGGAATAGGCTTATCCCCTCATCTGGCCTAGGTCTCCTCGTCCCACAGGTGGAAAGCCCTGAGCTCGCTAAACTAGGCAGCTGAGATCCACCAGGAAGTGTAATTAGAGTCGAAGAATAGAATGCAGCCCTCTGCTGGAAGGAGACAGAGCAGGGGGGCACTGGCCATGTCACAGGAGCCACCAGGTCCCCATCAGCTTCCCTGTCCACCCTAGTGTCTGCTACTGTCTGGTCAACAGTCACAGAGGGAACTTGCCACCTTGGCTTCTGTCCAGAGGCCGGTATAACTGGACCGCTAGACTTCCTGGGGCCATGACACCCAGCCACTGCCCTTCCCACAGGTCGCATCCGAAACACTCCAGAAACTGACGAATCTCTGATTGACCCCAACATCTTGTCCCTCAACATCCTCTCATCCGGATATGTCCGCCCAGCCCAGGATGACCGGTGAGTCACAAGAAGGGTGAGAGGGCCATGACCCCTGCTGACCGGCTCCCGAACAGGTCAACTGCCAGCCTGCCATGGTGTCTGCTGACCCAGCCACTCACGCCATGGCCAGCTCCAGGCCTACACCCTCCTTCTGACGCCTAGAGGGACAGAGCAGTGAGTGGTGGCCTCCAAGTCTCTCTGCTCCCGTGTTCGCACTTCCCCATCTCTGGTTTATGCATTCACATCATCCTGTCACCTGATGAGGGCCAGCATGGGCTCAGCGGCCTGTCCCTGGGAGTTTGTGGGTGGGTGGGTGGTGGCATGGGGTGGGAGACTAGCTAACACAGGCCATGTTTCTGAGGACCACACTGCTGTGAACAGGTCTGAAGCCTCTGGCAGGGAACCCAGGGACGGGTGGGGTCAAGGGGACAGTCCGGAGTCCACAGAGTTAGCATGAGCAGTTTGAGCACAGATGACTGTGGGTCACCACTTAACACACAATTCTCATCACTTTCCAAGCTCCGGAGAGTCCCAGCTCCCATCTCCACTCGAACAGTAGAGGGATGGGCCCCTGAGATGTTCCTAGCAGCCCTGAAGGGTTTGCCAAGGTGCATGGGTATGACAGAGGTCGCACAAAGGCTGCCAAGGGCCAGTGTCATCCTGCCGGGGTGGATGCCCCAACTGGACAAAATTGCCTGGGACACAGTCTTCCAAGGACTTCTGGGTGTTTGGCAGGGGCTGAGCCCCAGTCTGGTTCTTCCTCAGTGACTCAGTTTAGCCCAGTGCCAAGAAGCCAAGAGCTGACCCAGGAACTATAGCTGAGACCATTTGTGGCAAAACATTTTTTGAGGGTATGACACCCTTGGAGAGGTAAAGGAGGATCCCACCACTGTGAGGTGTTGTATGGACCCAGAGTCCCAGGAGTGGCCTGTGTTCTGCCAACTCCTGGGCCCAGAGCTCCACTTCTGGTCCTGAGGAGGGACCAGAGGAGGTCCTCCCCTAAGCACCACAGGCAGCTTCAGTGGGGAGCCAGGGCCGAGCAGCGGGAACAGTGGACAGGGCAGGACGGAGACTAGGGTGTACACATACGGCTCTGGTCCTCACCCTGTGCTTCTGGAGGTGTTTTCTTGGGAAGAAGGCACTATGAGGGATAGGCTGGAGCGCACATCGAGGAGCAGCAGGGGAGCCCGATCTGACAGGCGCTGGGACCTAGAGCTTCCTCTGGTCGTCCGTCTCCTCTTGTTCTGCAAATGCACCCTGCGGAGGAGGCAGACAGCCGGATGACTCCCAATGTGGGTGCTGCCCATGAGTGTAGGCTGCTGTGCCTGGGCAGAGAGGCAGGGCAGGAGCTGGTAGGGCCTGTCTGCCACTGAGTGCCAAGAGGTGCTTTGGGGTCTGGGAGTAACTTAACCCCCTTGACCTCTGACCACGCACTGCAAGACATTCTGGGAGCAAAGGGGGAGGGGTGGGGCCGGAGGTCAGTGGGTAGGTGGGAGCCTTCTGGGCCTCCCTTTCTAGTTGTCTCCTTGTGCTGAGGACCTTGTGGCTGGTGTCTTCTTATCTTCCCCCACCAGCCCCGCTATCCTTCACCCTGGCTAGGCAGAGGACAACTAGGAGGTCAAGACTCATTGTCCCTCAGCTGGCAGAACTTTGGTTAAACAGCCTCGGCCCAGGCCCTGGACTGATTAGCTTCTGTCCTATTCCCCTTCCAACCCCACTCTTAGGATGGAGGCCCTGGGTACCAGGAAGCGGGAAGACAGATGTGGCCCCTCGCTTGGCTCCTGCCCTTGCTGTTCCCGCTGATGCAACCCCAGCCCTTTCTACCCTAGAGAAGTCTCAGGCACGCTCCTTAGCCCGTGACCTTCTTTCCCAGGGCCCACTGGGGCCAGCTTCCTGTCCCCTGGACACGGCTGACATCCTAGGAGCCTTTGGCGGCCAGGCTGCTCAGAGACCAGCCACCATATGGAGGCTGAGGCTTGGGCCTGGCCCCAGTTCTGCCCCGGGGCCTCAGGCTACCACGCGCTTTGCCAATCCCGGGCCTCTTCCTGCTCCGTGGTCCCTGCTTTGCAGCCCCCCCACGCCCCACCCCGAATGGGTCTGCCAGCCACTGGCGGCTGTCCCTGTTGCCGCTTGCTGCTACCCTGCTGTCCCGCTGCCCTCCCGCAGCCCCTTCACTAACGTGTGGTTGTTTATGTTTTGCAGGCAGTTTCTTGATTCGGACATACCTAGGTACCATTTCTGTCCCTTGGTTTGATTTCAGCCTCTTACCTTCCCTGTTCCTTCCCTGGTCACCTACACAACCCTAAACTTTTAATTTCTAGCCTTTTCAACTCATAACTTGCTCCTTCCTGTTTCTCCCTCCTTTGAATTTCATTTCCTTGGAGTAGCATTCTTGGTTTATTTCTGTTTTCCTGCCCCAGCCCCAGATTCCTGGCTGAGTCTCTCCTGCCTCCTCTAGCCTTGACTCCTGAGTTCGGCTGCTTTTGTAGTTCTCTGCCTCTGTAGACACTGGCCGGCCTCCTGCTCCCCCCACCCCTGCCTTGCCTTCTATGCCAACCTCTAGCCTGGCCACAGCGGGTGCAGACATCTCCTGCATGTAGGCTGGACAACCCGGCTGCTGGGCCGCACCAGCTCCCAAGGGCCAGCCACTTCCTGCAAGGGGCCATAGCAGGCAGAGCCTGGAGCATGGGGAAGGGGCAGACAGGACCCACTGCCAGGAGACTCCCAGCCCCCATGTGCTCTGCAGCTGCCCAGGAGCCCTTTCCAGAACAAGTCAGGAAGAGGGACGTCACTCTAGCCTCTCTACTCCAGCCATGGCCTCGGCCTGGGTTTTGGAAGTGGCAGGCACTAGCTCCATGAGAAGGCTGACAGGCTCTGGAACATGGCTCGCACCCGTTTCAGACTCACTTGTCAGTGCTGAGTCCTGGTAGGGGAGATTGCTGAAGCTTCCTTTCCTCTGGCTAGAGGAGGTCCCTGAACACACTGGCCTATGCTGGGACTCAGTGATCACTGGGAAAGGATAACCTCCAAGTCTCGAGTCCATACTGGGTCCAGGGAGAACTTGGGGCTGTTCTGAATGGAAGACCAAGGTGTTACCTTCTGGGCACTTGCAGGACGGTGGCCAGAGCTTCCTGGTGGTTATCTCTCTCGTGAATCAGTTTTCTTAAAATCATGAACACTTGGATCTTTAAGCTGCACCACCCACATGGGATCTAGAAAAGAGTAGACACAGGCAGACTTCGGGTTGTATCCTTGGCAGGTCATGGCTGTAACAGTCAGTACGGATAGTGTTCATTTGCTGTCTTGCCTGGGTACATGGGAGTTAGGGCCTCAGAAGGAGACTCCATGGGTTATGAGACTGTGTTTCTCTGAAGCATATTCCCTGGGCTAGGCATGTGGGACACATCTGAGTTATTGACTAGATCTTTTTCACATGATACTATGGGCTAAGAGATTAGTGGATACTCCCTTGGTACCTGGGACTAAATGAGGCAGAAACCTCATCACGAGACAACTTCAGTGGTGGCCACACTCAAGCAGGGGACATAACCCTGCCAAGTCTGAGCATTCTCCCTACCAAGATCAGCTAGGCGGGGTTGCTAGAGGAGGGGGTGTGTTGGGCTGGCTCTGGAGGCAAATCCATGCTGAAACCAAATAGAGCTGGGCTTCCGTCTGCTGGCGGCCTCTGTGTGTTTGAGAGGTCTTTTTAACTGGACCAGATAGCGCCAGCTACAAACATCTAGTGCCTCCATGGGGCTTCTGGATGAGCAAAGAAACCCTGGCACCATGCAGAGGAGGGACCTGGTTGTTTTCTCTTTGGTCCTTCCTCAGCCCACAAGTCTCATGAGCTCCTGCTTATGCACCGGGGTTTGACCTTCTTGGAGTGGTCCCTCCCATTCATTCTAAAAATATTCTAAAATTAGATGTGTTAGTAACAGGCCTGGGGCTTGAGAGAGAAGGAAGGAAGGAAGGAAGGAAGGAAGGAAGGAAGGAAGGAAGGAAGGAAGGAAGGAAGTCCAGGAAGTCCTTAGTCTGGAACTTTAGCTTCCTCCCAAATCCAGTTCTACAGGACAGGAAAGGATCCGTTGTGGTGGC
Source organism: Mesocricetus auratus (assembly GCF_017639785.1). Classification (NCBI taxonomy): domain Eukaryota; kingdom Metazoa; phylum Chordata; class Mammalia; order Rodentia; family Cricetidae; genus Mesocricetus; species Mesocricetus auratus. Next base: position 17,237,132 of record NW_024429194.1, read on the forward strand.
TGGTAACACCATCGTGGTCATGAATGGGAGAAGTGTTATCCCATGTGATCTTGGAACCACACAGCTGAGCCAGAGCTAACTAAAGAGGGACATGTACGTGCCAGAACTTTCTGGGGGTTACTTCTGCCCTGAGGGTGGGGAGTCATGAGCTACAGGCTGAGATGCATTAGCTGATTCATGCAAAGGCCTCACTCAGACCTAGTCTCCCATTATCGTCACTGACAGTGGCATTTGATGTAGAAATGCAGTGGTTTATCACACACAGGAACTCCATGAGAGTTGTGGAGTGTCAGCATGGGTGTTAATGACATATCCACATTTTAAAAGACAATCTGCCCTCTGCCCCTCCTGCCCAATGGGCATGAAGGGCAACAGGGCCTCTAAAGCCAGGTCCTTCTTCAGCGTCCACAAGAAGTAGAGAAGCAGCCGAATCTTGGATCTCTTCATCCACCTGGCTTCAGAACTCTCTTTCTTTCTAATGCTCCAAGAGTTCTCCAGCCTCCTGGGGAGGGTCAGATGCGGGGTCTCATGGAAGCCTAGTTCCCTGTATCCCTCCCCTGATACATTTGTGAGCCCATAACATTCACTCTCTGAGGCATCCCTCCGTGAGCTGCATCTGATTTGACATTAGGAACTGTGGGTCCAGAGACCCAAGGCCTATTTCGTCCACCCCAACCCCTCTGCAGTTGCTAACTGAGCTCTGTCCTTGCCCTGAGCCCCCGGGGGTGGGGTTTGGGTGTGGGCGGGTAACAGAGTTTTGCATCAGGATCCAACCCTTGAATCTCCATGGTGAGGGGTAGGCCCATGGGAGACAGAGCATCAGGAAGGAGGAATTCAACCAGGCTGAGAGTAGAAAGGGATCCTATGAATACAAGAGGATTGTCAGGGGCGACTGACCAGGATTTCCCTAAAGGTAGGTCTGCCCAGAGTCCTCCTCCTCCAAAGATAGTGACTTCACACTGGGCCTGGCAGTGTGGTCCCGGGAGTCATGGGAAGAAGGCTGTCTTCTAGGTACAGAAGCTATTACCAGCTCTGGCTGCCTCTGCTGGCCTATGGCCCCAGTACTTCCCAGATAGACCTTGAATTGGGTCACACCCTGCACTTCAGGGTCCTGTACATTCCTTGGTCTGTGTATCAGGGAGAGGCTCTCTGCAAATATGCGCCCCCCACTGGCCTGCTTGTCACCCCAGCTCCTCAGCCCACACCCTTGGCAGGCTTCCTGCTCAGCATCACCCTCCTTTAGGCACTCCCCTCCCCTGCTTATCTCAGATCTTCCCTTTCCCTGTCTTGATCTGGTGAATACGGCTTCGGGTTCTAGCTTCATAGTTTCCCCAAATGAGGGACTGCTCGGAGGAACGCATAGGCGGCCTTGAAGAGTGGGGAAAGTAAGCCAGGATGACCAGGGTCCAGTCAGAGGGGTGGAGAGCCGCCAGAAGCCTGCAGGGCGGGCTTGGGGTGGAGCTCCCTAAGGTGGCTGCTCCAGCCTCCCGGGATGTTTTTGGTGGCAGCAACTTGGCCTAGTTGTACTACTGCCATTTCAGTCCTGGGGGAGGGTCCAGCTGCATATTGTCATTGTCTGTCCTGGGCCATCAGAGCTGGAGCTATGGGTGGGAATTGTGCTTGGCTGTGTATGGTGTCATATCCAGACCTCTTACACGGGATCTCCAGGGTCATTGGAGCACTTCCCTTGTTCTCAGTTTGTCGTGAGTAATGACATCAAGTCCCCATGGGGGGAGGAACTGCCCTGGCTGTAGTCTGGGGACTTGTGACAGACGTGAGCCTGGGAGGTGACTTCCTTGGAGGACCTGGGTCTCCCCCTCTTGAAACATACTTCCCAGGGCATTTTAAATACACTTCCATAGCCGTCAGCAACAGGCAGAGAGCTTTGACATTTATTTACAAACTCTCACGGGAACACACGTGTCATCATAATCCACAGGCTTATTCAGAGAGCATGAGCAAGACAAAGTCTTTTTTAAGGTTTTTTTCTTTTTTTATTACATCAGGTATTTTGAAACAGTGACCTTTAGTCACAGTGATCAATACCATGAGACGTCAGTAGCAGGTTGGATGGACAAGCTGGACAGCTGTCCTTGCAGCAGTATCTGTACAAGTTCATGGCTTTGCCTGTCTTGTGACAGTCATTTGCGGGCAGTTTGTGGTGAGAAGCTTCCCTCCACGGCCTCCTGGCTTTATCCATTAGTTGTCATAGTTGACACAAGGGACTCCATTCCAATCTGACAGTGTGCTCTTTCCTTTCACAGTATCACGGGCAGTAGATCTGGTGCTCTGTAGGGCCTGGTGTGTTCATGGCCTGCCCTCTGGAGGCCGGGCAAGAAGTGCATCTGCCTTCCCTAGGACGTATCATTCTGGTCAGACTGGGGGAAGGCGTGTTTCTAATTTCCAAATCTGTGGTGGCATGGAGTCACCTGCCCAGGTCCCTGCAGCCTGTCTGTGATGATAATGGAGGTAGACAGTGTGTGTCTACACAGCACCCACCGTCCTGGCCGTGGGCAACCCTTGTATAGTGAGTGCAGTGCTTGGTACATGGGTCATCCCTTACTTGCTGTATCCCAGATGTGCATTTGGCTGTCCTGTTTGTAGGCTTGCAAGGGCAGCTGTGCCCCCTTGGAGAGAAGAGAATCACTTAGTAGGCCTCCTGGTGCCCTCCAAGTCAAAGAAGCCAGTTGGAGGCAGGACATTGCCTGAAGGTCCAAGCTACTGCATCCTTGGGCTCTGGCTCTGGCTTTAGAAGGAGCCTTGCTGGCCACCTTTTCCTTTGGAAGACCCTATGTTACCTGCCCCACTTTCTCAATGGTGCAGATTAGCCATTTCACATCTGTTCCATTGGAACAAGGTTCCAGGAATGCCATGTCTATGGGGAAGCCAAGGGAATATGCACAATAGACATGGACTCAGATGGCACCAGAGGGGTAACAGCCAGAGCACTGTTGATGGAGCTGGGAGGGACTTCGCCTGCCTTAGGCCTTGGTCTGCAAGGTGATGGAGAGCAGAGCAGATAGCAGATGCTGTTCGGGGTCAGCTGAGGTTCTCCATTCACAAGAGACACCAGCCAGAGTTTCTGACTCAGTGGTCTTGGGTGAGGCTCAAGAATGCATACCCTAACAAGTTCCTGAGTGGTTCTAGTGTAGGGTCTCAGCTGTTTGGACTGTTCTCATAGTGTATTGATCTATTTTCTGATGCTCTAGGAAACTATCTGAGCTTGGGTGGCTAAGAAAAGAGTGTTTGGACTCTTAAGTTCTGGTTCACTGTGAGTTGAGGGTAGGGAGGTTTGCACCTGGAGAAGGCCTCTTGCCCGCAGAATTAGAAAGTGACACACAGGCAGCACGTGACATGAAGGTGCATGGACACGCTCTGTTCACTCTTAGCCATCAGAGCTCAGTCATGGAGAAGCTCTGGCAACCATATTTAGTGCCACTCACTCCTGGAGGCCGCATGTCTCGACACTGTCCTCCCCCCTGCGGATGCCTCACAACAGGACGTGCAGGAATGCTGGGTCACATCTCCAAGCCATTGGCTAAATGTCACCCTGTAAGAAGAGGTTGCGTAGCGGAGGTTCAGGCTTCCCCTGGGGTACCTGATGCCCAGTGATCCAAGAGGATCCTGAACTCCATGTGAAGCCCACTGCACCTCCTAGGGCCTCCCCATTGTCCTTGTCCTGGGCCTTCCTGTGTAGGGCACCTCAACTTCTCTGAATTCTGTTTTTCTAATTACTGAAAATGGCAGTAAGTCATGGGTTCCACATAATGGCTTGCATGTTTGGAGGGTCCCACAAAGGTGGCAGTCCTCTGCTTCCCCTGTGCCACCCCCCAGCTTGCCCACTCTCGGGCAGGGTGACTTCCCTCAACAGAGACTTCAGGGACATTCCTTGGGGCCCTCGGTCTGTGTCCCATGACATTAAGCCATGGCTGGTGGAGGGTAGCAGCTGGTCATAAGGCCTCATGTGTGCAGCCCCCCAGAGGACAGCAGATGACCTCCAAGGCTAGGGATTGACCATCATTTGGATGTGACTTGCCAGAAGCTTCATGGCTGTGTTGATTTGGAAGCCTGTTCTGGCTGGCCATCTGGCCACTGTAAGATAGGGTAATGTTTGACAAGGCCAGTCCTGCTACAGAAAATGGTCCAAGTGGAGTCAAATCTGCCTCAAATAGGGATCCGCCAGTCAGGACTTGGGAAATATTCCATTTTGCTGGGGTTTGCAATGTCCTCCACCAACACACTCAAGGGTCACGGTCTTGTTTTCTCTCACCTGGGCTGAGCTAAGGCCACCTTAGGCCTAGCTGGCAGAGCCCACTCTATTTCCAGGAGCACCCCCAGAGAAGCTTGAAAACCACAACTAGCCTGGCCAGACTCATTCTTCTAGATGTTTCACTCAGGGCTGAGGGGCAAGGACAGGCCTGGGGCTCAGTCCCTGAGGGGGAGTCCAAACTGGGGCGGCCATACTGATTCCAATGGCTAGAGGGTCTCTGTACTCACCACACACACACACACACACACACACACACACACACACGCGCGCGCCACTCAGAAGCTTTGAAGGCAAAGGATGGTAGATACAGGTTCGGGGTCCAAGCAAGATGACAGTGATGGTCCGACCCTGGCATCGCTGTAACAGTGACACTGGCTCTAAGATGCCCCATGCCAACCCCTGCTCTCCTCACTCACGTGTTAGCTCCTTGGTTCTGAAGGACACCGCGATGAAGTGGGGACGTTTGCTGCCCTACACACCACAAGGAAACAGCAGAGATATAGCTGACCCCTGTGGTCACAGCTGGAAGCAGTTTCATGAGGACATAGGGCATCCATGGGGCTGGGCTGGGGCTCCAGGGGGCCCCTCAGCAGCTGTGCTGGCCATGGAGGGCCTGTTCTGACGTCTTGCTCTCTTCTGTGTGTGTGCGTGTGTCCTGGCTGCGCCCTTAGCGTTTCCTTCGGAAATGACACTAGGTACAGGCACCATTCTCTCCTGCCCTCGCTTGCTCCATCCCCCTTCCCCCTTTCCTCCAGTGCTGCCTGCCCTTTGCCCTGTTCCGGGTGTCCGCTGTCCCCTCTTGCCTCAGACCTCTCCTTAGTGGCGTGTCTGACAGTGGCCCTGTCCAGCCTGCTTTGTTCCATGCCCCCGACCTGTTGGCCCCGTATCCTTTCCCTGGACAGTGTCGTACAGGAAGAAAGGCAGTACCAGCCAGGCTCTCACATGGCCAGGCACCTCAGGGAGCCTGCTGGCATCCTTGAACGGCCTGGCCATGAGGTGGTGGGAGAGTGGGCTGCCGCCTGACCTGTGAACTGTGTGTCAGCGAGGGTGCTTGGATGGAGTGGGGCTGTGGAGTGGCCATGCTACGAACTGAGGCAAATTTCCCCCTGGGAACCTTGGATAAATAGAACAGATGCCGTCTTCCAGAGGAGAGGCCTACAGGGATTGTAGTGCAGGGGCCCCTATGGTAGATGCAAAGTCCTAGGCTCTTGACAGCCACCCTGAGCCACGGTGGGCAAATCTGAGCCTTGCTGGAGATAGGGACAGATGAAAGCCCCAAGTTGCTATTCCCATGGGACTGCTGTCCGGAGCCCGTGGGATGCTGCTCACAGGCCACTGTCTCCACTCCAAGCATCCTCCCTCAGGGCCTCCCCCTGGCAGCGCGAGTCTCAATGGCAGGGCTGGGCTAAAGCTCCCCGGTGATGCCTCCTTGCTCAGACTGAGGCTGAGACAGCCTCCTCCCCTTCCTCCTTGCCCTTGGTGTGTCCTCTGAGGGTTCTCCCAGGCCACGCTGTGGAGTTGAGGAAGCTGGGGCTGGCAGGAAATGGCCCCACGGAGGTCCCTGCTCGGTCCCGGGTCTGAGTGAGGAGGGGTCTGCCCTTCTTGGTGCCATCCAAGCTTCCCAGCCTGTGACTCTGTGATCTCCCTACAGTTCTCCTCTATCTGTGTCTGCCTGCATGTTCCCACTCCCGCCGAGAGCAACCCCACACGTTGGCCTTTACCTCGTCTGCTTTCTTCTAGGACCTTCTACCAGTTTGAGGCAGCCTGGGACAGCTCCATGCATAACTCTCTCCTGCTGAATCGTGTCACCCCCTACCGGGAGAAAATCTACATGACCCTCTCTGCCTACATTGAGGCAAGACACCCACGTCCACATTAGCCCCCCACCCCCGATAACTCAAGGCCTTGCAAAGTGACACTGAGGTCTGGTGACCCCACTCTATTCTCAGAGAATGCCTCAGGTCCTTGAGGAAACCCGTATGCCTTCCGCAGCAATGCTGAACTAGTAGACACCTATATTGTTAGTGTGTGCGTTTCAGTTTTGAGACTACAGCGCGGCTGCATCATCACCAGACATTATATCAATATTCCAGAAAGTACAAAACTAGAAGCCCTTTACTGTTGCTCCTCCCTGCAGGCCTACAGCCACCAGGCTATGGCCAGACGTCTGCTGGCCTTTTCTGAGGCGCAGGTAGAGCCAGAGTGTGAGTGCTTCCACCTGGCCGCAGCCTCCAAGGAGACGCTTGGAGATGGCGGGAGCCTTGCGCCTGAAGGGCACCGCTCCTACATAGAGACAAATCACTCTGGATATCACATTTGCTGTGAAAAGCCCACCATGCACAGCTGGAGGCACCCAGCATCAGCAGAAAGGAATTTGCTGTGGCCTTCTAGAGTCAAGAGTGAGAGTGGCCAAGTTTGGCCTTGATATACAAGAAGATTTCAGGCTCTGCACCTGGTTTATGGCTTTACCGCCGGAGGGCAGAGTAGGTCTAGTGCTCCGAGATCCTTGCTAGCCCTTTCTTCAGCAGTGAGGGGCAGAGCCCTGGCTCTCTTCCCTGGGATTCTGCCCAGGGTCAGGAGCAGGCATTAACAGGCTTCAGTGGTAGTTCTTATGTCCTAGAGGAAGGTAGGGAAAGATGGGCATTATGCCTGGTTGATCAGGGACCTGGGCACTCTGGACCATCTCTATACTCATGACCTCTGTCATCTGTCACAGATGGAGAACTGCACCCAGCCAGCTGTCATCACCAAGGACTTCTGTATGGTTTTCTACTCTCGTGACGCCAAGCTGCCAGCCTCACGCTCCATTCGCAACCTGTTTGGCAGTGGGAGCCTGAGGGCCACAGAAGGGTGAGTTCACTAGGGTGGGCAAAGTGGGGAGCCTGTGCTTTTAAAGAGGGGAACTCACTAAAGGGATAGGAGAGGACCGCCTCTTCCCACCCTGGGCAAGCGGAAACAATGTTGGACTCGAGAACAGTCCTGGGTGTCCCCCAGGAGACAGACACTCCTGTGTCAAGAGCCCCCTCCTGAGTTCCATAGCACAGGTTGCTGGGGTGAGGACCAACCACCCACCCTCCGCTCGCTGCCTTCAGTCGCCCCTGCCAGGCAGTGGAAGCACATGTAGGGGACATGCATCATGTCAAGCAGGCATGAGGGAGCCCTCTGTTCTCCATGGGAAGTAGAGAGGCCTATGCACACCAGCCTCCCCATGGTGCCCTGTAATTCTACTACCCTAGGTAACTCTGCCCGTGGGTCTGCTTCCAGCTCACAGGAAAAGCTGAATGAGTGTGTGGGGGGGGGTGGAGTGAACTAGAACCAGCTCTGTGCAGGCCACGAATCTACCACATGGAACCAGGGACTGGGCCAAATCTGGGCACAGTCAAAAGGATCAGGACTCAGTGGCCATCAAGGCTCAGCTGCATGAGAGGTTATGTTGGTAGCCTTGGTGGCATTGGCATCATAAGAACAGGAGGGCTTCTCTGTGGGTATGAAGACCTCAGGGGACTGATGATGTCTGGCACTGAATGTAGCAAGTCTTTCTCTGTCCCACCAGCCAGCTCCCAAATAACCACATGGAGATTTATTATTAATTATGAAGGCTTGACCAATGCTTAGGCTTGTCTTTAACTAGCTCTTATAACTTAAACTAACCCATTTCTGTTAATTTACATGCTGCCACGTGACTCATGGCTTGTTACCTCATCTCCTACATGCCATGCTTCCTCCACGACTCCCTCTCTTCCCAGCATTCTCTCTGCCCCCAAAATTCTGCCTAGCTATTATTGAATCAGTCACAGCAACATGTCTTCTCACAGTGTAAAGGGATATCCCACAACAGCTGAGGATCTGGGCGACAGATGTGTTCATGTCTGTGTCCTCCAACTCCCCAAGCAGTTCCAGCTTCCAGAAGGGCTACTTAGTTCACAAAGCTGAGGTCCCCGAAGACTGGCATGGGGACCGCAGCTCAGGATGTGACATACCACAACCTGAGGCAGGCTACCTGCCTTAGGCTGTGATGAGATCTATGCCCAGAATGCGTCAATGGTGGTGATCTGTCCCCATCGCTGTGCTGACTAATGATGTGACCTCTCCCTCTGCTCCCTCAGCAACCGTGTGACTGGTGTGTACGAGCTCAGCCTCTGCCACGTGGCAGATGCAGGTAGCCCAGGTAGGAGACTGTCTTGATTACTCTTTGCTGGGACTAGCTTAGCCTCCACTCTCCCTGGCCTCTGCTAAGTTGGGAGTCTCGCTCTACAGAGTACAAGTGCTCTCCCTCCAGCCTCCAGGATGTCCTCAGATGGAAGGGTGGATAGGAGGGGCCAAGTTTGCTAGCTGCTGTGGCCACCTATGTCATAGTCTCCTGGGAAAGGGACCGTTAGCTTCTTGCGGGTGAGGCCCAGGGGAGCCGATCTTGAGCCCATACAGGAAAGAACTTTGGAGAATCCTGACGTCTTTCTGTCAGAATGCTAGAGTGTCGATCCCCATGCAGGAATGCAGCGCCGTCGCCGGCGCGTGCTGGACACATCGGTAGCCTACGTCCGGGGTGAGGAGAACCTGGCTGGCTGGAGGCCTCGGAGTGACAGCCTGATCCTGGACCACCAGTGGGAGCTGGAAAAGCTGAGCCTGCTACAGGAGGTGAGCATGGGAGCCACTGGAGACCAAAAAGCAAGAGCAGTCAGCCAGCTGTTACCCAGAATGAAGCCCAAGGGGAGCCAGGAAGGCGCCCCCTGGAGGTGGCGTTGCTGGGTGCATCCTGAGGGTGCACGTGGGGAGCGGAATACAGAAGCATAGTTCCCTACTGCCCACGACAGGGCCCATGAGCCTCATGGGAATGGCTAACTATGAGGGGGACCACAAGGCTTGCCTGTGTCTCCTGAGTGCTGCCATCAGTGTGTCCCTGGGGTTACCAGCCATAACCCGGGCAGGGGAGACTTTTCCACACCTCACCAGAAGGCCTCGCTGCTGTGCGGGGTCGCTGGCCACCTGCTCTGGCTGGTGCCGTCTCTTACCTTGGTTCCCGTGGCAGGTGGAGAAGACGCGGCACTACCTGCTCCTACGGGAGAAGCTGGAGACCACACAGCGCCCTGGCCCTGAGGCGCTGTCCCTAGCCTCCAGTGAGGACTCTGAGTCCCGCAGCTCCTCAGGCGCCTCGTCCCCACTGTCAGCCGAGGGTCAGCCGTCACCTCTGGAGGCCCCCAACGAGAGGCAGAGAGAACTGGCGGTCAAGGTAGGCTATACTGGTGGGTGTTGTGGCCGTGGCGGTGCCCAACCTGGCCTGTGGCCAACTCCAGTCTGAGTTGCCAGGAACTTGCAGGGGGGGGGGGCTAGGGGTCAGTTAGTTCCTTGCCTGCTACCTCACCCCACTTTACTCTCCTTCAGAGCCCTCAGCTTGAGGCCTTTTATAGATCATCTCTTAAATCCCCGAACCACTCGGTAGCTAGCTCACTGCCTCCATGCAGGGTCAGTCCTTGTTGCTTGACGAGCCACTAGGGAGGCATTGTGTCTGTAGGTGACGCTAAGTCATGGACTCCCTGAAAGCCGTGTGGGAGTTCCCACCCTAATCTGCCCCACCCCCATGGTTGCCCGCCCCCAGCCTATTCTTCAGCAACTCCCGTCTGACAATTTGGAAAGGGTGGGTGGAGGCCCCGTGCGGCCTCGGGTCCGACCATGTGCTCTCTGTTGGAGCAGGGTGGGTGGAGGCCCCGTGCGGCCTCGGGTCCGACCATGTGCTCTCTGTTGGAGCAGGGTGGGTGGAGGCCTCGTGCGGCCTTGGGTCCGACCATGTGCTCTCTGCCTACAGTGCTTACGACTCCTCATGCACACATTCAACAGAGAGTACACCCACAGCCACGTCTGCGTCAGTGCCAGCGAGAGCAAGGTAGGTACAGGCCCCAGAGGCCCACAGTCAGGTGGTCCTGGTCCTGCCAGGCAAACGCAAGGAGGGTGTTCTTAGGATCTCAGATCCCATGGCCCAGCGAGGTACCTCACAGCTCAACGGCTGGTTTCTCTGGGCCTGGGATCTGAGGAGGCCGGGGTGTGAGTGAGGGCCTGACCCAGGTCTCCCCAGGCCCTGTCTTCTGCTCTCTTCCCATTCCCTTGACGTTATCTTCTTTCCCTGGACCCTCATCCTGCAGGCTCCTACCAACTCCAGAATCTCATGCCCCACCCACCACCCCACAGTCTCTGAAGGGGACCCACCCGGGCCAGAGCAGTCTGAAGCCCTGGGAGGAACAGTTGGGACTGTGTAGGCGTTAGAAGAAGGCCAGGGGTACAAAAGCAAGGAACACCTTGAGCTGGGAGAAGCGGGAGCGAGGGCACACTAAGCGGAAAGTTAAAGACAGGCCAGCCCCCTCCTCCTCGAGGCCCAGAGGTCCAGCTGAGGAGGACTTTCTGTCTCCTGCAGCTGTCTGAGATGTCGGTCACCCTGATGCGGGACCCGTCCATGTCTCCTCTGGGTGCAGCTACGCTCACTCCCTCCTCCACTTGCCCCTCTCTGATTGAAGGACGCTACGGTGCCGCTGACGTGAGGTGAGTGGGCTCTGCACTCCTGGGGATGCGGCTCACACCTGAGTAACTGCTGGCACTCAGGAATGGAGAAAGTGGGCGAGGGGCCTCAGGAAAAGGCAGGGCCTGAAAGAAGGAGGCCCGGGCCTTCTTGGAGTACCCGAGTCTGTCTAGCTCACACAGCCACAATGAGCCCTCTATCTCCTTGCTGGCACGAATGAAAGATATATTGGTGAATAAACCCAGAAACACAAGAACAGAGACACCCCCTTTCCAGGGACGGGGCTCTTAAAACACTCCGGGAACAAAAGGGAATGGAACAGAACTTGAGGGACTGAGGCTACAGAGCAGTGTGGAAAGGAAATCCCACCTCCGTTGCCGCGTCTTTGATTGCTAAGAGTTCTGGCCATTTTCATTCTTTTTATTTTTATTTTTATTTATTATGTATACAGTGTTCTGTCTGCATGTATCCCAGCAGGCCAGAAGAGGGCACAAGATCTCATTGCAGATGGCTGTGAGCCACCATGTGGTTTCTGGGAATTGAACTCAGGACCTCTGGGAGAACAGCCAAAGCTCTTAACTACTGAGCCATCTCTCCAGCCCTTTATTCTTTTTTTTTTTAAGAATGATTTTTTAAAAGAATGTTTTGGACTTTCCAGTTAAAAATCAAACAAACAAAACAAACAAGCAAATAGAAGGTGTGGAACACTCGCTCATCATGAGTCACCTTGTCCTGTCCTGGCAAGTCTACTGCTGTGCCCCAAGAACACAGAGCCACCACTGAGCAACAGGGGTGATTTTAGAGAGGAAGGGAAGGGGGGCTTTTATACAGAGCCGACACTGGAGAATGTCCTGAAGAAGGGAGTGCTGTCTCCCCAGCAATGCAGAGCCTACCCTGGCTGGGCCACAGTGGCTGTGGAACCTCCTCACCCAGCCCAGCAGCCCCAGAGCCAGGGGGACTCTGAAACCCGGGAACTCCTCCTGTGACTCAGCCAGACAGTCCCTGGACTTTCCCCCAGCAGCTCTGAGGAGGACATTCCCAGGGAACACTAGTCCCTTGAAGAACCCTGGCAGAAAACAACGTTACCTTGTATTTCTAGGACCCCCCAGCCCTGCTCCCGGCCTGCCAGCCCAGAGCCCGAGCTCCTGCCAGAAATCGATTCCAAGAAGACTCCCTCCCCAGCTCGGGCAACAGAGGCGGACGAGGAGCCCCAGCGCCTGCTGGTCCCTGACATCCAAGAGATCCGAGTCAGGTACGCAAGGTCCTTGCCTCAGTCAGAAGTTGTCTAGACATAGGCACCCAGCCCTGGCGTGTGTGCAGGGCGGAGTTTAGTGCCAGGGGACCCCTCACCTATGGACAAGGCAGACGGCCCCTCTGGGCACAGAGGCGGTAACAATCGGAGAGTGGAGAGCTGTGAATGGACAGAGATGGGGACCTAGTGGACACTGGGCACTGGGTAACAGCTCTGGGACTGTAGTTTTTCCCCCCAAATCTCCCCACTGAAAATTGGGGGACTTATCCCAGATACGAGTTGGTGGCTCTGTTCTTGGATATCCCCTTCATACCTGGTCTCCTTCTTGAGGGCCTAATGCAGGGTGATAGGGTGTGACCCCCGTGTTGGTTCCCCTATCCCGACTGCCTGCCTGCCCAAGGGTCCTGAGCCAACAGATGTGTCTCTACCTCACAGCCCAATCGTCTCCAAGAAGGGGTACTTGCACTTCCTGGAACCACACACAGCTGGCTGGGCCAAGCGCTTTGTCGTGGTGCGGCGCCCCTATGCCTACATGTACAACAGTGACAAGGACTCCGTGGAGAGATTTGTGCTCAACCTCTCCACTGCCCAGGTGGAGTACAGCGAGGACCAGCAGGCCATGCTGAAGGTGAGGCCCAGCTCAGACGCACTGAGTTCACCAAAGGAGGTGTCCACTCTCCCCTCTTTGGCTATAGCCCTTGGCCTGTCCTGGTAACTATTGGTGGTGGCAGGCATTGCCATTTACCCATACAATGACCTATAGCTAGGTCCCGTCCTGGGGTTCCCGAGGACCCTGGCAGGTTAGGCAGAGTCTCACAGTCCCAACAAGTGCTCATTCCCAAGGCATTATTAACCTGTGGCCCTCCAGAAGCCAACAGTGCCCCAGAAGTGTGGGAGCCAGCTCCTGGCAGTATGGTTGGAGGGAAGGCTCTCCTAGCCTGTGGAATGAGGCTACAGTGCCTGCTGGATATTCCCTGTGGTGAGAGCAAGTTACGTGAACACAGAGGGCATGGCTGAATGGGACACTTCAGCCAGGGTCCCAGGCAGATATATATATATATATATATATATGTATGTATGTATGTATGTATATGTATATGTATATGTATATGTATATGTATATGTATATGTATATGTATATGTATATGTGTATATATATGTGTATATATATATATATATGGCCCATTAAGGGCAGAGTCGTTCCCAGGGGGACACAGAGCAGCAGCACGAACAGAACTAAAACAAGTTTCCTGACCGCAGAGGCTTCCAGAATGGAGCTGCATGCCTGTGTGGACAGGACAAAGTGTGTGTTTCCCAGAGAAGCTAGCCCCACCCCTCCCCCAGGGGGCAGGGTGCTGTGCTGTGGCTGGTTGGCCATCTCTCCCCCCCAGTCACTCTTAAAGCTCTTTCCTGGGAATTGGAGGGGCCATGTCCCCACAGAGCCTTCTCTCCAGCAGCTTCCCTTCACAGACACCCAACACGTTTGCTGTGTGCACTGAGCACCGGGGCATCCTGCTGCAGGCCAACAGTGACAAGGACATGCACGACTGGCTGTATGCCTTCAACCCACTCCTGGCTGGGACCATCCGGTACGTGCTGGGCAGAGAGACGGAAGAAAAGGAAACATCACGGGGAGACCTAGCCTGTGTCCAACCCTGCAGAGGCCGGGACACACGGGGCCGGGGCATTCTTGAGTATGCTCATGCAATAAGTCAGCTGGAAGACTGTCTCAGTGCAGGTTCTAACACATGGACCCAGGCCCTAGTGGATGGGATCCCACCTCTTCCATATCGCAGACTTGACGAAGGGCCACGGGGAGGACTAAGGTGCCCCCCGAAAGCACTGATCAGATATCGTCCTTATGTGGCTGTGGTGTGGCGTGGGGGTCTGCTGAGCTGCCTCTGGATGCTGGAGGCCCCGGGGGTCAACTTCTGGCTCTGACTCTAGCTTCTTTTCCCGCACCCTTGCAGGTCCAAGCTTTCCCGAAGGAGATCTGCACAGATGCGGGTCTGAGCCGAAGCCTTCCGGACATCCAGTGGCCCAGACCAGTCCCCTGTCCTTATCATCTGTCCTGTCATCTGCCACTCAGCCCTTCCCCCGCCAGGGGACTCCTGCGCTGGGCCCAGCACCCCCACCTCTGGCGGGGGGCCTCTACCACACGATGCATTGTGCTCCCCAGAGGTTGTGCGTGTTGTTGTTTCTTCCAAAATTGCTCTGGTGGGAAGTTCGGAATGCCAGGAAGGTTAGAGGGCACAAGACCCAGGGTATTGCCGCTGTTCTAATATTTTTTTAAGCATAGACAGACTTATAATTAATATACATTAGTGGTGTTGAAACAGTCCTCTGAGACATTAACTATAAGACTGTGTTCTGTTTATAAGTATTTATTTCTAATGCCTCCAGGTAGGGTTGTAAGATTCATGTGGAGCTCTCCCTGACACCCCAAGCCTAGGCCCTGATGGTTCCCACATATGTCTCCAGTCTTCTGGGACCAGATTTGGGGGGGGTTGTGAACAAGCCATGGCTCCTCACAGCTGGCACAGGGATGCTCCTCCCTGGCCAGTTTTATCTGAGACACACCCAGCAGGTGTGTATGTGAGGGGGTCTGCCGGTTCCGAGACTTAGGCAACTCAGAAGGTGCTGTGTGCTGCTTTTGAGGGAGCAGTTTCTAAGATGGGTGGTGCAGGCAGCTTCATTCCCAGAGTGGGAAGGATCAGACAGGGTGTGTGGAGGAAGGGGTTCCAGCTGGGCTATGTCTAGGCTGTCGGATAAGGCGGCTGGGTTTGCACAGGGCTGTGGGTGGCAGGCACTGGTGTTCAGGATGGGATCTCTGAGTTTAGCCTTGGGTGTCGGTGTCGGTGAGAAAAGGGGTAAATACATAGCTCTGGGAAGGTTCTGTGATCGGTGATCCCTTACAATCTGCCCAGCAAGCTTCTCTGAACGTCTCGGTAGGAGAACTCAGTGAGTGATGCATGTCCTTGTCAGGCAGATGAGTATGACCTCGTGGTAGTTTTGGCAAAGGGACTCTTCCTTTCTGCATCTGGGGAATTTCCATATCACAGGCCCATTTAGAAAATCAGAAACCAAACCTCAAGTCCCCAGCGCCCATCAGGAGCGGTGACACTCAGCATCTAGCTACCCCAGGCCTCTCCCTCCACCTTGACCAGCCCCTCCCCCCTCCAATTGAGCCACTGGGTCTGAGCTCCCTCTCAGCCCAGGCTGTCTCCACATGGCACTGACATGACATGGATTCTCTCGAGGCGATTCTTCACAGCATCTCTACTGACTGGAAAGGCGTAGGAGAAGTTCTGGCTTCAAGGCCCCTTAGCATTGTTATCAAAGGCCCTGCCCTTCATCCGGGCATCAAGATTCAGGGTGGTGGCAGGGCTCACACTGGCAGTAGTGTGTGCACCTGCCAGCCAGGGTGAGCCCTGTTGAAAGTGAGAATTTGCCCATCATTGGGGTCAGGTGCCTTGGGGGTGGCCACCATCATGCCCGGCTGTCCTCAACCCCAGGACCTGAGGTAATAATAGTCCTTAGCCTCAGGTCTCAGGAAACCCTGTCTTTGAAATGTAGGATAAGACTTACTTCTAAGAATCCAGATCAAAATGCCCACCCCAGACCAAAATTAACCCAGAAACCAGGTGACCTGGGCTGTCTACTGTGGACCTTGGAGGCAGGAGGCTGAGGTACAGAGTGAAGAGAAGACAACCGTGTCCTTAGCAAGCTCATCTGGCACTCATGACTGAAAGAAGGGAAGGAACGGGCTGCTTAAATCCCTTGGTTCCCAAGGGTCACAGCCACACAGCCCCCGGAAGGCAGAGAGGCAGCCATGCTCGCTCAGGTCAGCCAACCTGAAGCTGAGGCCTTGGAAGAGTGCGGCTCCACCCAGCATGTGGGTGTCTGAGGCCAGCCAACCTACAGAGCACCTGCGCCTGGGTCGGGCTGTAGAAAGGGTAGGCGCTCTCCCCCTCCGCACACACACACATGGTCAGGGGCCATTCCAGTTTGGCCCAGTGCTATCCTGGCACTGTAGGAGCCAAGGTGGGCTCCCTGCTTTGGTGGGAGGTCCTGAGTCAGAACCTAGTAACCAGAACTGACTGAGCAAGAACTCCGTCCACAGCTCAGGAAACCTGATTTCTTCCTGCCCTCTCTGTCCAAAACTTACCATGTCAGCTAAAGGTCTTTCATCCAGCATAGAGACAGAGGGCTGAGTTGGAAACAGGGATGGAGGGGGAGTCACCAGACAGAAGCAAGTCCTTCTAGCTGAGGCCTGTTTCCTGCTAAGGCCAGAGAGTGAGATAGATCCAGAAAGTCACTTCCACAGTTTGGTTTTGCTACTTGATGCTGTCCAGGCTGTGACCTCAATTTAGTTTGGGATACTCATCTTTCCTCGGGAGGGTGAGCTTGGGAAGAACCCAGCCCTGAGCTGGGTTCCTGTGGGACCCTGCTAATTCCTGGAGAACACATCTAAGACCTCCTGTCCTGCTCTAGGCAATCATACCAGTACCTTCGTCTCTCTCTCTCTCTCTCTCTCTCTCTCTCTCTCTCTCTCTCTCTCTCTCTCTCTCTCTCTCTCTCTCTCTCACACACACACACACACACACACACACACACACCAGCTGTTCTAAATTGCCCTCCTCATCTATCCTGGTCCCTGGAAACCCCTGGATATCTTGGGATTACTGAATATGGCCAATGTTACAGATGTGAACAAGGCTAAGGTGTTGATCCTCTCTGCTCTGTGCAGCATGGGGATCTCACAAGACACATTCCTTTTACTCCTGGGACTGGAACCATGCAGTCCCTCAGGATGGACAGATGCTGGGGCTGACCCGAGCCTTCCCTTGAGCCTGGACCTCCTGTAGTTTGTCTGTACTGAGGGCCCTCCTGCAACTCAGAGGCTGTGTCCCTGACTTGTACATATGTGATTGCTGTGGGCACCCCCTGGCCCCCGTGTCGTAACCATCTGACGTAATGACTAGTATCCTGCTGTTTACACCTGAGTGTTAGCTGTAGGCTCCTGTACTGTTTGTATGCACTTAGGGCTCTGTCAAATTAAGAAATAAACGTGGCTCTCATGCAACACACAACCATTTACTTGTGTCTCTGTCTGTTGGCTGTGGCGAAAATGCTCACAGGTGCCTTTATGCAATCAGAGGTGGTACCAGAGCCCCCTGGCGGTGAGGAAGGGAGACGGTGGCTTCTTGGGGGTCAAAGAGGAGGATGAGGGGTGAGAGGTGCAAGAGGGTGCTAGCTCTGAGCCCACTGCTTCCTCAGTCCTGACTGAACCTATTCCAGGCATCCCTACCTGCGTGTACCAAGCTCTGGGCTGCTGCTACTCACAGCCTTGTGGATGTGGTCTCTTCGTAACATCTGGCCCACAGGGTGTGTCTAGGGCCTCAGAACTTTCCCCGAGGTACTGAAGTGAGGCTCTCACTCACAGGGCCCTGATCATCTTTCAGTGGACTGGGAGTTTGGGGTCCCCATCCACTGCTGATTCATGGGAGTTTAAGAAATGAGACTTGGCACATGGATTTCCCTGGGAACAGGAAACTGAAGAGATCTCCTGGATAAATTGGGGCCAGGAAGGGGCTGGAGGTATGGAAACATGAGGGATCAGGTTGGGTGGGTAGGGGCATGATGGAATGGGAGAATAATGGAAGAAACTTCTTGATGAGGGGACCATTTGGGGGGCTAGGAAGAAACCTGGTGCAGGGAAACTCCCAGGAATTCACAAGGATGACGCCAACTAAGACTCCTAGCAATAGTGGAGAGGGTACCTGAACTGGCCTTCCCTGTAATCAGATCGGTGACTATCCTAACTGTCATCAGAGAGCCTTCAGTCGGTAACTGAAGGAAGCAGATGCAGAGACCCACAGTCAAGCACTGGGCTGAGTTCCGGGAGTCCCACTGAAGAGAGAGAAGGATTGTGCAAGCCAGGTCAAGGTCATGACAGGGGAACCCGCAGAGACAGCTGACTCAGCTCGTGGAAACTCACCCACTCTGGACCAACAGCTAGGGAACCTGCTTGGGACCATGGGTGTGACAATTGTGTAGCTTGGTCTGTTTGTGGGGCTCCCAGCAGTGGGATCGGGACCTGTCCCTGGCACTTTGAGCTGACTTTTGGGAACCCATTCCCCATGCTGGGTTGCCTCATGCAACCTTGATACAGGGGGAGCTTGGTCCTGCCTCAACTTGATGTGCCAGGCTTTGTTGACTCTCAGGGGAAGCCTGCCCCTTTCAGGATGAAGATGGAGGAGGAGTGAATGGGGGGGCGTAGAAGGACAGCGAGGGGAGGGGAGGGGAGGAGGGGGAACTGTGGTCAGTATGTAAATATGCAAAATAAATGAAAACAAATTTTAAAGAGAAAGAATTGAGTCTTGGACTTCAAGAAAATGATACACAGACCGAAGTATTATCGGCAAGCCAAGAGCCCAGTGTCTCACTCTGGGGTCATCACCCTCCCTCACGTCCTTAGCTGATCGACTAATGCAAACTGCACAATTCCTGGGCAGAAATGGAGCTTTAGCATGTATTTTTATTTCAAGAAATGCTCATCCTGTAGGAATTTCAATCCCTGCCAAGTGGCTTCTTTATATTTTTTTACGTGAAGTTTTGTCTTATTTAACTATTTGAGAGGAAAAAGCAGTCCATTTTGTCTGTTTCCCATGGGAAGAAGGGATCTGTGTGGCTGCAAGTGTTAGCACGTTACCTCCAAAAGACACGGAGTAGGCTCGGATCCTGGGGGAGCAGAGTCTCCTGTGGTGCCACCCTCTGGCTGCAGATGGTATTGCACCAATCTGAGGTGTGACTGCATCACTCTGGAATATTGAGGTGGGAGTGTTGGGTCTCAGGACTGTTGGGCTCTAGGCTTGTGGTCGGTGGAGACCAAGAATGCAACAGAGGGTATAGGTTAGCCTTGCTCCCACTTCCTGATCTAGGTCATTGTGTTATATTCTAGCCCTGAATCATTGGGCGTGGCCGACCTGTGCGTGTCCCAGTGTAATGAGACTGGACCCCTACCAGGTGCTCCATAGCTGGGGTCCAGATTCCCAGACATGCAACATGGCCCTGAGACACTCTGGAAAGCTGTGCTGTCACTGGGTCATTCCAGGTGCTCCATAGCTGGGGTCCAGATTCCCAGACATGCAACATGGCCCTGAGACACTCTGGAAAGCTGTGCTGTCACTGGGTCATTCCAGGTGCTCCATAGCTGGGGTCCAGATTCCCAGACGTGCAACATGGCCCTGAGACACTCTGGAAAGCTGTGCTGTCACTGGGTCGTTCCAGGCTGAGCAGGGCTAGCTTCAAGGCCACCAGGAATCAAGAGTAACAGGCGTTTTCCTAGAGAAGGGCCAGCCTGGGTCTGGAGTGATCTGGGGCGGGCGGGGGTAGCATGGACCCTACTCCTTAGGATGGGTTTCAGGATCCTCTTGGGCCCTGGCTTTCAGCCCTGACTCCTGTCCACAGAGGAGCTGAACAGAACTAGGCTGACCCCAGCCCAGGCCAGGCTCTGGGATGGCAGGACACGGGATGTGGAGGAGGCAAAGGGCCCGGCAGGGGCAGATGGGAATCGGGGACCCCTATTGGCTGGGCTGGCCTGGGTATCCTGGGGCTTGGGAATCCTGGGCTCATCTGCCTGAGTGTCCTAAAGGCTTTGTTAGCTTTGGTCTAGACCCATGCAGGGCCCAAGGCAGACGACTTTACACTCAGGACTGACAGTGACCTCCCTCTGATTTAGGATGAGTGTCTACTGCTGTTGGGGCCCAGCCCAATGGGGTCTCTGTGAGTTGGGGGTCAGCCTACAAGTGCAACTTGTTTTCCAGTCCAAGTGCTTCCTGTTTTTTAGTACTGGCTTAATGCCCCAGCCTTGACCCTCTGACATCAACATTCAGCAGGAGGAAAACAACGATCTCTTCTACCTGGGGTTTTTCCACTGTGCTGTAAACCTGTATATAAAGCTCCTCCCTCTTACAAGAGGGAGACCTCTTAGCACTTGCAATGAAGACACGCACACACACACACACACACACACACACACACACACTCTCACACACTCCTGGCAATAAAGGCAGCACATGCATTCTCTTAGTACAAACAAGTGGACGTCTGGTCTTTCTTTCCCTGATACCTTGGAGTTGCTTGTGGCGCTGGCGCCACATACTGCCAGGTACTCCAGGCTAGAGAAACAAGAATCAAAAGAGTTGAACACTTGGCCTGAGAGGACTGCCCACCAGGGGCCAGCATTGGGGAACCAGCACGGAGGGGAGAATTGTCTCCTGGAGGGGGGGCTGTGACCCAGGAGAAGGAAAAAGACACACAGGGTCACAGTGCTCAACTGTTGAACACCACCTGGGGACAGGTGGCTCCTGACTCCAGAAGACAGCCACAGAGGTGGTGGCACGAGCTGGGGTCATCCAGTGGCCTGGAGGCATGACTCGTGATTCCACTCCTAGGCATTCCAGGGCCTGTTGGCAGTCACTTAGCATCTGTGGGTGCCGGAAACGGAGTCAGAGCTGGACAGAAATGACACGGGTTTATCCTTACAACCGAAATGTACATTCACTTTTAAATTTTACATTTTCTTTTTTTTTTCAAAATTAAAAAGCTTATACCAGACTCATGTGGTATGCTCAGCCCTAGGCTAAGCCCTCTGAAAATATGAATTCACTTCTCTCCATCCCAAGTCACAAGGAAGCTGCCAGGCTCATGTCCCCCTTTTCTTTTGGGGGGCATTTAGAGACAGGGTTTCTCTGTAGCTTTGGAGGCTGACCTGGAACTCACTCTGTACACCTGGCTGACCTTGAACTCACAGAGATCCACCTGCCTCTGCCTCCCGAGTGCTGGGATTAAAGGCTGCGTGTGCCACCAACGCCCGGCTTTGTTCACAAATCTTAACCTATGATGTTTTCGAGACTTCTCAACATGTGACTTCATAGACATTTCATAGTGAAAATGGTCAATTTTCAAAAGTATTGGAAACAGTGGTGCAGCAAGCGTCAGACCACCAAAGACTAGGAACATGCTCTGGGACACATCTCTACCAAAAACTGTGTGTGGATATCCACCCCTCTGCCCCGTGTATGTGGATCTGCCCCTGTACGTGAGCATGTGCGCACCATACTCACACACTTCTAGAATAGCTCCAAGCTGACCCATCACCACACAGCACAGACACATGACTCCTACATCCTCTGTATACAACGCCCAGCACAGCCACCCCACATTCATGCATTCTTTTCTCACTTTACACCCTGGACCAAGTTCAGCCACATCGTGTGACAGGACTGTGACCCTGACCCTTCAGTCACAGCAGGATTCCTGTCCTGGCCATCTGTGCAGGCCATGAGGACCTCAGGCTGCCAACCTCCCTGGGTTCAGTGTGGCCATGAGGACTGTCTCTGCTCCTAGGATGTTGGTGCAGCAATTATGATGCCACCCCCAGACCTGATGCGTCTATAAACTTCTGTGGGCCATTGGGGAATTGGGGTTCTGTCACCCATTCCCAGGTTAGTCACAAAGGAGTCTAAGGGTTCTTGACAGGGACCTCTGCCAGGATAGGTAAGCAGGGGGGCCTTAGAGAAGGTGAAGGGGCAGGCGTGGGAAGGCCTGAAAGATCTTTCTCCTCGGTGTGGCCTCACCAGCAGCCAGGAAACCAGGGCTATGCCCTTGCTTTGGCCTCTAGGCCTACCCTGCCACATGCTCTGACCCAGGAGCTCCTGGGATAAGGGGTGGCCTATCTTTGAGGGATAATTAGCCAGTGTCCTAAGGGGAGGAAACTTGATAAATAACAGCATTGGGTTCCTTGTGCCAGGCCCAGACCCCAGGAACAGTCATTGAAATCTCCGTTGCAGGTTCTACTGTAATCCTTGGGCCCACAGGAAGTCTTAGGCCTTTCTCGACTGTGCCAGGTGGACAGGCCCAAGTTAGCTAACCCTGGGCTTTTTGCCAGTCTTTGTAACCTTACTTTTTATTATCACTGTGTAAACACGAATCAGGAAAGAAAGGTTAAAAAGGACTCACACTCACCTGTCCTTCCAGAAGCTTCTGTCAGGTCAGGGAGAAAGGTGGGTCTTAGCAACTGTTTATTGATAAATGGTTTCCATGGAGGGGAGCCCCGAAGTTTCAGGAGGTGACTGACGCTTCTGTGAGCAAGACAGCTCAGCTGGACCCCAGTGGCTACAGCTCTGGTATATAAAGCTACAAACTTTTGCCACTATACTCCTTTGTGGGTATCTGGGTATCCACAGAACCCGGGGACAGCTTCCCTCTGGGAGTTCGGTATTTGGTTTTCTGCCGGTAGAGCAGATTTCTCTGGAAAAGGCGGGGAAGGTGGCCCTGATGGAGTAGGACAGCCAGGATCATCCCTGCAAGAGATGGGGTTAGATTGTAGACCAGAGGCCAGGCCCTCCCTGCAAGGCTCCTACCTGGGCTCTGGCCTGGCTCTTTCTGGCCATGTTCTTTCTCCGAGTCCAGCCTCTTAATGCCCAGAACAAGCTGTCTAGATAGTTCATGGAGCCCTCGTGGGAGGTTAGGATGCTTCTAGATGATGTTCTGGGGACCCGGGACTCAGGATGCCCAAACAAATGTCCCACACTGTTTTCCAGGCTGCCTCTATGGGTGGCGTGGTGGGCAAAGCTGCTTTCAGTGAGCTAAAGTTTGGGGTGTGTGCTGGGTGCTTCTATGTTTTGTTTTTGTTTTTTTTCGAGACAGGGTTTCTCTGTATTGTTTTGGAGGCTGTCGGTCCAGCCCAGCCTCGAACTCACAGAGATCCGCTTGCTTCTGCCTCCCAAGTGCTGGGACTAAAGGCGTGCGCCACCACCGCCCGGCAATGTGCTGGGTGCTTTTATGCCAACTTGACACAAGCTAAAGTCATCTAGAAGAAGAAGCCTCAGTTAAGGAAATGCCTCCACCTGGTGGTGGTGGCGCACACCTTTAATCCCAGCACTGGGAGGCAGAGGCAGATGGATCTCTGTGAGTTTGAGGCCAGCCTGGTTGAGCTCCAGGACAGCCAGGGCTACACAGAGAACCCTGTCAAAGAAAAGCCTCCATAAGAGTGAGCTGTAGGCCATTTTCTCAATTATCACCAGTTAATGGGAGAGAGCCAAAATTGTGGGTGGTGGTCCTGGATTTTATAAGAGAGCAGGCTGAGCGAGCCAGAGGGAACAAGCCAGTAAGCAGCACCCTCCATGGCTTCTGCATCAGCTCCTGCCTCCAGGTTCCTGCCCCGTGTGAGTTCCTGTCCTGACTTCCTTTGATGATGAACAGTGATGTGGAAGTATGAGCCAAAAAAACCCTTCCCCTCAACCCTTTCCTCCCCAGGCTGCTTTGGTCACAGCAATAGTCACCCGAGACAGGGAAAGAGCAGGGCTAGACCTGGGCTGGGAAGGACTAGGGAGAGGGAAGCCGGCTCAGTCTTCATGTTTTTTCTGATATCCTCCGTCTCCACCTCCTCCAGATTCTAGAGGGATCCGATAGAAAGTAGGAGAGATCCCAATCTGCAGTTTCCACTCCCATCTCTCCTCTGCCCCTCCCCCATCCACTCCTCCAAAAAGGGCTGGCCTCCCATGGATATCAGCAAAACATAGCATGAAGTTAGGCAATGCTCCTCCCCGCATAGTAAGGCTGTACACGGCCACACAGGATGAAGAATGGGTCTCAAAAGCAGGCAAGAGTCAGAGACAGCCCCTGCTCTTACTGTTAGGAAACCCACAAGGGGACCAAGCTACACAACTGTAACACATATGCAGAGTGCTTGGTAGTCCCATACAGACTTCCTGGCCCTATGAGCCCAGATTAGTTGATTCTGTGGGGGTTTCCCCTTCCTTCCTTCCTTCCTTCCTTCCTTCCTTCCTTCCTTCCTTCCTTCCTTCCTTCCTTCCTTCATCTCTCTCTCTGTCTCTCTCTCTCTCTCTTCCTTTCTTTTTCTTTTTTTTTTGTGATGTCCTTGACCCCTCTGGCTCCTGCAATCCTTTTTCCCTCTCCTCAGCAGGATTCCCTGAACTCTGCCTAATGTTTAACTGCCATGTTCTTTGTGTATGTGTGCGTGTGTGCGTGTGTGTGTGTGTGTGTGTGTGTGCTGTTTTGTTGTTTCTTTGTTTATTTTGTTTTTGTTTTTTTCTTAGACAGGGTTTCCCTGTGTAGCACTGGCTGTCCTGGAACTTGCTCTGTAAACCAGGTTAGCTTCGAACTCACAGAGATCCACCTGCCTTTGCCTTCTGAATGTTAGGATTAAAGACAACTACCTCGTTCTTAGTTCTCAATTATGACTCTCCCTGCTCTCTGTCTCTCTCTCCCCTATCCCGTGTGTGTGCGTGTGTGTGTGTGTGTGCGTGTGTGTGTGTGTGTGTGTGTGTGTGTGTGTGTTTCTGCATCTCAGTCATATGTACATTCTGGTGACTTGATCTCAGTTCCTTGTGTGTTAGACAAAAGCATTTTATAGCACAGAGCCACCTCTCCCACTCCTCAGTGCTGAATTCTAAATAACCTTTGTAAACTTTTGTTTTGTGTTGACAACTTCTAGATGAAGATGGTGACTAGAGCCAGGCGTGGTGGTACATGCCTGCCGTTCTGTCACATCAGGAAGGAGGACCACAGTCTGAGGCCAAGCTGACCAGGCCAGAAGTGATCCCCCCCACGCCACTCCCTCCCCCCAATGAATCCACATCATGAGGGATGAGCATGGAGGCAGCCTACCCAAAGTTATGTCAAAAACTGACCTATCAGGGTTGAAGAGATGGCTTAGCCCATAGAGTGCTTGTCTTATAAGTATGCGGGTCTAAGTTTGGTCTCTAGCATCTATGTATAAAAAGCTAGGCAAGCCAGATATAGTGGCACACACCTTTAACCCTAGCACTCAGGAGATAGGGGCAGATTGACCTATATGAGTTTGAGGCCAGCCTGATCTACATAAAGAGTTCTAGGACAGTCAGGGCTACATGTAGAGACCCTGACTCCAAGCTCACCCTCCACCAAAAGCAAGATACAGTGGTATGTACTTATAATCCCAGCTCTGGGGAGGAAGGGACAGTAAGATCCCTGGGACTTGCTGCTAGCCAGTCTAGGCTAATCAGAGAGTTCTCAGAAAACAAAACAAAACCAATAACAAAGGAATGACACCCAAGGTTGACCTCTGGTTTCTGTGTGCATGGGTACCCACGTGTATACTCATATATGAACACATGTACACACATGCACATACACCTACACACAAGTATATTAAAGTGGAAAAATCATAGAGGAATCCCGCAGTGCGTATTTGGGAGCAAGGGGATGCATTGGAAGCAGTCCAAGTGGCCCAGGTGGGTATAGGGCACCTGGGGCAGAGAGGGTGGTCTCATCTTTTCTAGCACATGCAAAGAACCCAGGTTACAACGGTGAGACCATGTCAGCCATCATCCCAAGCTTGTGTTTGTGGGGAGAGCTGGGGCTTCTGTCTCTGTTCCCCTCGGGTTTTGGCTCTGCCCTGAGTTCTGCCAAGCGTGGACCTGGAAGGAGCGGAACATTTCCGGGTAGATATCAGTCATCTGCTAAAGCTGTGGGCAGAGTGGGGAAACCTAGTGCCTGGGCCCAGTGCCAGAGAGGAATTTGCCAGAACCAGAATTTCCCAGATCCTGTAGTTAGGGACATCTGGTGGCCTTCTCCGGATTACTCTTGCCCAAGGACTTTCACTGCTACTCTTCTTTCAAATCTACGGTGGCTGGCGGGGGTCCCCTTTGTGCTTCAGGTAGTCACAGGGCAGATCTACTAGGAGTTACAGGCCCTGACCACCCAGGCCTGCAGTCTGGGATTATCCAAGCATAGCCTCTGTGTCCCACAGGCCCCGCGATGGCAGCGCCCAGAAACACAGCTTTAACTGGGTATGTGAGGATGTCCCGAGAGGAAAAGAACCCCAGAAACACTCGAACTCGTGGAGCTTGTCCCTGCTGCCCATACAGAGCCCTCGGAGGGTCCAATTCTCCATACCGTACACTCCACCTAACACCATCCCCTCTCCTCTGTGACAATCCAAACCAGACATACCCACCTTAGTCACTTCCTCCAACTGTCCACACTGCAGAGACTAGGAGAACAGATCTGAAATCCCTGTCCCCCAACCCCCAGGATCCCAGGGAGCCAGGAAGGGTGGCAGCATGGTGAATCTGTAGCCAGCAATGCCCTGTGTGTCTGTGTCTGCCCATGGACACTACCCAGCCCAGCCTTGCCCGCACCGCTCACCTGCCACAGGGCCCAGGCAATACACATGGGTGTACTCCAGCAAGGTGTTCCCAGAGCAGTGGAATGTCACAGAGGCGGCCAGGGCAGGATTGAAGAAGGCAGATGTGTAGGGCCCAGCTGTGGACAGAAGCACAGAATTCTCATGGGCTGGCTGTGACTGAAGCTGCCACCTCTGAGACCACACTGCTGGACATGGGATTGGGCTCTTAGCACTAGGGCACTGGGGACAGCTGTCGCATGCTGGTGAGCACAAGGGATCAGGGCTGCTGCAGCCAAGACCAAAGGTCCCAGGAGAGCAGCCGCGACCAGGCTCGCGCCAGGGATGCCTGACACACTTCCCCACCCCTCACCCTGAGACTCCAGACACACCAAGAGAGGGCCAGAGCCAGAGAGAGGATTAAAACAAAACACAAAAAGTAAACAAGGATGGGGGCAAGGCCGAGACAGGGAGGGTGAGACTGAAAACAGCGAAGGTGACAGATGTCACTTTCAGGCCTTGGGAGAACTACAAAGAAGTTGTCACCTGCTGAGTGGCCTCAGGAGAGAAGCGGGGTGAGGGGAGAAGCAGGGTGAGGGGAGCAAGCAGTTGAACCAGCTACAATCTTTCGGGCCACACCAGGAAGCAGGACAATGGCAGCCGGCAGGCAGGCAGAGGCTGTGTGGGCCTAGACCTGGGCGCAGGACACAGACAGCTCTTCTGTGGGAGGTGGGAACCCTGACCCACAGCCCGGGCACAGCCATTCCTGTCCACTCTGCTGCAGGTCACCACCCTCCCGCATTCTCTATACTTCTGGCTTCAGTTTATTCTGATCAGGGTGCTGGGGTCCTTCCTGTGGTCTTGCTAGTATGGGTCTCCAAGTCTTGGGCTGGCTTGGCTCAGCATTGACTTGTGCTGTTACTGCTTCCTAGGATCTTGGTCTCCTGAAAAGAGCCTTTGGAAGCCTCAGCTCTGGGGCTGGACAGACGCCGCAGAGGTTAAGGGTACTGGCTGCTCTTCCAGAGGTCCTGAGTTCAATTCCTAGCAAACCACATGGTGGCTCGCACCCATCTGTAATGGCGCCCTCTTCTGGCCTGCAGGCATACATGCAGACAGAACACTGCATAATAAATAAACAGATCTTTAGAAAGAAAGGAAAGAGAAAGAAACCTCAGCATCTGGCATGAAGAAACATCCACAGAACCCACAGCTCTTAGAAACAGCTGGTCAATAGCATCTTGGGATCCCTGTCCTGGGATCCCATCTAGGGATGCCTCCCTCCAGGTGGATCCCAGGATAAGAAATCATAAGATGTGTCACCCTTTTGGGGGTGTTCGAGGGCTCAGGGGCATTCAGAGCACAGCTGTAACCAAGTCTTAAACTGCCTGGCCGCTCCAGCTACCCCAGATGTAATGAACATTGCAGCTAGGAACTGCAGAAATATATATGGTACAGGGCCCCCCTGCACTCAAACCCGGGTCTAGCCTTCCAGTCCCTACCCACCTGTCAGGGACCCAAGAAGTGACTACAAGGACTTGTGGGTCCCCTGCGGGGTATCAGTGAAGGTCCAGCAGAAAGGGGAGCAGTCTCACCTGTGTAGGCCATGACAGTGACCAGCAGGGCCAGGGCAGGCACCCTGTAGACAGGAAGGCTGTGCTGCAGGCGGAGGAGGCTCAGATGGAAGAAGAAGGCGCAGGCCCCCTCCACCAGCGTGCCCTGCAACATGGACGTGCGCAGGGTTGAGCTGCAGTGCACGGACATGAGGCTCTGCAGCATGTGTAGATCGCTGAGCTCCCAGGTCCAGCAGCGCTGGGTCAAGGCACAGGCAGCCTGAGCGCCCAGCACCTGGGCCACCACTTTCAGTAGAGTGCTGGGCAGCGACGCCTCTGCCATGAGGAACTCCTGTAAGGCCACAGTGGGGTTGGCAGAGGCCCCATCAAAGGTGACCCCATGCACCACAAAGAGCAGGAAGACCAGGGTCAGCAACAGGTCGGGCCCGAAGCCCCCGGCCCAGGGGCCAAGTTCCACCAACACACGCAGCTCTAGGCAGCAGGCTGCCAGCTGGGCAGCGCCCAATGCCTCCCGGGAAAAACTGACGTAGGTGTCCGGCGGGAGAAGGGCTTTGGATGCTCTCCTCGCCACCTCACAGAGGGCACAGGTGGCAAAAAAGAAAGAGAGGGACACGTTCAGACTGGCCATCACTCCAGGATCTGCGAGGAGCCCTGCTGAGCAAGGACCCGGTGACGTGTGGGAGACTGGCTGGCCCCACAGCCCAGGGACAGAGGAACTGTGGGAACACCACACCTGTGACCCTCGCAACTGACACCACTGCTCACAATGCCAAGTGCTGCAAGGAACACCCACAGAGGGCGCGGCCAGCTTGGTGTCCTCCCTGGCCGAAACTCCCACTTCTCTCTCTCACCAGCCTGGGCACTGGAGACAAGCCACTTTCTTCAAAGCCACCATAAGCTCTGTGGCTCGCACAGGGTCTGGCACCAAGACCACAACACCTCTCCCAACATCTGCACTTGACCCCCGTCTCCCTGCAATTGTACTGTGTCCCCTCCTGGGTAGGGTCCTTAGAGATGCAAGCTAACTGGCGGGCCATGGATCTGGTTGAATGACCATAATACCAGCTGCAAATCAATGGATCATCACCTATCAGGTCTGACTGATGTGCCCTCAGACAGAAGCCATATGTGACCTGATGTCCTGCTGGCTCTGAAGGGAAGCATTATTTTGCTACTCTGTCAGCAGCGTTTGTGCAATTGCTTTGACTCACGGATTCCTAGTTCTCAGGCAGTCATGACCATCAGCTCTGGATGATGTCACAGTCTGTCTCCTCAGGGACTTCCATTAGTTCTGCCGTCTTGTTGTCTTCACACGATAGTTCCTGCTCCTTTTGCGCCAGAGCCAATTAGGCACTCAACAACCACTGCCACCAGCAACATGGAAATGATGGCGTTTACCACCAGTAGATAATCAGGATCCAGCTCTCAGGGCCGGATGCTCCAGGTCAGTGGGCTACGGGAGCCTGGTGTTCTCAACATACAGTGGAACCAGACGCTGGGAAGGCCGTTGCAAGGGAGTGAAACCTGCAGACACCGTAACCACAAATCCTTACTCCTCTAAGCTGGTTCAAGGGGGACAGCTCTTCAGGCCCTCCAAGCATCACCATCATCAGGGCAGTGCCCAAGCTATTTCCCTGGGAAACCCTCCGGACTCTGGTGTCATCGTCATTTGAGCACCAATAATGAGGGAGTCAAGGGACATGTCAGCTAGCAGACCTCCCGCTTCCCCCCTCCCAGTCCAAGTTGGGAATGCACAGACCCAGACCATCACTTGCCTCCAGGGCAGACTATTTGCTCCAAGCAGAATAGCGGCAGCAGTATCACTCAGATACCCACTGCCTCAGCTCCCTCCATTCCTGCCGCGTAGTGTAAACGCTGCTCAGCTCTCCTCTATTCCAAGCCTCCGGGTGATTCACCTCAGAACTGGGTACTTCAGGGAACTAGAACTTTCTCCCAGTCTGCCACTGGCTATCAAAAATGCCCCAGTTGATGATGAGTTCACCTTGACCTCCATAGGACACATAATGAGACATCGGGTGGAGAAGAGAACAGCCCTGAGCCCTGTCCCCAAGCTGGTCAGAGGACCCAGTGGGACACGTGCATCTGTCCCTACTGTAAAGGCAGCAAAGGGAGGGACTCTGGAGATCCGGGCACAAGCACAAACTGCACATTTGTCATATTGGGGTATGGCAAAGAGCATGGCAAGACCTCCTACTGTGGAGCTGGCTTGCAGAGAAAAGACACTGCCATTGGCCATGCCAGAGGAGAAGCAAATTGCAACTCAAGTTCCAGGTATCTGCCCACCAGAAGGAATCATCAGGTTTCGGCATGGCAGACCCTGGGGTGTCTCTTGCTTCTGCTCTGTCTTTACACATTTGTCACAGCTCTCTTTTCTCTGCTATCTAGTGTGGTGTGAGTGGATGTAGGGAGATGTCTACTGCATGTAATATAATGTGTTTATCTTTTGGAAACATCCTGCTCTATGGGGCATTTTTACCTGTGGATTATCAAGAAGATGATCCCTCTCTAAGCTATACTGTCTAGCTTGATAAGCTTATACAGAGTTTTGATGGATAAAAATAAATACACAGATATGTTTCACAGCCAGGGTCTGTGAATTTCACTTAAGGAGTTGCATAGATTGTAGCTCAAGTTAGTGATTAAGAAAAAACAACTGAGTCCCTGAGGCCCAGATAGTTGAAATTCTTTTAACCTTAATGTCAGGAGATGTGTTCATAGGTCTCAGAGTGTGTCACAGCTGAAACAAAGCTTTGAAAATAACAAAGTTAGATCAAGATGTTTTTGTTAAATAATTTTGAGGCGAAAAACCCAAGAAGACAATCTAAAGTTTTAGGAAGGCACACAGTTGAATGAGGAACTCTTTAAGGTCAGAGAACAAGAACAAAGCAGCCCAATTATTACTAACATATTCTCCTTACTAGGTTTGTTTCATGACCAAAGGTTATGATTTTCTCTTTTTTTTAAAGATTTATTTATTATGTAATGTATACAGCGTTCTGCCTGTATGTATACCTGCAGGCCAGAAGAGGGCACCAGATCTCATTACGGATGGTTGTGAGCCACCATGTGGTTGCTGGGAATTGAACTTAGGAACCCTGGAAGAGCGAGCAGCCAGTGCTCTTAACCACTGAGCCATCTCTCCAGCCCCGATTAATTTCTTATACCCATTTCTGCCCTCAATCTCCTGATATATATATATATGTATATATATGCATATATATATATGAATTGATATATATCCTAAAGATTTAAAGTAGAGCTGTTTGATTCTTTTTCACATATAAAAGTTTAGGTTTGTAATTTAAGATTCCTTATAAGATTACCTTTCAAGATAAGCAAAAAATAATTGGCCCTTTCTTTATAATGCATCCTGCCAGTAAAAGAGCTGACAAGAACACCTTGCTTGCCCAATGGTCAATCTGTAACAAGTTGCTTGGGTATGAATGTATGTGGATTCTTGAGATAATTTATTTTTCAACTGTAATACATAAAATGTTTAATCATGTGAGAGAGATGAAAAACGTGTTTTTACCTATAATCATTTACTTGAGAAATGGAATGCAACCATTTTGACTCTCGTACTGCCTAGAAGATTCTGTCGGGGTATAAAAGCTGTGAAAAAAAATGAGAGGAGAGAGAGAATAGAGAGGGAGAATAAAGAAGGGAATCAAGAGAGTTTGTGGGTGCCTTTTCCCTAACCCCCCTCAGATAGAAAAGTCTAGCCTTGATGACTCGGTGGATTCCTGTCAAAGCCTGTGCTGCTGGAGACTGCCCCCCACCACCACCACAGTGGTAAGATATGTTTGTGTGCCATGCCCAGGGAAGCACTTGGCACATCCAGATGACCTATAGAGAAATACATACACGTGCACAGGTGAGAGGAATTTGCCTGCTCTGAGTGCACTAAGAACATCAAGGCTTGTCAAGGCCCCCTGGGTAAGGAAGGGAGGCCCTGCTCTATCCCTGGGTGGAGGAGCCTTGCCTTTGAATAATGAGGCAAGTTTTGAAGGCTGAAATAATGCCACCACTTTAGCCTTTATTACCACCAGTATGGAGGCTGTCTGTCCTGAAGGTGTCACCCATATTACCAACAGTGGCATCGATGCCATTCCGGTGGAAGATTTGCAGTCCACTAACACCAGTTGCAGTGATTTCTGAGATTGAACATCTGAGGTTAGAGACATATGAGCTGATTACTCGTCAGCTGTCAGGTGCAAGGTGGCATGGACTCAAGAGGCATGAGAGAGACAGACAGAGACAGAGACAGAGACAGAGACAGAGACAGAGAGAGACAGACAGAGACAGAGAGAGACAAAGAGAGACAGAGACACAGAGAGACAGACAGAGACAGACAGAGACAAAGAGAGACACACACACACAGAGAGAGAGACAGAGAGACAGAGAGACAGAGACAGAGAGAGACAAAGAGAGACAGAGAGACAGAGACACAGAGAGACAGAGAAACAGAAGAGACAAAGAGAGACAGAGACAGAGAGAGACAAAGAGAGACAGAGACAGAGACACAGAGAGACAGACAGACAGAGAGAGAGAGAGAGTGCCGTGGGGCATTAAAGTGCACAGTGATGAGCATCCATCTATGCCACCAGGACCTCCTTGAAAGTGGAAAATACTAGTGAAAACTTGTTGATGTCACCCTTTAGGGAAGAATATCTTAGTGCACCTTGTTTTCTCTCTCTGCCTTGCCCTCTCTTCCCTCTGAGAGGACTGGTGAGTAGGAACTATTTTGCATCGCATTTCATTCTCCTCCACTCCAATCCGTAGTCCGAAGTTCTGGCATCTCCCTGGCACAACTGAGTCTCACCACACACACTGGCCGCCCTCACTGCCGCCAGGCTTGGCCTCTGTTCTCCTTCTTCTCATCCTCCCTCTCTTGTCCCCTCCCTGGTGAGGGTCAGATGACTCCAAGACTCCTCAGTTCAGACACCAGAGACCTGTCCACACCACATGCTGTCCACACTGTCTGACCACGGAAGAGTGTCTGTCACGTCCTCTTCCAGAGACCCTGTCCTTTAGGAAGCCCACTGCTCAATTCTAGAGCCATTCTACTTAATGAATATCCACTTTTCTCTTTTAATTTCATGGCTGTCAGTCAATCTGACAGATAAGCCTAGGACAACAATCTGCATTTAGGCATGCGGGATAATGTAGGCATGACTCTAGGAATTGTTATTCTATTTTGAAGGGGGCGATTACACCATTTTGTGGTTGTAGTGAAGCAATAGGACGCCCAATGAGAACTTTGTTTTGTCTTCTAAAATAGTTTTGATGTTTCTCCCCCCACCCCATCTAAGCAGTTACACAGGCTCTCAATGGGGCCCTACTGTACAGTAGTGTGTGGTGAATATGCATAGTTACATTAACACGGATTGCTTTGTATTTTGAGAGTGGATCTCATATGATCCAGGCTGGTCTTGAACTCACGTAGCTGAGGGTGACTTTTAACATCTGATCCTCCTGCTACTTCTACCTCCCAAGTGTTGGGATTGCAGGTGTGCATCATTAGGTCTGGCATAGACACGGATTCTATCAGCAAATGGTTTCCATTTGATGTCTAGACGCTGTGCGTGGTTTGGAGAGTCTCCACTGGCCCAGAAATCCCCTCTCTCATGAGCCAACTATGTCATTCCTCTCACTTGGCTTCGTGGCTGTCATAGAGTAACCCGGATGTTATGCGCATGCTCGGTTGTTCGTGGTGAAGGTTTTGGGAGCAGTGCACGATTTAGGTTCCCGGAAACTGGCATGTTGGTGACTCCAGGAGGTAGTGCCATGGGCTTTGCTCCACAGTCTTTACCCTTGAATCCACCTCGGGGTGAATCGAGTGGCATCTGGTCTCCCCTACTTGTCTTTCCGATACTTTTCTGTAGCCTCTCACTTGAGTGACAGCTCTCAGAGCCAGGGTTTTTAAACACATTTCAAGGTGTTCCTGTTGTTATGATACGCTTGAGGGGACCTTGGCGGACTCCATGGCAGGCAAGGGTGACCGAGGCGGAGGGACAAACATGCCAGGCAGACAGACCTTAGTGAGAAGTTTTACTAGAAAGGAAAGGGGGATGGGGGTGACGGGACACGGTAAAGAGACACAGAAAAAGAGAGAAGGCAGAAGACAGAAAAGTGCTGTCTGCCCCAGGAGAACAGCGGGAAAGGAAGAATTCAGAGAGAGAGGTGCCAGGAACCAGCGTAAGTGGGCGGAGGTCTTTCTTTTCAAAGGGTCCTTTGCACCTGGACTGACCAGGGTACTGCCTGAGCGCATTCTGCCAGGTGGACAGGGGCAGGCCAGCGTAATGCCTGAATCCTTACACCTGTAGGTAGGGTGGGGTCTCTAAGAGGTTCCTAAATTGGACTCACCCCTTGTCAGCCAGCCCTGCACCCGACATTTCCTAAGATTCTGACAATGCTTGCCAGCTCTGTGTCCTTTGGCTCCCAAACCCCTGGCCATTTCTGGCTTTGGGCACCCAGCTCTCACCTATCACCCCAGCCTCGTCCGCCAAGGCCCCCCTCTTCCACTGTCACCTTTAGCTATGCTTGGCCACGCCCAGTGACAGTTACAACTGCCCACAGCGGGACCGTTTAGAATTCGCCTGCCTCCCAGGCAGCGCTAGAGCTGTAGCCCAGTCACAAGAACATGGAGAAGCCCCGCTGGCTGGTCGTGCCGCCCTGAGTGCCGTCTGCCCTCTCCACATTGTTGATGGGTAAGGCTATCATCATGAGATTGAGCTCAGTCATGCATGAGCTCAAATATGGTCTGGATTTGACAGCAAGAGGAATAAAGTCCACATCAGTGGGAGGCACACTTTCTTCACCCTGAACGATTATTCAGGGATAATGACCTCTGAGAGAGGGGACCTTCAGTCTTCTCTTGTACTATAGAGAAATGATGATTGGACCTGTCCATTTGGTCACCGAGACTGCTGGACTGGGGCCAACCTCCATATAGCATGGATAGTCTATGCTGGGAAGACAGACCTGTCATTTCCTCCAAGTCTCTGTCCACAGACTTGAGTGCCTTGTAGAAGAAGACTCCAGCCCTGCGGAGAAATACCGCAGCCTCCAGCCAAACATAGGAACAAGTGCAGTTCCTCCAAAGCCTACAGGCAGCTCACGGATGCCCTGGTGAGCATCACAACACAACATGGCCTTGCATCCCAGCTGCCAGAAAGTTGTTTTCATTTTCTTCCCCTGAGCCTGACATTTGCTGCCACCCCCACTAAGCTCCGAGGCATCAGAGGAGCCAGACTGCAGATCACCAGCCTGCCTTGGTGTCAATTTCTGTTTCTATTTTACTTGCAGCCAGGAC
Organism: Mesocricetus auratus; assembly: GCF_017639785.1. NCBI lineage: Eukaryota > Metazoa > Chordata > Mammalia > Rodentia > Cricetidae > Mesocricetus > Mesocricetus auratus. The sequence continues at coordinate 17,272,263 of NW_024429194.1, forward strand.
TTCCCAGCTGTCTCTATCCCACAGGCTAAAATCCTGCTCAGGGTGGTTTGTCTCTACTGCCAAGAGAATGGTTTCGGAGCATCGTGTCCTGGAGGTGCTGGTGATGTCCCACTTTCACAGCCTCAAATATAAAATGGCGGTGTTCCAGCAGGAGTGAGTCTGGCCCCAAAGGCATCCAGAGCATCACGGACACAAGAAGGACCCATTAAGGAGGCAGGGCAGGTCCTGATGCTACCGGCGGCCCCTCCTCCCCCATCAAGAGCCGTGTCTTTTTGATCCCCTCCTCTAACTCTGCCCACTGCTCTTTCCTCATGTCTCTATATTCAATGCACAACCCAGAGCATCAAGACTAAACTGGCTGTGGCCTCAGCCTCTGGCCTGCAGTCCTGATCCCAGCACGTAGTGCCTGGTCAACCTGCTTGTCACAACCTGAACGTGGCTGCCCGTGTATCCCCCAGAGTCACAACGTGCCCCTGCTTACCTGCAGACAGTGCTGCCCTGCTGTCTTTTGAGAAAACACAACTGAGGTTCTGAAACCCACATCCCTGCAGCTCCCCACGCCTCTGTATACACTGAGGCTCCGGTCTGGACTCCTGTCTTCCTTCAGGTGTCTCTAACTGGATAAGAGCCATCTAGACAGCAGTTCTTCCAGGGAATAGGTAGCTGCTATCTGAAGATTCTCAGCTCACAGAGCACAGAGACCCCCCCCCCAAGTCCTTTCTGTTTTATGAGCCCATTATCTTCCTTTCATTGGTGAGCCAGAGGGTAGCTTCCCCAAGGTATTCCCATGCCCCGGGGGCCTTTTCTTTTCTAAGTATCAACACTGTCCTCCAGAGGATGGACATAGCTTGCTTGATCACTATGTGACAGGAGCCACACCCGAGGTGAGTCCTGCCCATGGTTCACTGCCGGTGCATGGATTTCCTCTCATCTCCTGTTTTCTCACAACCTCTTCATTGAAGACGCTTTGAACTTGCCCTCAGTGGGCAAAATATGTGCTGTTGATTCTAGCTGTGTCCTAGAGCTGAGCTCATTAGGATAAGGAGCAAGCTATGGGTGGCCAGGCTGGGCCAAGGAGAGGAATCTCAGCCCCTAGTCACCTGTGGTTATTCTCAGTTCAGAGAGTAGTGGCACTTGTATAGGGCAGTCTGTCCCTTTTTAGAGGCCAATTTCTCAGCAAGCCCAGCCCTCCTTATCCCTGCTGAGCCGTTGTGGATAAAGACAGGGCTTAGCCTTGCCCTTCTTAGCAAGCAAGGAACTTGTACTATGGCCAAGACCTCTTGCAGCACTTAAATACTAGAGCTAAAGTAGAACAGCCCACAGCTGACTGAAAGGCATCAGCCTTATTTCAATGGTGGACCTGTTGACCTGTGGGCCAAGAACTCCTCCTGGCTTCCTTTGCAAGTTGCTGTCTGTTGGATCTCAAAGGCATGAGTTGATTTGTGTCTAATGGTTGTTCTTACACAGCAAGTACAAAGCTGCCTAGTTACAAAGAAGACAAAATGTTTACTATGTGGCTCTATATAGAAAAGGTTGGCCATTGCTGATGAAGACCCCTGGGTTTGCAACCTGCTACCTGCACAAAAGCCACCTGCCTGGAGACCTCTAGGTGAGTGAGCCCACGCTAACCTGAGAGGATAAGGGATGAGCATTGGGTCAGGGCCTCAGGAAGAGCCCACTGTGGGGAGCTGACGTAACGGATAGATGCTCCCATTTGCCTGAGGTGATACTTTGTCTTCACTTCCCAGTTGGCACCTTGGACATGGGCCAACTCCTCTCCCAGGTCTCCCACTGCTGGCTGGTACAGATTTTTGGCATGTGATGGAACAAGGCAGAAAGGAAAATGACACACCCACAAACAGCACCTTCTCTGACCTATAGGAAGGACTGCATCATGCTGTTCATCGATGGTACAAACCTACCTTCATTCCACCTGCTCAACAAAGAGACCAGAGTACCTGTCGTCCAACAGCCCCACTCTGATACTAAGTCCAGAGCAGAAGCCAGCTTCCTCAGACCTTAATCACCTCACACAGCTCCAATCCTATCACAGCTAGGATGCAGCTCAGTGACAGAACCGTTGGAGGCTTGTTGTCACGTCGGGCTCGTGACAGCAAGCCTCCAACTGGCCAGGACCCTTCCGGCATGTTGAGACACCTCCAGCTAGCAGCAGTTCAGGCATTGATGCTGCTAAGACCTCCTGTGTGGCCTTGGCTAGCAAGCATTGGCACTGGTAATGGGGTCATCACTCTACCTGCAGATACTGGAATCTGATCAGCAGTCACTGGGATTTCCAGTGTTTCCTGGGAAAAGAAATGGCCCAGGGACGTGTGACTAGTAGTGGAAGCAGAGATGGTTTATTAAGGAAGAAAGCACCTCCAGGGGAAGAAGTGGGCCAGAGTTTGAAGAAAGGTCAGAAGCTCAATGGCGCCAGTGCCTGGGGGTCGTGTGTAGAATGTAAACTCTTTGTGGATTCGCCATGAGCCGGCCTTGGAGGTGACGGATTCACGTCTCCTCTGCTAATCTGTTTCTTTCATATGCTGTTGCTGACCTACCTTTCTACCTGACTCTCCTGGCACAGCACGGCTACCACTAAGACTTACGGTGGTTGTTTGTCCTTTTCCAGGCCCCGAGGCCAATGTTAGTAGTTCTGCTTGTATATCGGCTGCTGACTACTAAATGAAGGTTTCTCCTGATTGGAGGCATAGATGCCCTGGCCTTTTTTTTTTTTTTTTCAGTGATGATCATTTGGGTGACTTTAGTCTTCTATTTGGACTGACAATGTCACAAAGACAGAGGGACCAGGACCTGCAGTTGCACGGGCGCCAAAGTAGGCAGTGCTGGACACTGCTCAAGAGGCAGCATCCAGGCTGGGGTGCTTGAGATGGTTGCTTTAAGAAACCCTGGAAAGCAAATGCCTTTCCTGTCCCCATTTCCCAGGCCTACCTGCCATCATGCTCAGCTGGGAAGATGGTGAGATATGCAATCTGGCCTCTCTGGTCCATGGCATCCCCTGCAGAGAGGGGCACACCTCAGACCTGTGTCACGAGGTGACTGGGCCACATCCCCTAGCACTGAGCATCCTAGGGGTGGCCATGCAGGGAGTCCAGGTTATAAGGTCAAGTCCTAAAATTGTCCTGGCTCTCACCCAAGGGCACAGATGCAAGGCAGGAAGCTCCTCTCCTCTCCCTGGATATGAGCAACTGGACTGAGGGTGAGGGTGGGCCAGAAGCCTCCTGATCATGCACAGTGGATCAGCCCCCAATGGCCCAAGCGTACAGTGGGGGCAAGAAGTAAGAGCAGCTCGGGTTGGCTAGCTTCTGCTCACAGAACTACTGAAAAGTAACCAGAATGTTATCAGGGATCAGTGCTCAGTGATCATGGTCACTGCTACCATCTGAAGGCACTGGGGAACAGCCTTGGGCTTCCAAACACCCAGGGCTGGGACAGGCTGCAGAGTTACAGCCTCCCTGGCCCCACCCCAGATGTCCCTGTGCAGCTGAGGACAGAATAGGTCCTTAGAGACTTTTGTTCAACAGCACTGATTCCTCACTGGGCCCACAAAGCAGCCAAGCCCAGGGTCAGAGCTTGACATCTCTGCCTTGTTTTGCATACTTAACCCATGTCACCCACCTTCGAGGCCTAAATCTCAGAGATGATTTGTTGTTCTAAACCTGGGTCACCTTAGATTCTAAGAGCACCAAAGCCTCCCAGGACATTTCTCCAGAGAAGGGCAATGACCTATGAAGACAAGGCCATGAGTTGGCCAGGACTGCTTCAATATACACAGCTTCGTTTATCCTGCACCAATTCTGTTTTAACCTAAAGCTCATGTCAGTATCCCAAAGAGGACTTGGGAGGAGGTCATATTTGTTCCTCTTTCCGCTGTGGCCACAATGATTAAATTTTCTGCTTTACATCACTGTGTGTTTCTTTAATCAGTGTACCAGTGATGACGGTGGCATGTGGGTACATCTAGGGGGGTTCCAGGTTCTTATATCCCAAAACAAGGAATTGGACAGAGACACACAGATAGCAACAAACAATGCAAGTAAATGTTCTAAGAATGTATCTCCAGGGGCTGGAGAGGTGGCTCAGTGGTTAAGAGCACTGGCTGCTCTTGCAGAGGTCTTGAGTTCAATTCCCAGCAATCACATGTTGGCTCACAATCATCTGTAATAAGATCTGGTGCCCTCTTCTGGACTACAGGCATACATGCAGGTAGAACACTGTATACAAAATATATAAATCATATAGGTATCTTAAAGGGCAGGAGGAAGTGTGCTGGAGCCAGAAGAAAGTTATTGACTCACAAAGGATTGGGGCACTTGTGTCACTAGGGTGGGCTTTAGGGGGCTCATTTGCATAGCACCTACTTCTGTGCTTCATTTGTATAGTATGGGATTTCTCTGTGCCCTGATACATGTGACTCATGAGTTATGGCTCACTTTTGAGTGTTCTGGAATCCTCTACACATGCTCCAGTAACGTGCCAGGTCTAGTCAGGTGTGGTGGCAGCTTAGCTGCTGCAGCCATCGTTTTCACCAACAGGTGTTTTCACCAACAGGTGTTTTCACCAAGAGGCGTTTTCACCAACAGGTGTTTTCACCAACAGGTGTTGCTCATACGCTATCTTTGCCCTTTTTTTTTTTTTTTTGGCAAGGCCTTCTAGGTCTCACACTGTTCCCAATTCTCCCACCTGGACTCCTTCCTGAGAGAGGTGGTCCCAGAAATCTTTGGGAGAGAGCTGGGGGACAGTGATACATCTTTTAATACTTTTTAGTAAGTATTTCCTGCTGTGAAGGGCGCAATCCCTGCCTAAGAGGGCCCCCAAGACTCCCTGTTCTAGGCAGTGCCTGGGAAGATTTGGACCCCAAATCTTCTGTATCCTAGGAGACTCAAATTTTATAAGGAGGCTAAAAACATAAGATGCACAGTGCCCACCAATGACTCCTACTGGGGCACAGGAAATCTATGACCATGCATTGTCCTAGGGGAGCCGTCCTTGTACAGTGCGCTCCTGGGTTGTACCTTTGGGTTGCTTTAAGACAAAATACTGATGGTTGTATATTGAGAATGTGGGAAAGAAGAAAATAATTCAAAGAAGAAGTATAATTGTGAACTAGAATAAAGAAAACAGTTGAGGTTTTAATCCCTGAGCATGTATTATACAAACAGTGCCCAAAGAAAAATAATGAAGACCAAAACATAGTGATTACATATGCTAGCAGATGTGTTAATCAGACTTCTCTACATCTAAAAGATGTATTTTTCTCGATTAAAGAAAACATTTAGTTTTTTAAAGTTTTCATGTATAAGTGGCCTTCAAGGTGTTCTCGAAGCTGTAGAGATCCAGAGTAGATAGATTGTATTGTAGGGATTAACTTTTGTTAGTCGAGGCTGAGTAGGCATCTACCCACCCAGAGAAGATAGCAGCAAATGTCAGAAGATACTTGTCTCCTGGACAAGACTTGTCTTTCACATTGCTTTGGCTGCTATAGTTAATAAGCATCCTCGATGTGCTTTTCATTTTTTATTTAAATTTAAGTGTCTAAACATGGACCTGGGGCTTCTCAGTTTGCTTTTTCCAATATGGCTACATTGATTTAACCTCTTTTCTTTATCCCTTTCCATCATTTATCATCAGGCTACCAATCAGGATTTTTCACCTAACACTCCATTCACTCTGTGAACTAAAAGGAAAAATTTCAATTTCTGTGACCACTTATTTATAAGCCACTTGGGTGCTATGTAAACAAAAATACAAGCCTAACACACATAGACAACACATAGCCACCAAGAGCTGCATGCGTAGATTTCAAACCCCAAAGGTTTTGTAGCTTTCTAGTCACCATTTGCCAATTTTGAAGTTAGACTGTCGATCTGGTTATTCCGGCCACAGTACTGAGTGATCTTTAATCCAAAGCCTGTTCTTTTAAAAGGTGTTAGTAGAAATTATGAGGGCTTAGGCCTAAATGACAAAGTTGAAACCACCCCAGTTAAATGACACAGTTTAAACCACCCCAGTGCTATGGGTACAACATAAATATTTAGGAGGCAATTTGACAGCATGGGCATTTAGCATTGCATTCTACTGTGGGAACACCAGACCTTGAGCAGAGACCCACTTCCCCTTCTGCCTGGGAGTAGGCAGCTGTAGACAATGTTTAGTAAAAACATGTTTACTAAAAACGATACAATAAGTTCCTGGAAAAGGCCTTCCCACGGAAACCGCCCTGACCTCGACCTTGTCTAAAGACTAACTGCACCTTCAAAAACCCACACACATCCACCTCTGGGTCAGAGCAGAACCAGCCAGGGGAGAGGAGAGAGCAGAAGCTTCTCTGGTGGGAGCTTTTCTTAGGAGGTTTTCTTGAACCTTTTTGGAGCCTGCTTAAAGTTTTCTTTACATCATTGAACAAGTCTCTGTGTTGTCAATCCCTGACACCCTCTGCACGTTCTCGGACACAGGCCACGCAGCAGACGTGACAATTGGAGGTCCCACTGAGATCGTGAAAGCGAGGTAAGTGGACAGGGTTAAGAAACTATGGGGAATAGTTCTGGGAACCTAGAATCATTACAGTATCAACTAAAAAAGTTACTTAAAGGACATGGGACTGCAGTCAAGTCTAAAACCCTAGAAGGCTTTCTAAAATCCATCGAACGAGCCAGTCCATGGTTCATTACTGGGGGAAGCTTAAATATTCCAGATTGGAAGGAGGTTCGCCGTGATCTTCATAGACTTTTACGAAAAGAGGGATCTGAGTCCTTGCCCCCTACGACATTCTCCTTATGGAGATTAGTGAGGGGAGCACTTTTGACAGATAAGGTTCGTCACCACCAGGTAGTTCAGGACACAAAAGAGGCTTTTTTTAGAGTTACAAGAGACTGAGACTCAAGCCTCCTTGAGTTCAGGGGAAGAGAGTGAGGAAGAGACCGTGACTGAAACTAGAGGCTCCATTATTAGTGAGGATGAGGGGGAGTCTCTTAGTAACAACAAAAAAATGGGTAGAGGTCTCCGGGCAAAACGCAAAAAGGGCTCCAGTCAGAATCGGTTATATCCTTCTCTATCAGATCTAGAAAATGGAAATAGCTCAGACTCAGACTCGTCACAGTCTGAAAAGGAACGGTTACTTGGTGAGATCGCGGCCCTTAAAAAAGAACTAAAAAAAGATTCCAATTAAGGAAAGACAGGACAGGGAGAGAAACCCTTCCCCATACTCTGAAAAAAGGGACTCCTCCTATGAGATAACCCAGTCCTTCTCAGACCTGGAGGGAAGACCCAGAGGAGGGGTCCAATGCTGCCCGGTGGTGGCCCCAGTAATGGAAGTTCCAGATCCGAACAGTTCTGGACAGGTCATTCGGCGTCATAACCCTTTAAATTTTAAGGATATAAAACAACTTAAAAAGGCAACTTTAAATTATGGAGCACAAACTCCCTTTACACTTTCCTTAATGGAATCTTTTGCGTCTCTTAATTTGACACCTGGCGATTGGCAGCAGCTTTGCAGAGCAGCTCTGTCAGGGGGAGATTATTTGATTTGGAGAGGTGAGTTTCAGGAAAGATGCAGCCAGACAGCCCAAAGAAATGCACAGGCCGGACAGCCCCAGAGAAATGTGGAGGTGCTTACCGGGAGTGGTCAATACGCCACCATTCAGCAACAAATGCAATATGACATCGCAGTCATATTGTAAGGAAGCCCTTCGCCCCTATCGCAATAAAAGTCTAAATGACTATATCCGGATCTGTAGGGACATTGATGGGAACTTCATCCAGGGCCAAGTGTTAGCTGCTGCTATTCGGCCCCAAGTGGGGAAAGAAAGACCTACTCTGGGAAGGAGAAAAACATGTTTCAGCTGCAGCAGGGAGGGACACTTCCGTAGAGAGTGCCCTCAAAATAGTACTACGGGTCTCAAGAGACCTGGTTTATGCCCCCGTTGTCGAAGGGGATATCATTGGGCCAATAACTGCTACTCTAAAACTGACCGGGAGGGAAACTTCCTTCCTGCTAATAATAATCAGGGAAACGGGAGGAGGGCCCCGCCCCAGGGCCCCAAAACCAATGTGTACGGGGCAATGACCCCTGCTCTGGGCAGTGGCAGGACTCATTTTCTCCCCCCAGAGCAACCCCTTCATATCTCAGACCTCCTTAGAGCCACCTCAGGGAGTGCAGGATTGGACCTCGCTCCCTCCGCCCGGGCAATCCTAACACCAGAAATGGGGATCCAGGCCCTCCCTACTGGGGTGCATGGGCCATTGCCCCCAAGCACGGTCGGACTACTCTTGGGATGGTCCAGTACTATTCTTCGAGGCATCCAGGTACACCCCGGTGTTATAGACCAGGATAGTGAGGGGAGATTAAAATAATGACATCAGTGGGCAGTGGGGTTGTTGCCATCCCTGCAGGAGAATGGATTGCTCAGATACTCCTCCTCCCTACAGCTCCTTGTGAGGCTAGAAAAATTAAAGAGAAAAGGGGCAACCAAGGTTTTGGAAGTACCGGCCAGGCAGCATTTTGGGTAGCCACTATGGAGAACCGCCCCCAGCTTACATTAAAGATAGAAGGCAATTCCTTTAGGGGCGTCTTAGATTCTGGGGCAGATTTTTCTGTCCTCTCAGATAAATTCTGGCCCCCCGCCTGGCCGAAAGAGGAAGGGACAGTGACCCTCCAGGGAATAGGACAGGCTGTGCCCCCAAAAAAGCCCCAGAATCCTAAAGTGGCAAGACTCTGAGGGCCACACAGGGCTTTTCCAGCCATATGTTTTGCCTGGCCTCCCTATTAACCTCTGGGGACGGGACCTCATGCAAGAAATGGGAGTGGTCCTCACCACCCAGGCACCCAAGTCCAAAAGCAGGGGCCCCCAGATGACGCAAGGGAGGGGCTGCAGCCCAGGGAGGGAACTAGGTAAACTAGAACAGGGAGAGGTTTGCCCTGTGGCATCCCTCCCTTTGGAGACCAGGGCCCCAGGGAATAGGAAGGGTTTTGGTCATTTTTTATGAGGGTCACTGTTGTGCCGCCAGCCCCCATACCCATCACATGGCTATCAGATGATCCGGTATGGGTGGAACAGTGGCCCTTACCAGCGGAGAAACTAAGGGCGGCTCACCAGCTAGTTCAAGAACAATTGGAGGCAGGTCATTTGGTTCCTTCCACGTCCCCTTGGAATACCCTTATATTTGTAATAAAAAAATCTTCAGGGAAATGGAGGTTACTACAAGACTTGAGGGCCGTGAATGCGACCATGCAACCTATGGGGGCTCTGCAGCCTGGCTTGCCTATGCCTGTGGCCATTCCTAGAGACTGGCATTTGATTGTCATTGACTTGAAGGATTGCTTCTTTTCTATTCCCTTACATTCTCAAGATAGTCCTCGGTTTGCGTTTAGCCTTCCTGCGATTAACTTTAGGGAGCCTGCCCTTCGCTTCCAATGGGTGGTGCTCCCCCAAGGGATGGCTAATAGTCCAACTATATGCCAGATTTATGTAGCTGCCTGTTTAGATCCACTCAGACGTAAGTTCCCTGATCTTTACATTATCCACTACATGGATGATATTCTTTTGGCCGCGGCCGAAGAAAGACAATGTTACATAGCCTTTGCAGAGCTACAGGAACTTCTGGAGGCCCGCGGATTTATTTTGGCTCCTGAAAAGATCCAAAAGAGACCCCCTTATACTTATTTGGGTCATCAAATTCAACAAAGTGGCCTCCGGCCACAAAGACTCCAGATCGATTGTTCAAATTTAAAAACACTTCATGATTGGCAGAGATTTTTGGGAGAGGTGCAATGGTTCCACCCTTCTCTTTCTATTAAAACTGGGGCTCTTAAAGCGCTTTATGATATTCTTCCTGGGGACCCTGCTCCAACTTCCCCTAGACAGATTACCCCAGAGGCCAGGGAAGCCCTACAATTGTTGTTAAGAAGTATAGAGCAAGCCCACCTTTGGCGTATAGATTATGGGCAGCCCCTTGTTCTGGTTGTACTTTCATCTAGCTTTTCGCCCACTGCCGTGTTTTGGCACCCAGTTTGATAACCATTATATCAATAGCCCCTTGATGTCTTTTTTTAAACAACACCCTGTGATCTTTCCCAAGATTTTAAAGGAGAACCCTCTAGTTGGAGCTCACTCAGTCTTTACAGACGGCTCCTCCAAGGGTTTCGCGGTGGTAGTTTCTTCTCAGGTGCAGAAGAGGGTACCCATAGGACAGATGTCAGCACAAGCTGCCGAGTTGTTTGCTTGCTTGATGGCTTTCCAAATGTTTGAGGGAGAGCCCTTTAATTTATATACTGATAGTGTTTATGTTGCCAACATTGTTAGACCTTTAGAAACTTCTCCATATGTTCTTCCAACCTCCCAGGTTCGTTCCTTATTAGTTCAGCTCCAACATCTTATTTGGCAGCGCATCCACCCTGCTTATGTGGGATTTATTCGTGCACATACTAACCTTCCAGGACCCCTTGCCCAGGGCAATCAAATTGCTGACTCCTTGACCCGCCCTAGGGTCTTATTTACTCAGGAGCAGCTTGCCCACCAGCTCCATGAGAGGTATCATCTAAATGCCCGCTCCATTAAATTTCACACTGGGTGCCCCTTATCCATAGCTACACAGATTACCTCTCAGTGCCCTGATTGTGCCCCTTATCATAATTCTCCCAATGAGGGGGTAAATCCCGGGGCCTCAGGGCCAACCATCTCTGGCAAATGGATGTCACTCACCTGCCGCAGGCAGGGAAATTAAAATACATGCATGTCTCGGTGGATACGTATTCTAAACTGATTTTTGCCTCTCTCCACTCAGGAGAGAAGATTAAAGATGTTATTTCTCATTGCCTACAGGCCTTTGCCTACATGGGCGTACCCGATGCCCTAAAAACGGACAATGGCCCTGCCTATGCCAGCAATTGCTTTGCTGCCTTTTGCAGGGAACATCACATTGTCCATTCTTTTGGTATTCCTCACAACACCACCGGACAGGCTATTGTGGAGCGCACCCATGCCACTCTCAAACAGTATTTTAAGAAAATAAAAAAGGGGAGTATGTTACCTCCCCCAATATTCAGTTATCCACCATACTTTACATTTTAAATTTTTTGACCGTAGACCGTAATAATTTGTCTGCTATGGAGAGACATTGGAACAAACCCTCCCAGTCCTTGGGATGGGTCAGATGGAAGGATTTGATCACAGGAAAATGGCAGCCACCCACTCCCCTACTAGCTAGGGTCCGAGGGGCTGTTTGTGTTTTCCCTCCAGGAAGTGAGAAGCCCATTTGGGTCCCCGAATGGTGCATCAGACATGTCGACCCCAATACTACTCCGGATACTAGGAATGCTCACCATGCTAAAGATGATCCAACCATTGCTGAACACTCAGGTAAAGGAAATATGGGCGTTGGTGAGGATTCTCCCCCCATGTTAATGCCAGTTAGTCATTCCAGCTCTCTGTTCATCAATTTTTATAACACCAATAATACATTGGAAGCGGCTGCTGCCAATGAGATTAAAAAGTCAGAAACTAGACATTTTGAGTTTCCCCCTCCTAAGCCTGATACCAGGGTCAGGAAGTAGGGGAATCCAAGAGATTCCCAGCGGCATACGTCTTTAATCCCAACACACCTTTATGCAAGTTCCAGGACAGCCTCCAAACAATACAGAGAAACCCTGACTCAAAAAAAATTTTTTTGGTAACAGTAAAGAGGTACTGGTATTAAGTAAAGAAAAAATTTAAGTTCTATTTTGTGAGTCATCTCTAAAAACTTTTGGCCAAAAGCCTGGCCTCTCCACCTTGCATCTAGAGAATTACAAGGAGTAGGTACGGCTGTACCCCATGACTGTAGCTCAAATGGGGGAATGATAAAGAACATACAGGACTTTTTAACCCTTTTAGGTCAAGGATTAGCTGGAGTTGTTCTTTTACATAGATTTCAATTAAGGAAGCTTCATTACAACAGACTAATCATGACCTAGGGAAAAAGGATGACTAAAAGATGCATGTATGTTCTGAATGTATGGTGTGGCCACACCGGTATGTATGAAATGTGATTGTGAATGCGTGAGTGTGAACTGCTTATATGATTAAAAGGATACTTAAGTCCCTTCAAAAATAGTTAAGAAGCTACCTAGATTGCTTTATATATAGCCAAAAGGAACATCCAGCCAGTCTGTTAATGTTTTAACAGAAAAATTTAAGATACAAATGAGGCCTTGTCAGCTAGTGAGAGCTCTACAGATTAGATTGGGAAAAGACTGCTCACAGACTTCAAATAATTTTCAAAAGTTATTTGGACACAGTATAGTTTACAATCTTTGAGCGATTTTCAGAAGTTTTTGGGAAATATTTAATGGATATGTCCCTTTTAATGGGCATCTACAAATAATCTAAGTAGTAATCCCAATTTACCTAGATAGTTAACCAAGGAGGGTAGACAAATCCTTCTACTGTTATGGTCCAGCTTCAACAGTTCAAAAAAGTAATTTTTTTTTACAAAATAAAAAAGGGGGAATAATGCCCCCAGTCCCCACATGACTCATCAAATAATACACTCCTCATTTAAAAATTTTATAATGTGAATGCCAGTGAGCTTCAGACAGATTCTGGCATGATGGAACTTGAGCAACCATTGCTCAGGTCAAATGGAGACATCCATGCACTAGACAGTGGAGAAGACCCTAATTTGGGGTCGAGGGCATGTTTGTGTTTTCTTGCAGGAAAAGAATAAAGTTTTGGCAGCTGTCAGACCATTTAGTGAAATGCATGGAGCAGAGAAAAACTGGACCTGAGACCATGGGAGCCTACCTAAGCCAGTTTGAGTGAGATCTCCTAAATCAGTGTTCCTGACCCTTGATGTCATCGAATCTACAGCCCAAGAAAGAAAGAAAACAGTCGGTTCGAGATTTCCAGTTTCTCAACAGACCTGCTGCATCAACCTTCCAGACCCATGAGTTTTCATCGTGAAGCCAACAGAGAAAAAATGACCCATTTAAAGCATTTGGACATTGGTATGGACTATGAGTGGCAAAAGCCTCTTTTCAAGATTTGAACAGGACATGGTCACTTGAAATATCAGACTTAGTGGTTCCTGTTTCTGGAATCACGACTAGGCCAGTGTATTTTTCTGGAGAAATGCAACTTGTCCTAATGCGACAACTATTGTTCATATTTTTCGTAATGCTACATGTGTAACATCAATGATTGTACCTAATGTATCTATGCAAGTGCACTTTCTAAATGCTTTCCTGAGCAGATCTTGAAACGATTGTAAACTTTATCAAATTGTAAATGTAAATCACATGTGGGTTACCCTTGTAACAGAATGTAAATCATGTGCAGGTTACCCTTGTAACAGATGAAGGCTGGTAGAATGTTATGGCCCAGATCTGGTGATGGGTATGGTGATGGAGAGGTGCTATGTCAATGGGGGTCCTGGAAATGGTGACAGTGGCAGTAGGCATTCTGGCTTTATGCCGAGCTCAAACGTGCCTTGTTCCAGAGGCAAGAGATCTCTAACCAAGTATTGCTTAGCTTAGCCCATGGCAATCCCGATAGCCATGAAGGCTGGTTACAGATGATTTAAGATTGGGGTGTCTCCGACGACGGGCAACCTGTGGTGAAGACCCCTCCCACCTAAGACAGGGGTTCAAGGTCCCCCAAAGACGGGAAAGGGAGGGTGACCCTACTTGACCTAAGCCAGGAGTGCCTCATTTAAAAATAAAAAGGGGTGAATTGTGGGAACACCAGACCTTGAGCAGAGACCCACTTCCCCTTCTGCCTGGGAGTAGGCAACTGTAGACAATGTTTAGTAAAAACATGTTTACTAAAAACGATACAATAAGTTCCTGGAAAAGGCCTTCCCACGGAAACCGCCCTGACCTCGACCTTGTCTAAAGACTAACTGCACCTTCAAAAACCCACACACATCCACCTCTGGGTCAGAGCAGAACCAGCCAGGGGAGAGGAGAGAGCAGAAGCTTCTCTGGTGGGAGCTTTTCTTAGGAGGTTTTCTTGAACCTTTTTGGAGCCTGCTTAAAGTTTTCTTTACATCATTGAACAAGTCTCTGTGTTGTCAATCCCTGACACCCTCTGCACGTTCTCGGACACAGGCCACGCAGCAGACGTGACAATTGGAGGTCCCACTGAGATCGTGAAAGCGAGGTAAGTGGACAGGGTTAAGAAACTATGGGGAATAGTTCTGGGAACCTAGAATCATTACAGTATCAACTAAAAAAGTTACTTAAAGGACATGGGACTGCAGTCAAGTCTAAAACCCTAGAAGGCTTTCTAAAATCCATCGAACGAGCCAGTCCATGGTTCATTACTGGGGAAGCTTAAATATTCCAGATTGGAAGGAGGTTCGCCGTGATCTTCATAGACTTTTACGAAAAGAGGGATCTGAGTCCTTGCCCCCTACGACATTCTCCTTATGGAGATTAGTGAGGGGAGCACTTTTGACAGATAAGGTTCGTCACCACCAGGTAGTTCAGGACACAAAAGAGGCTTTTTTAGAGTTACAAGAGACTGAGACTCAAGCCTCCTTGAGTTCAGGGGAAGAGAGTGAGGAAGAGACCGTGACTGAAACTAGAGGCTCCATTATTAGTGAGGATGAGGGGGAGTCTCTTAGTAACAACAAAAAAATGGGTAGAGGTCTCCGGGCAAAACGCAAAAAGGGCTCCAGTCAGAATCGGTTATATCCTTCTCTATCAGATCTAGAAAATGGAAATAGCTCAGACTCAGACTCGTCACAGTCTGAAAAGGAACGGTTACTTGGTGAGATCGCGACCCTTAAAAAAGAACTAAAAAAGATTCCAATTAAGGAAAGACAGGACAGGGAGAGAAACCCTTCCCCATACTCTGAAAAAAGGGACTCCTCCTATGAGATAACCCAGTCCTTCTCAGACCTGGAGGGAAGACCCAGAGGAGGGGTCCAATGCTGCCCGGTGGTGGCCCCAGTAATGGAAGTTCCAGATCCGAACAGTTCTGGACAGGTCATTCGGCGTCATAACCCTTTAAATTTTAAGGATATAAAACAACTTAAAGAGGCAACTTTAAATTATGGAGCACAAACTCCCTTTACACTTTCCTTAATGGAATCTTTTGCGTCTCTTAATTTGACACCTGGCGATTGGCAGCAGCTTTGCAGAGCAGCTCTGTCAGGGGAGATTATTTGATTTGGAGAGGTGAGTTTCAGGAAAGATGCAGCCAGACAGCCCAAAGAAATGCACAGGCCGGACAGCCCCAGAGAAATGTGGAGGTGCTTACCGGGAGTGGTCAATACGCCACCATTCAGCAACAAATGCAATATGACATCGCAGTCATATTGTAAGGAAGCCCTTCGCCCCTATCGCAATAAAAGTCTAAATGACTATATCCGGATCTGTAGGGACATTGATGGGAACTTCATCCAGGGCCAAGTGTTAGCTGCTGCTATTCGGCCCCAAGTGGGGAAAGAAAGACCTACTCTGGGAAGGAGAAAAACATGTTTCAGCTGCAGCAGGGAGGGACACTTCCGTAGAGAGTGCCCTCAAAATAGTACTACGGGTCTCAAGAGACCTGGTTTATGCCCCGTTGTCGAAGGGGATATCATTGGGCCAATAACTGCTACTCTAAAACTGACCGGGAGGGAAATTTCCTTCCTGCTAATAATAATCAGGGAAACGGGAGGAGGGCCCCGCCCCAGGGCCCCAAAACCAATGTGTACGGGGCAATGACCCCTGCTCTGGGCAGTGGCAGGACTCATTTTCTCCCCCCCAGAGCAACCCCTTCATATCTCAGACCTCCTTAGAGCCACCTCAGGGAGTGCAGGATTGGACCTCGCTCCCTCCGCCCGGGCAATCCTAACACCAGAAATGGGGATCCAGGCCCTCCCTACTGGGGTGCATGGGCCATTGCCCCCAAGCACGGTCGGACTACTCTTGGGATGGTCCAGTACTATTCTTCGAGGCATCCAGGTACACCCCGGTGTTATAGACCAGGATAGTGAGGGGGAGATTAAAATAATGACATCAGTGGGCAGTGGGGTTGTTGCCATCCCTGCAGGAGAATGGATTGCTCAGATACTCCTCCTCCCTACAGCTCCTTGTGAGGCTAGAAAAATTAAAGAGAAAAGGGGCAACCAAGGTTTTGGAAGTACCGGCCAGGCAGCATTTTGGGTAGCCACTATGGAGAACCGCCCCCAGCTTACATTAAAGATAGAAGGCAATTCCTTTAGGGGCGTCTTAGATTCTGGGGCAGATTTTTCTGTCCTCTCAGATAAATTCTGGCCCCCCCGCCTGGCCGAAAGAGGAAGGGACAGTGACCCTCCAGGGAATAGGACAGGCTGTGCCCCCAAAAAAGCCCCAGAATCCTAAAGTGGCAAGACTCTGAGGGCCACACAGGGCTTTTCCAGCCATATGTTTTGCCTGGCCTCCCTATTAACCTCTGGGGACGGGACCTCATGCAAGAAATGGGAGTGGTCCTCACCACCCAGGCACCCAAGTCCAAAAGCAGGGGCCCCCAGATGACGCAAGGGAGGGGCTGCAGCCCAGGGAGGGAACTAGGTAAACTAGAACAGGGAGAGGTTTGCCCTGTGGCATCCCTCCCTTTGGAGACCAGGGCCCCAGGGAATAGGAAGGGTTTTGGTCATTTTTTATGAGGGTCACTGTTGTGCCGCCAGCCCCCATACCCATCACATGGCTATCAGATGATCCGGTATGGGTGGAACAGTGGCCCTTACCAGCGGAGAAACTAAGGGCGGCTCACCAGCTAGTTCAAGAACAATTGGAGGCAGGTCATTTGGTTCCTTCCACGTCCCCTTGGAATACCCTTATATTTGTAATAAAAAAATCTTCAGGGAAATGGAGGTTACTACAAGACTTGAGGGCCGTGAATGCGACCATGCAACCTATGGGGGCTCTGCAGCCTGGCTTGCCTATGCCTGTGGCCATTCCTAGAGACTGGCATTTGATTGTCATTGACTTGAAGGATTGCTTCTTTTCTATTCCCTTACATTCTCAAGATAGTCCTCGGTTTGCGTTTAGCCTTCCTGCGATTAACTTTAGGGAGCCTGCCCTTCGCTTCCAATGGGTGGTGCTCCCCCAAGGGATGGCTAATAGTCCAACTATATGCCAGATTTATGTAGCTGCCTGTTTAGATCCACTCAGACGTAAGTTCCCTGATCTTTACATTATCCACTACATGGATGATATTCTTTTGGCCGCGGTCGAAGAAAGACAATGTTACATAGCCTTTGCAGAGCTACAGGAACTTCTGGAGGCCCGCGGATTTATTTTGGCTCCTGAAAAGATCCAAAAGAGACCCCCTTATACTTATTTGGGTCATCAAATTCAACAAAGTGGCCTCCGGCCACAAAGACTCCAGATCGATTGTTCAAATTTAAAAACACTTCATGATTGGCAGAGATTTTTGGGAGAGGTGCAATGGTTCCACCCTTCTCTTTCTATTAAAACTGGGGCTCTTAAAGCGCTTTATGATATTCTTCCTGGGGACCCTGCTCCAACTTCCCTAGACAGATTACCCCAGAGGCCAGGGAAGCCCTACAATTGTTGTTAAGAAGTATAGAGCAAGCCCACCTTTGGCGTATAGATTATGGGCAGCCCCTTGTTCTGGTTGTACTTTCATCTAGCTTTTCGCCCACTGCCGTGTTTTGGCACCCAGTTTGATAACCATTATATCAATAGCCCCTTGATGTCTTTTTTAAACAACACCCTGTGATCTTTCCCAAGATTTTAAAGGAGAACCCTCTAGTTGGAGCTCACTCAGTCTTTACAGACGGCTCCTCCAAGGGTTTCGCGGTGGTAGTTTCTTCTCAGGTGCAGAAGAGGGTACCCATAGGACAGATGTCAGCACAAGCTGCCGAGTTGTTTGCTTGCTTGATGGCTTTCCAAATGTTTGAGGGAGAGCCCTTTAATTTATATACTGATAGTGTTTATGTTGCCAACATTGTTAGACCTTTAGAAACTTCTCCATATGTTCTTCCAACCTCCCAGGTTCGTTCCTTATTAGTTCAGCTCCAACATCTTATTTGGCAGCGCATCCACCCTGCTTATGTGGGATTTATTCGTGCACATACTAACCTTCCAGGACCCCTTGCCCAGGGCAATCAAATTGCTGACTCCTTGACCCGCCCTAGGGTCTTATTTACTCAGGAGCAGCTTGCCCACCAGCTCCATGAGAGGTATCATCTAAATGCCCGCTCCATTAAATTTCACACTGGGTGCCCCTTATCCATAGCTACACAGATTACCTCTCAGTGCCCTGATTGTGCCCCTTATCATAATTCTCCCAATGAGGGGGTAAATCCCGGGGGCCTCAGGGCCAACCATCTCTGGCAAATGGATGTCACTCACCTGCCGCAGGCAGGGAAATTAAAATACATGCATGTCTCGGTGGATACGTATTCTAAACTGATTTTTGCCTCTCTCCACTCAGGAGAGAAGATTAAAGATGTTATTTCTCATTGCCTACAGGCCTTTGCCTACATGGGCGTACCCGATGCCCTAAAAACGGACAATGGCCCTGCCTATGCCAGCAATTGCTTTGCTGCCTTTTGCAGGGAACATCACATTGTCCATTCTTTTGGTATTCCTCACAACACCACCGGACAGGCTATTGTGGAGCGCACCCATGCCACTCTCAAACAGTATTTTAAGAAAATAAAAAAGGGGGAGTATGTTACCTCCCCCAATATTCAGTTATCCACCATACTTTACATTTTAAATTTTTTGACCGTAG
Source organism: Mesocricetus auratus (assembly GCF_017639785.1). Lineage (NCBI taxonomy): Eukaryota > Metazoa > Chordata > Mammalia > Rodentia > Cricetidae > Mesocricetus > Mesocricetus auratus. Next base: position 17,290,988 of record NW_024429194.1, read on the forward strand.
ACCGTAATAATTTGTCTGCTATGGAGAGACATTGGAACAAACCCTCCCAGTCCTTGGGATGGGTCAGATGGAAGGATTTGATCACAGGAAAATGGCAGCCACCCACTCCCCTACTAGCTAGGGTCCGAGGGGCTGTTTGTGTTTTCCCTCCAGGAAGTGAGAAGCCCATTTGGGTCCCCGAATGGTGCATCAGACATGTCGACCCCAATACTACTCCGGATACTAGGAATGCTCACCATGCTAAAGATGATCCAACCATTGCTGAACACTCAGGTAAAGGAAATATGGGCGTTGGTGAGGATTCTCCCCCCATGTTAATGCCAGTTAGTCATTCCAGCTCTCTGTTCATCAATTTTTATAACACCAATAATACATTGGAAGCGGCTGCTGCCAATGAGATTAAAAAGTCAGAAACTAGACATTTTGAGTTTCCCCCTCCTAAGCCTGATACCAGGGTCAGGAAGTAGGGGAATCCAAGAGATTCCCAGCGGCATACGTCTTTAATCCCAACACACCTTTATGCAAGTTCCAGGACAGCCTCCAAACAATACAGAGAAACCCTGACTCAAAAAAAATTTTTTTGGTAACAGTAAAGAGGTACTGGTATTAAGTAAAGAAAAAATTTAAGTTCTATTTTGTGAGTCATCTCTAAAAACTTTTGGCCAAAAGCCTGGCCTCTCCACCTTGCATCTAGAGAATTACAAGGAGTAGGTACGGCTGTACCCCATGACTGTAGCTCAAATGGGGGAATGATAAAGAACATACAGGACTTTTTAACCCTTTTAGGTCAAGGATTAGCTGGAGTTGTTCTTTTACATAGATTTCAATTAAGGAAGCTTCATTACAACAGACTAATCATGACCTAGGGAAAAAGGATGACTAAAAGATGCATGTATGTTCTGAATGTATGGTGTGGCCACACCGGTATGTATGAAATGTGATTGTGAATGCGTGAGTGTGAACTGCTTATATGATTAAAAGGATACTTAAGTCCCTTCAAAAATAGTTAAGAAGCTACCTAGATTGCTTTATATATAGCCAAAAGGAACATCCAGCCAGTCTGTTAATGTTTTAACAGAAAAATTTAAGATACAAATGAGGCCTTGTCAGCTAGTGAGAGCTCTACAGATTAGATTGGGAAAAGACTGCTCACAGACTTCAAATAATTTTCAAAAGTTATTTGGACACAGTATAGTTTACAATCTTTGAGCGATTTTCAGAAGTTTTTGGGAAATATTTAATGGATATGTCCCTTTTAATGGGCATCTACAAATAATCTAAGTAGTAATCCCAATTTACCTAGATAGTTAACCAAGGAGGGTAGACAAATCCTTCTACTGTTATGGTCCAGCTTCAACAGTTCAAAAAAGTAATTTTTTTTTACAAAATAAAAAAGGGGGAATAATGCCCCCAGTCCCCACATGACTCATCAAATAATACACTCCTCATTTAAAAATTTTATAATGTGAATGCCAGTGAGCTTCAGACAGATTCTGGCATGATGGAACTTGAGCAACCATTGCTCAGGTCAAATGGAGACATCCATGCACTAGACAGTGGAGAAGACCCTAATTTGGGGTCGAGGGCATGTTTGTGTTTTCTTGCAGGAAAAGAATAAAGTTTTGGCAGCTGTCAGACCATTTAGTGAAATGCATGGAGCAGAGAAAAACTGGACCTGAGACCATGGGAGCCTACCTAAGCCAGTTTGAGTGAGATCTCCTAAATCAGTGTTCCTGACCCTTGATGTCATCGAATCTACAGCCCAAGAAAGAAAGAAAACAGTCGGTTCGAGATTTCCAGTTTCTCAACAGACCTGCTGCATCAACCTTCCAGACCCATGAGTTTTCATCGTGAAGCCAACAGAGAAAAAATGACCCATTTAAAGCATTTGGACATTGGTATGGACTATGAGTGGCAAAAGCCTCTTTTCAAGATTTGAACAGGACATGGTCACTTGAAATATCAGACTTAGTGGTTCCTGTTTCTGGAATCACGACTAGGCCAGTGTATTTTTCTGGAGAAATGCAACTTGTCCTAATGCGACAACTATTGTTCATATTTTTCGTAATGCTACATGTGTAACATCAATGATTGTACCTAATGTATCTATGCAAGTGCACTTTCTAAATGCTTTCCTGAGCAGATCTTGAAACGATTGTAAACTTTATCAAATTGTAAATGTAAATCACATGTGGGTTACCCTTGTAACAGAATGTAAATCATGTGCAGGTTACCCTTGTAACAGATGAAGGCTGGTAGAATGTTATGGCCCAGATCTGGTGATGGGTATGGTGATGGAGAGGTGCTATGTCAATGGGGGTCCTGGAAATGGTGACAGTGGCAGTAGGCATTCTGGCTTTATGCCGAGCTCAAACGTGCCTTGTTCCAGAGGCAAGAGATCTCTAACCAAGTATTGCTTAGCTTAGCCCATGGCAATCCCGATAGCCATGAAGGCTGGTTACAGATGATTTAAGATTGGGGTGTCTCCGACGACGGGCAACCTGTGGTGAAGACCCCTCCCACCTAAGACAGGGGTTCAAGGTCCCCCAAAGACGGGAAAGGGAGGGTGACCCTACTTGACCTAAGCCAGGAGTGCCTCATTTAAAAATAAAAAGGGGTGAATTGTGGGAACACCAGACCTTGAGCAGAGACCCACTTCCCCTTCTGCCTGGGAGTAGGCAACTGTAGACAATGTTTAGTAAAAACATGTTTACTAAAAACGATACAATAAGTTCCTGGAAAAGGCCTTCCCACGGAAACCGCCCTGACCTCGACCTTGTCTAAAGACAAACTGCACCTTCAAAAACCCACACACATCCACCTCTGGTGTCAGAGCAGAACCAGCCAGGGTAGAGGAGAGAGCAGAAGCTTCTCTGGTGGGAGCTTTTCTTAGGAGGTTTTCTTGAACCTTTTTGGAGCCTGCTTAAAGTTTTCTTTACATCATTGAACAAGTCTCTGTGTTGTCAATCCCTGACACCCTCCGCACGTTCTCGGACACAGGCCGCGCAGCAGACGTGACATTCTACCTAGGGCCCATGACTCTTCCAGCCATGGGCTTTTGACCAGGAACACAGTACCAGCAATAAAATTTCCCCAAATCAAACCAGAAGATAGTTATCCCCTATAACAATCCTGCCATTATTGCACCTGCAGGCACAGCTTGCTGTGCAAACCAAAGTCACAAACAGGCGAATGGGCAGGTATGGAGGGTTTTGTTTCATGTTCTTTCCTGGACCTCGTGCTCTAGTGTGTGCCTTATTGACTGGGTGAGTAAATCCACACCTTCAGGGCTGGGACTGTCAACAGTGGGTGAACAGAAAGGACATGACACACCGGACTGTAACCGACTCCTTGAGCTATTGTGTGGGGTTCAATTTGGAAAACAGCAGCTCACTGTTTTCATAGGACATAAACTGAGGCGAGGCACCAGGGCTCTTTAGGAGGACGGAACTAAATAAATCCTTTAAAGTGTCATAAGTCACTGGGTCAGGCTCCAGGCAATCAGGATCTGGTTTTTACAGAATCAAGGATGGGAGTTTCACTTTTTGGTTTTGACTTTTTTATCTCTTCATCCCTCCCCCCCCCAAACAGAGCAGCAGGGTCAAATCCTCGAGAGGTAAAGATCTTCCTTCCTTCTGGAACGTCCTCATAACTGAGAAGGGGTGCAGGGTGGGGGTGGGGAACCTGGTTGGTGCCTCTGTCACAGAATTCTTGGATCATAAGGCGTAAAAGGGTTGAGCTGTATATCTGAGAAGGAGGTGAATGGCAGTCACAGGAGGTTGACTTCACCTGTGACATCATTTAGACATAGTGGGGCACCGTGTCAGCACAGACAGTAATGATTGATAGTCTTGAGACAGTCCTAGCTAGAGCTTAGCAGCCTATTATCCAAAGGTGTCAAGCCCACCAGAAGGGTAAACAAACAGCACCCCGAGTCCCAGTAGCTTTCCTATGGCGATGATAAAATACCTTTACAACATCTACTTAGGAAGGGTGAGTGAGTTCTAGCCAACAGCCCAGGGTAATATCCATCATTACTGTGGGGAAGTCACAACAGTAGGCACTCGCTAGTCATATTACAGCCACAGCCAAGAAGCAGGGAGTTAGGGCTGTATAACAGTTTCCTCCAAACTGAAACACCAGGAAGTAAACACAGGTCTGGGAAAGCTGAAACAAAGGTCACCAGGGCCCTCCCTAAGGTTAAAGAAGCAGTGAAGAGCTACTGAGGTGGCTGGCCAGCCATGCTGCCAAGAGAGTCTCGACCCTGCCTGAAGGTTGTGCAGTTGTAGGAACACAGCCTTCCTGAGTCCCGAGTTGTGGTAGCTTGTCCATGATGCAGATTCTTTTGACATGGGTTTGTCTGGTCTGCCGATTTAATAAGTCATTAGATGCTGAAGGAGGCTACTTCCAGGAGGAAACTGAAGGGAAGGCAGGTCCTGGGCTAGGGTCTGTCCAAAAAGGTGGGGTATAACCCAAAGCCCTAAGGCGAGACAGACTAGATAAACTGTGTTGTGGGTGGAGATGTCCTGCATTTGAGAGCAAATAGGAACGGAGAGTCTGGATGGGTGAGAACACAAAAGCACCCCCAACGTCTAACACTGCCAGTCAGGAGGCATTGAGGGTGCCCTAGTTTACTTTTTTTCTAGCGCTGATGACCACCATGACCAAAAAAAAAAAAAAAAAAAAAAAGCAACTTGGAGAGGAAAGGGCTTATACAGTTCCTCACACAGGCAGGAACTCAAGGCAAGAAGCTGGAGGAAGGGACTGGAGCAGAAGCCATGGAAGGACCCTGTTTTATTGACATGTGCCCCATGATTGTCTCAGCTGCCCACGAGAGTCACTGTCCACTCCCACATCAACTGTCAATGTAAAAAAATGCCCACACACTCCATAATCCCAGGTCAATCCGATGGAGGCAATCCTTCCATTAGATTACTGTTGTTCTTTTGCTGCATCGACAGGCAATGAAACACAACAAACCCATGTGGGATTTATTGGAGGAAGGGAATAAGGGGAGTTAGGTGTTGGCCAACCAGGAGCAGAGAAGGGGGGCGGTGATGCGTGTCACGCCCATTGTGGGTGGGGTCATTGTGGGTGGGGTAGGCGGGGTCAGCATAATGCCAAGGTTCCAACAACCCCTTCCCAGGGGACTCTAGTCTGTCAAGTTGACAAAAGCTACCAACACTGAAGGTATCTATCCCAAAGCATTAAAGGATTGCAAACTATAAGATGGGTTATAACCACACAGCCTCACTTATTGTTGTTCAGTCCTGGACCATTCTGGAAGATCCATTTGATTTCGTTACTGCCAAAATAGGGTGTTGCATACAGACGGTTGCATAGGTGATCAGTAGCCAGAAATTATTGAAATGCTAAGACTTCCTTTTAACCATATTGCAGGTCTTTGAGGAAACGGTTAGAGCCCTTAAGGCTAACTGTTGTCTGAGTGGTGGTGGTGCATACCTTTAATCTCAGTACTCAGGAGGCAGAGGCAGGCAGAGCTCTGAATTTGAGGCCAGCCTGGTCTACAGAGTGAGTTCCAGGACAGCCAGGACTGTTATACAGAGAAACCCTGTCTCAAAAAAAAAAAGTAATTGTGACAGGGGTGACTGTTATTAATCTCCAGGAATGAAGACCCCATCCTTCAGGTGACAATTATTGGGTGAGGTAGGAGTCAAGACATTTGAGACTCCAGGCGGCTCTTGGCCGCTATGGGACAGGGAACTAACCCCAGGAGGAACTGGATCCCTTTATAACAGTTAAGACGAGTGACTTGGTCTTTCCTGTTGGGCATTGTGTGGAGATTATATTTGAATGGCTCAGAGGAGGGCAACTCAGTATCTTCTTGGGTAGGTACATTTGTAATGCCATTTGCCCCTCCTAACACTAGCCATCTGGTGGGGGGTGTCAGAGGTCCTCAGGAGTTAGACTGCAGTTGCTTGTATAAGGCATGATAAGGGACTGGTTTAGGCTCTAAGCAGTCAAGTTCTTGGTAGAGAGTAGGGGTTCATACCCACATTTGTTTTTGTCCTTTTTTCCCCCTCAAAGTAGGAAGGAGAGAGACTGATAGCATTTTAGGCTCCTTTTAAGTTGTTGCTCCTAGCAGGAAGTTGCTGTGGTTTTATAGTGTCTTGAGGCACCAGTGAGGATTACAGTCTCTGCTCAAAGCTACATATCCTGTCATGGGAGTGTTAAAGTATAGTAATTCCTTGACCCATGCCCACAGTTGGAGTGGATCCTCTCAGATACTCTTAGAGTATAAAATGAGTAAGAAGTTAGACACATAGGACTTGCCTCCTGGACAGCTTTGTTGAACAACGTTAGTGAGTTCAATGGGCATTTCTGAAGAGATTCCAGGCATCCCAAACAAAGGATAGTAGCAAGCAAAACAAGAGAATTTATTAAGAAACGATTCACACATGTTGGTGGTGGCACACACCTTTAATCCCAGTACCCAGGAGGCAGAGGAAGGTGGATCTCTGTGAGTTCCAGGCCAGCCTTGTCTACAGAGTGAGTTCTAGGGCAGCCAGGGATGTTTCACAGAGAAATTCTGTCTCAAACAAATCAAAAAAAGAAAAAAAAGAAAGAATTCACTTCCAAAAGAGATGCAGGCTGGTACACAGAGAACGCTTAGAAGCTCAAACACTGATACACACAAAGGATTGGGACTTTGGGTTTTCGGGGTCATTTGCATAGTGTCTTAGTTGGGGTTTCTATTGCTGTGATAAAACGCCACAACCAAAAGTCATCTGGGGAGAAAGGAGCACTTCATCTTATAACCCTTAGGTCATACTCTACCGCTGAGGAAAGTCGGTGCAGGAGCTGGCCTGCTCTCCATCGCTTGGTTGGCTTGTGGTCGGCTTGCTTTCTTCTATACCCGTGACCACTTGTCTACGGGTGACTCCACACATAATGAGCTCAGCCCTCCATATCAGTCACTCATTAAGAAAACGCTTGCCTACAGGTCAATTTTTTCCTTTATTGGAAATAGAATTTTTTCTCTCTTATGATATATCCTGATTATGGTTTCCCTCCCTTTACACCCCCCCCAGTTCCTTCTCACCTCCCTCCCATTCAGATACACTCCCTTTCTCTCTCATTAGAAAACAAACAGACTTCTAAGGGATAATAATAAATATAACAAAATAAAATAAGGTAAAACAAAAAACTATGGGGGCTAGAGAAAAGGCTCAGAGGTTAGGAGCACTGGCTAGTCTTCCAGAGGTCCTGAGTTCAATTCCCAGCAACCACATGGTGGCTCACAACATCTATAATGAGATCTTATACCCTCTTCTGGCACGCATGTCAGAACACTATGCATAATAAATAAATAAATCTTTTAAAAGAAAACCCAAAAGTTATGACTTCAGAGTTGGACAAGACACACAGAAGGAAAAGGGCCCAAGAGAAGGCACAAGAATCAGAGACCCACTTGTTCACGCACTCAGGAATCCCATAAGAACACTAAACTGAAAGCCATAGCATATACACAGAGGACCTGGTGCCGACTCCTCCAGGCCTGTGCTTGCTGCCTCGTCTCTGAGTTCACGCTGGTTTGGTCATGTTGATTAGGAGGCCTTGCTTTCTTGGTATCCTCCATCCCCTCTGGCGTTTACACTCTTTCTGCCTCAAGTTTCTCAGGGTTCCCTAAGTCCTGAGAGGAGCGATTTGATAGAGACATCCCATTTAGGGCTGAGTGTACCAAGATCTCTCACTCTCCACATAATATCTGTCTTTGGGTCTCCATATTTGTTCCCGTCTGCTGCAGGAGGAAGTTTCTCTGATGATGGTTGAGTAAGGCACTAACCTGTGAGTACAGGAGAATGCCATTAGAAGTCATTTACTGCTGTCTTTTTGTTGTTGTTAGAACAGTATTTGGTTTTACCCTGGGCCCCTGGGCTGTCTAACCTCTGATTCTTGGTCACCCAAGCAGCGCAGGGTATGGGTTCCATCTCATGGCGTGGGCCTTATGTCAAATCAGATACTGGTTGGCCACTCCCACAAGGTCTGTGCCACCACACCCTAGCATGTCTTTCAGGCAGAACACCCTTGTAGATCAAAAAGTTGGTGGCTGACTTGGTGTTTGTGCTTCTCTTCTGGTAGTGCGCAGAGTACCTTCCTGTACCAAAGATGCTAGAGTGTAGGGGTGAAGGCTCTGCGTAGGCACCAGCTCCACTTCTCCATGGTCAATGAGTTCTGTAGGTGTTGAGGCCTTACTATCAGTTAGTGGAGAGCAACTTATAGTCCTGGAATAGCCTGGGTTGTTTGGGGAGTCCCATGGGACCCCTTTGGCCAGCAACTCAATTAGATGTAACCCAATCCCTGTACTAAAAACTTCATTTGGTTGCAAAAGATAGCCTGTTGGGACTTTGTCTTCCCCATTAGTTTGGTGATTTCATTTAGAACACCTTCATATTTTACGAAGTTTCTACTATATTAGGTTTCAATATTGCTCTCCAATTGCCCTTAGTTTTAGCTGTCTCTCCCCACATCCCTTCTCTTATTCTCCTGTCTCCTCTGCATCCCCACCTGATTCTCCCATTCGGGCACCCCCATCTATCCATAGCATCTATTCTATTTCCCTTTCCTAATCCATCTATTGCTCCCCCACACTCTATATCTACTCTCTGTAGCTTGGGTATCATTGACTGAACAGCTAATGTCCACATATAAGCAAATACATACCAGATTTGTCTTTCTGGGCCTGGGATACCTCATTCAGGATGATTTTTCTCAATTCCATCCATTTATCTGTGAATTTCATGGTGTCGCTTTGTTTTAATGGATGAATAATACTCCATTGTGTAGAAGAACTACAATTTCTTTATACATTCTTCTGTTTAAGGACATCTAGGTTGTTTCCAATTTCTGGCTATTATGAACAGAGCCTACATCACTCAAGCATTAGGTAAACAGGGTGGCCTACAGGCCAGTCTTACAGAGCATTGTCTCAATTGCAGTTCCCTCTTTTCAGATGACTCTAGCTTGTGACATGTTGACAACAAAACAAAGCAAAACTAGCCGGTGCACACAGAGTGGGCTTTGGGGAAGTTATTTGTATAGCACAAGCTTTGTCACGAATGATCTGTCACATGCAGTTTTTAACAAACCAGAGGTCACCTCCAGACATTCTGGAGGGTCCCCGCACCTACTCCAATAGTTCCCACCAGTTCTAGTTGGCCTTGGCCAATAGTGGTGTGGGGTTCAGTGTTCCTCTTTACCAACAGGGTTTCTACTATGCTGTTTTTTACATTTATTTATTTATTTGGGTTATGTGTGGGGTTAGAGCACAACTTGTAGGATATGATTCTTCCCTACCACCATGTTGGTTCCAGGGACTGATCTCAGGTTGTTGGGATTGGTCACAGGTCCCTTTGCCAGATGAGCCGTCTCACAGTCTCTCCATATATTTTAGTATGTTGGCTCTGCAGTGAAGATGCTGTCCTTCGCTTTCCACTACTTTCTTTTGCATCATTAGGACAGATGGCCAAGCCTAACCTACAGGAACATGGGATGTCCCCTTAAAACTGTGGTTGCTGAGGGTAGAGTGCTATCTTCATCATGGCAGGTGCTCTGCTGGTGCTGTGAGCAGGGAACCTAATTCTACACACTAGAAGGTGCTGCAGGAACCCAAGTGATCTATTTCTTCCCCTCCTGAGGCTTTGTTTCTTCTATCATGGTCGGGGCACTTAGAATAAGTGTCTGTCCTTATAGCCTAGAGGTGTACTATTCAGAAAAGAATCATAGGCACACACAGGCATATTATATATTTTCATACCCATAGATACATCATCCTTTCCAAGATGAGGGTTCAGAGAATATTGCAGAGTGTGGAGAGAATGGAGGATCTGAAGGAGGAGTGTGGTAGGAAAGCCATTTCCTCTAGCTTAGCATGATCAGCAGCCATGAGCAGGAAGACTGCTGCTGTGATCCACTGAATGCCGTTGCCCACGGTCATGGTAACGAAATAAGAAAAATACTACCTTGCTGAACAGATTGATGCTGGTGGAAAAGCTGTTAGACTTCTCTCTTAGAGGGACAAGAGGGTCGGCAGACCTGAGGTTCCAGCCACTGCTCCCTCAGACCCCTGTCTGCATCTTGTCTAGAGCGGGTGTCCAGGTATATCCGAGGGGGAAGTTTCCTAGGGACTGGTAATCTAGCGGTGCAGTTTCTGTGAGTTGTCACCCGTGCTGAGAGTGGGCTTTTCAGTGATGGGGCCACCAGGGAGTGAGTGGTGGGGCCACCGTGCTTTGGTAACGCCAGTAAACTGGTTCACCAGTTTGTACTTGGGTGGAATTCTTTCTTTGGTGTCTGGAGGGTGAACAGACTTTTGCTTTGTGCAGAAAAGGTCACACAAAATGGAGGACAGTTAGGCAATAAGAGCTGGATGAAGTGGGAGTCGGGAGTGGGGGGCAACCCCCAGTTGGAGGGTCTCTGACTGCAGCATTTGGGCCAAGACAAAAGATAAAGCACAAAGGGTGAAAAAATGCACTCTGCGCTTTGGCTCTGAACTGGTTTTGGTTTGTTTGTTTTTAAGATTTACTTATTATATATACCTGTTCTGCCCACATACCAGGGCAGGGCACTAGATCTCATTATAGATGGTTGTGAGCCACTATGTGGCTGCTAGGAATTGAACTCGGGACCTCTGGAAGAACAGCCAGTGCTCTTAATCTCTGCAGCCCCTGAGCTGGCTTTGTAGTCGATTCTTGTCTCTAGAGCCCCTTGCAGCCTAAGGCCACACCCCCAGATAGTGCAGGTACCGGGTCAAATGTCAATCTTCCTCACAACAAACCCCAGCAGATAACTACCACAGCCATTGGCTTAGTGATCAACAGGCCCACTATAAACTGGAACCACCACCAAGAGGCCCAGGACTTCAACGGCAGTGTTACTGATGAGCATGGCTTTACAACCATTGGGTATCCTGAGCTGGAATCCCCCTGATTCGGAGCCTGGGCAACATCAACAGTCATGTGCTGTAGATGACAGCCTTCCAGACCACAGCTACTGCCCTCCTGCCTAACCCTGCAGGAGGCATAAAGTCTGGAGGTCCCTAAAGGAAACAGCCATTAGAGGGTCCTCTCAGAAAATGACTCCTGGCTCTTTGAGCTATATGCTCCTTCTTTGCCTCGCACCATACGTATCTGGGTGACACCGAGGACCCTGCTAGAACCATCTCCAGGAGACAGCTCTATCCTCAACCCAGAGACTGGCCACCAAGGCCCCATTCTGGTGCCTCGGGGGTTCTAGATCTGGGGTGGCAGGTATGTGGTCTTGTTCCAGGGTCCTTCACGTTGGTCTTTAGAATCTCAGTCCTCTGGTCCCTTCAGGAGAGCCGATACAGCCTCTCTAGGCCAGCTGAGCTTCCTAGAGTGTTCAAAACCCACATCAGCTTCAGGCTGATTTGAGGGCTTCTTGCCAACGTCACAGATTCCTCTAGTCCATGGTACATGTTCGCTTCTAGGTGAGTGTCAAGCTCTGAGAATCTTGGCTCCTGTGGGGTGTTTTGGAGGACGTGGCTGATGTGGATGCCTCCTGGAACTCCCTGGCCATGTAGTAGTAGCAGATGGCATCCAGGCAGCAGTTGGCATCTGAGAGTCTACTTGTGATGGACAGGGCACGGCTGAAGGTGTAGCGGGCGGCACAGGTGTTCAGGCCCAGGGAGACCTGCACGGTCAGGACCACATGCAGTGGTAGGAAGCAGATGACAAACACAGCCAAATTGGCCCAGACCATGCGGGTGGCCTTGCGGGTGGCCTCTGCCTGCGCCACGTCAGTGGTTGGCCTCTGCACCAGGACAGTCACAACCTGCAAAGAGCAGAAGACCACTATGGCCAGTGGCAGGTAGAAGCCCAGGAGCGAGAAGGTAATGGTGCTGAAGTTGTGCCGAGTGTGGCTCCTGAAGCAGAAACCACCCTCCTGCAGCCCCAGGCGCCAGCGCACGACCAGCGAGGCGACCACTACCACCCAGAGGGCCACACACACTGCAGCAGCCTGTCGTGGGGACCGAAGCTCACGGGCACGCATCGGATGCCGCACTGCCACGTAGCGGTCCACAGCAATGGCAGTGACCAAGCTTATGCTCATGTACCTGTTGACCAGGTAGATGCCCTGTGAGAGCTGGCAGGCTGGCGTGTCTGACGTGTTTCTCAGGGAGTACAGCATGAATGGCAAGGAGCAGAGCAGGCAGAGGTCAGCCACAGCTAGGTTGGTCATGTAGACCCGGGTCTCCGTCCACTGGTCCATGCGCCAGCAGAACACCCAGAGTGCCAGGCCATTGAGCAGCAGGCCCAGTACCAGCAGCAGGACTGAGTAGATGCCGAAGATGTAGTTGAATGGCTCCTGCCACACGCTGCCGTTGCAAGTTGCATTCATGGTCCCGGGGCTGCAGGAGGGTCAGGAAGTCAGTGACAGTAAGTAGAAGGAGGAGCCCCAGGGTAAGGCCTTACTCCTGTGCCAAGGCCTGCTTACCTCTATACAGGAACTATGGAGCAAGCATGCACCACACTGTGAAACTCCCCTTTCCAAAGAAACCATAGAAACTAAACATCTCAAAGTCACCCTCAAGGCCTAACCTTTTCTCACTGTATTTAATAGGTAAGGCGACCAAAGCCTCCAAGACATTGGAAGACCTACTGTTGCAGTGACCAGGCCAAAGCTAGAGACAGAATGACTCCTCTCATCCCCCTGGCCTTTCTCTCCTTGGACCAGCCTATTGCAGGGGAGAGGGGGAGGGAGGGATGCCTACAGGTCCTGTCTAGGAAGCCTCCAATTGTCCTAGGCAGAGACTGACGTCCATTGGCCTAACTCAGCATGCAGCTCTCAGTAGGGAGATCTCAGAGGCAGCCCCACCTATGGGCCTAAGGATCCCGAGGAGGGGCCTTGCAGCTTTCTGCCCCAACATGGCTGTAAGAAGACACCTACACTTGATTCACAGATATGGCCGGCACCCACTCTGCCCAGTCTGTCCCCAAAGCACAGAACAACAAGGGTATATAGAACTCTGGAAAGCTGTGGGAACTTCCGAGAGGCCACCACCAGACCTGCATCATTCCAAGGCCCCCCGTACCCCCAGGCTCATGTCTGAGATCAGGGTACAGACACACAGTTCTCAGTGGTCATAGCCCTGTCCCTCCAGGACCTGGATGTGTTTAGAGGCCCATGCCACTGCCATTGCCAGGAATGTCCCCAAGGCCACCCTCCACTGCCCACACTGGCCTTTTGCTCCCCTGTCTACTCCCTGTAATAAGGCCCAGGAGGGGTACTGAGCCCATCAAGCCCCACAAAGGTAGGCGTGGGCAGTGATGCCCAGGGCGTGGGCAGTGGTGCCTAGGGCGTGGACAGTGGTCTGATGCCCAGGGCGTGGGCAGTGGTCTGGTGCCCAGGGCATGGGCAGTGGTGCCCAGGGCGTGGGTAGTGGTCTGATGCCCAGGGCGTGGGGAGTGGTCTGATGCCCAGGGCATGGGCAGTGGTGCCCAGGGCGTGGATAGAGGTCTGATGCCCAGGGCGTGGGGAGTGGTCTGATGCCCAGGGCGTGGGCAGTGGTCTGGTGCCCAGGGCGTGGGCAGTGGTCTGATGCCCAGGGTGTGCCAAGTGGCACAGCAATCAGACTCCCCGCCTCATCCCACCGTCAGGCCAGCCTCGGTTATCCCACCACAGCGGCGCCAGTGTGACTCCACAACACTGGGTGGGAACTAACACAAGAAACTGGCAGCAAGTGCCGAGCCCAGGCACACTGGACACCTGGCCCACCCCCTTGATCCATGCTGGGTACCAGGAAAGTCTGGAGAATTGGATGAGTCACAGCTCTCGGTTTTGCTACAGGGGCTTCCTGCTGGGGAAGATGACAGGAGGGGAAGAGCTGTGTCCACCAGGGAGAGTCAGGCCTCAGCTGGCTGTCTGCATTGGAAACATGGAAGGAAACATGTTTCCTTTCCCACACTGGAAATGGGCAAGCACCCACCCCAGCGACTGCAGACAGGGAGCTTAATGCACGCTAGATTGAGCCGGGGCTCATTTCCTCTTTGGTCCCCAGGGAACTTGCAGGCCCCAGTTCATTAGAGAAGCCAGGCACAGATTCCAGCGGAACGGCTATCACATTTCCGTGTCTAGAGCCCATGTTTGCTGGGTTAGAGTGGACTGCTTGCCAGCTATCACAATTTCATTAGCCCTGCTCTGCATTGCTTGTTTGTTTATTTTCATGCAACTCAGGGTTCTGAGGTCCCTGGAGGGAGCCTGAGCCAGGCTGAGCGCTGAGGGTGTCCCCAGAGGCCCTGGCACTGACCACTAAGATGGCCCTTCCTGTCTGCCAATCACTCACCCAGAAGCAACTTGTGGGGCCTCCAGCAGAACCTGCCCCTGGAATTTGTTCAGTATCCAATGGCAGCATCCAGGAGCTGGACAGAACGGGTCCTGGGCAGCCTATGGGGAAGGGCTCCATGCTACCAGCAGCTGGGCCCCCACCTGAGGCCCCTTCACCTAAAAATGCAGCCCCCCACTCTTACTCTCTGCCTCTGGGCTCGGAAGGGGCAGCCTGACTTCTCAGCTACATGTGGCTGTGAGATGTATGTCCACACTGTCCCACACGGCTCCATGGGGACTTCCTGTGACATACCAGAGCTTGGTATTTTCAGGTTAGTCTCAGCATGACGCAGCATTTTGTAGGGTTAGATCAAAGCCTCTGCTCATTTAAAAGGTAACACAGAACCCTAATGAAAAAGGATTCAAACGTTCCAAGAGGTCCTGTTAGAAGCAGCCTGCTAGGGAACGCTGTTCCTTCAGGGCACCTTCTGCCAAGTTCCAGGTGTCAAGTCTCAGGGCCCAGTGTCAGCCAGTCCCAGATGCTAGGGCAGGTGGGTTGCCCTAGGCCAGCGCTGAGATGCATGGTCTGGAGAAGCTGCCGGTGCTGCTGGGTTGGGGAACTTCCTACCTGGGGGAGATGTGGAGCTGACAGGAGAAGGGGGTTCAGCTGTGCCTAGCGCAGGCGCTGTCCTCCACCCAGCAAGATGGAGCCCCCTGTGTACAGGAGAAGCAGGAGGCTGCCCTGAGTTCAGTGCTGCCCATTCAGGGAAGAGGTTTGTGGAGGCAGAGGGAAGCCTGAGCCCCCGAGCCTGTCCCTCACCTTTCCTGATGTCTGGATGGGGACCCACAGATCCCCGAGAGCTTGTCTGCTCATAGTCAGGCCCAGGGGCCCTGTCCACTGCCTGAAATTTGGAGGCAGGAATAAGGCACTATCCGTTGGCTACTGCTTGGGCTCTGAAACTGCAGAGCCGGCACCCCTATGGAAATGCCCCAGGGCCTTAAGAAGGCCTGTGCCTGGAAACTCGATGCTCCTCTCTAAGGCACAACCCATTATTTTCTTTTCTAGTTTTCAAGTGCAAGACACCACCTACAAAATAGACTTTGGAGTCTCAGACGAGGAAGACACCGAGCCCAGAAACCTCCCGAATTACTGTGTATTTGCAACTCAAGTCATCCCCTCCCCAACTCCACCCCTTTGGAGCATAGCGCACTGGTCCTGAGCCCCCAGGACCCAAGTCCCCAGTCCAGTCCCAACTGTTCTCAAGCATATCTATCTGACAGACCCCAGCCAAACCCACCTAACTGACAGACCCCCGTCCATCCAGCGCCGCCCTCACCTCACCCCGTGGGCCCCAGCCCAGCACCCCTCTTCTGACCAAACGCCACTGCCCCCGCCTTACCCATCTGACAGATCCCAACCCAGCCTCCTTCATCAAAGGTGACCAGCCGCATGCAGCTCTGGCCCACGTGGAAGCCCCAGCTACATCATGTCACGCACCTGCTCTCGCTGGCGCTGAGGACTGACAATGGCGAGCCTCACGGCTGTCTGTCTCAGCCTGCAGTGAGTTGAGTGGCTGCTGGACTTATTGACGGCAGCAACAGGGAGGCGGCAGCTCCCCGCCCCCACCGCCTGCTCTGCTTTCGCCAGTCCTGAGGCTGGGTTGAAACGTGGAGATTCCGGGAAGGGAAGCTGGTACCTGCCACCTCTGATGACACCTACAGAGAAACAGCAAAGGAAGCATTTGCTCTGGAAACAACTTGAAATGGTTAACCAGCAGGCAGCTCAGCCGCACCCTTGGATGCTTCCTCTTCCTCAGCACACTTCATTCTTTTTTTATCGTGACCGGGCAGGCCCCCACTGTATCTGTGGTCAGGAAATGGCACCCTGTACCCTGCTCCCTGACCAGAGGCAGCAATGTCCCCCCTCACATGACCATGAAGATGTGACTGACAGTCATGTCGCACACCCCTACCTGACAGATGACACAATCCGCATGCGTGTATAGGACAGAGGCAGGCCTGGTCAGTCAGCCCACAGACTAAGTCACTTTTGACCCACCTCCTCAGAAGCCTTTCCAGGCCTCAATCTCTTAGTCCAGACTACCCTTTACTCCTGTAGGCCTTGGGAAATATTCTATGCCACAAACATCTTCACTTAGAGCTCAGGGTTCTTTCCCTAGGCCATTCTTGGAGATCACCTCCCCAGCCCCAACCACCCAGGGGTTGGGACCTTTTCCACACATGAGCCCCACAGCCTCTGACCACAGACTGAGTTTCTGTCTTCAAAAACAGCAAGGGCCTAGGTAGAGCTTCAATTCCACTCCTCCCCATCTTCCAGAGGTGGAAACTGAGACCCGGAGGAGGAATTTATTGGGTAGGGAGTCCACACTAGTCTGCTGTCTCTCAGCCTGAGCTCCCGCCCAAGGGGGAAGTTCGGCCTCAACCTCTCTGTTTCACTGCGCCCTAGGCACAGCCTCTGACTACCTTTCCTGACCTGGGTCCCAAGACAGACCTGGTGTGGAGAATCCCACCTGGGGCTAAGCTATTCCCAGGAGAAGAAGTGTCTCCTGCCTGCACACTGGTCTGAGTTTCCATCTCCCCAACTTCAACCTCTGGCCACAGGATCTGTAGAAGGTGCTGCTGGGTAGAGGCTTGGTACCCCACTTTTATGTGGACTGGCTCACAGGGTAGGGTACCAATCCAGGCGCTTCTTACCTCTGAATAGGTAGGCAGGACAGCAATATCAAGACCCCTCTCCCCTCCCCACCGAGTTTCTCCCCAGCAGTAGCCTGGTGATCTAGAGAGTAATGTGTCCCGGGAAGATGCGGGACATGCGGGGTCATGGTGGGCTCTAAGCCACCATCTTCTCTTGCTCGGGGCACAAGCTGCTCTCTATCTACCGTGTCTCCATACCTACCAAGCCTATGGGGATGCCCAGCCCTTTTCTCAGGGGATTTAGATGCCCAGGTCTCAGAGACCTGGTCATTGCTGGTCAGGTTCCAGGGTCCTGGCCAAGTCCCCACTGTCCCTGCTAGGCAGTCTCAGGACCATAACTGCAGTCTTCTGCACGAGACTGACTGGTGCCTCTTGCCTCTACCAGCCTCAGGTCCTGGGTACCACCCCATCCCGAGGCCACCCAGGTCCCTGCGTGGCAGCCCTCACCCTCTTCGCAGCCCCTCGCCCTCCTCCCATATGCTGAACCTGTTAAGTCCACAGCAGGCCCAGTCTTCCGTGTCTCTGTCTCTCCTTCTCTGCCTGTGGCTCAGGATGGAGCTCTCAGCTACTGCTCCCTGCTGTGGTGATAATGGACTGACCCTCCAAACCTGTAAGCAAGCCCCCAGTTAAACGATGCCTTCCCTAAGAGTTGCTGTGGCCATGGTGTGTCTTCACAGCAAAGAAGACAGACCAGAGACGGGAGCTCAGGCCTGCGGCATAGGAACACAATGTCCTCCCCTGGAGGATGCAGGGTACCACGACCAGCTCCAGTGGCTGAGACAAGCATTGGTTTTTCTTGAAGGCTGTTTGTTTCAGGGCTCTATTAAGTGCTGTGTCCCATCTAAGTGACCATTTGGCCACGCACAGAAGACCCACCCCAGGAGAGAGGATAAGACGGCAGGATCCTCTGTGTCCTTGACCCTGGCTGTGCAAGGTAGGGCTAGCAGAGAGGATGTGAACTGTTTCCCAGTCACACGTTGGCACTTTCAGTTCCCTCTTTCTTCACAGAACCAGGTCTGGAAATAACATCTTCCTGGGAACACCCCTCCCCCACTGGCTGGGCCAAAGCCCACGGAGACGTGACCCTGTTTCTGATGCTTTTTGTGTGTGTGTGTGTGTGGTGGGTTCACAGACTAGAATCCACAAGGGGTGGGAGCAGAGTGGAAATACAACGCCGAGGGCTGTGAGTCCCATTCAGCCGTCGGCCCTGGACGGTCCAGCCTCTCCCTTCCCATTCTGCTCTCACGGCAGGGTCTTCCAATACCAGTCCTCAGCCTGTCAAGGCCACCTCCCTTTCCTCCACAAGTCATACCCCCCTTCACAGAACCCTTGAGCTCCACTTGAACTGAAGCCCTTCACTGTCTCAGGACCCCAAGCTTTTCACCTTCTCAGTAAATGTCCACCAGGAAGCCTCCCCTACTGTCCGGAAGCCCCCAGCATGCAACCTGGTGTGGATTCCAGGAGTTTCCAGTGAGACACCCTGGGCACACCCTCACTCCATCCACTCCCTCCCACACTGGACCCAGCAGCCTCTCTGCAGGCCTAGCCTCAATGCCTCCTGTTCATCTCCGCTGGGACTGCTGGGCATTTCCCATGCCACAGTTTTCTCCTGGGTGGTTGTGGCCCTGCTACGGTCCTCCTCTGTGGGTCTGTGCCTTTGTCGCCTCTGCAGGGTGACCCTGACAAGGTACAGGCTGTGGCTCTCTCCTCCAACCCCAGAACCTGAGAAAGGCTACCAACTTGGTCCTTGCCTCTGTAGGCCTTGCCGGGCAGCCCATGACACGGCCCAGACTTTTGTCTGGGTCTAACTCTTGCAGAACTCTTGTCCACAGGCAGGACACACTCAAGTATCTGATGTAGTGGCGGGATCCTCGATTCTCCTGAAAGTCCCTGTAAGTAAGGCTGGGGGCAGTGGGATCTTCATTAAGCAGCTGTGAGGAAGGTGGCCCTGTGGGGATGGGCGCCTGGGACTCTGTTTTCTCTGCTACTTTTCTGAGTACTTGAAAATTCCCACAGGTTTGCAGAATAAAGAAATGAGTGTGTACAGCTGTGAGATGGTCCATCAGTTATCCAGGCAGATAAAGTAGCCAGGAAGTCGGAGGACGTGAGGCCACAAGGCCACACATTGTGGGCGTCCCTTCAGTCTGAGACTTGCCCCATATAGCCCCTTGATGGCTGCACCCCAGCCTCTCCTGGTCTTTCTGAGCAAAGAAGCCCCCTCAGGCTCCTCCAGCTTCCTGCTATGGCACCTAGAAAGAGATTTGGTTTGAGGCAGGGAAGGCCTAAGCTTCCTCTGAATGTGAGGTGACTTTCTTTACCTTTTCCATAGAGCAGGGGGTTGAGAGCCTTGTTGGTAATAAGCTACCATAGGATGGTCAAGTGACATGGTGAGGACCCAAAGAATCCTTGAAGTACCTTGAATGAGGTCCTTAGGAAGCCCTGAGGAAAGCTAAAGGAGTTCTGAGGGGGCTTTCAGAGAGTTGAGGGGTGTATATGAAAGGGTCCTGGGGCTATCCCGAGAGAGCCCTGAAGAGGTCCTGAGGGGACACCAATGAGGTCTGAGAAGATCCTGAAGTATGCTGAGAGGGTTTTGTGGGCATCCTGAGAGGACCCTGAGGGGAGATTCTAAGGTCTCTGCCACAGCTCAGGACCTGTGAGCTCCTGAGGGGCCCCTGAGTTGTGAGGGGGTTCTGAGGGGCTGCAGTAGTACCCGCTGTCCTTCCTGCCCCACTCATCCCTCCTCTGTAGGAGCCCAGCACCCACCGCCAGCAGTGACTCTGTGCCATTGTTCCTTCTGGCCTTCCTGCCCACTTGTCCCTTGGTGCCCACGGATAGTTTACATCAACTGTGTCCTAAAGACAGCTAGAAGCATCCTTACCTCCCCACGGGCTGAGGGTAGGTACCGTCCCAGGACCTTCAGTCATTGACCCTGATGACACGCTCACCTCGGGCAGGGCTCTCACGCTCCCGGTGGGCCTTCCCACAGTGCTGCTCGGTTTCAATCTCGTCACACGCCCTTCTGGGCCTGGCTCCTGCCTCTTCAGAGCCTCCTTACCCTTTCGCTGCCCTTGAATTGCGTACTCACACTCAGCCCTCCTTCCCCTTTCTTAACTGGAAGGCTGGCTTCTGACCTCACACCAGCCCCACAATGGGGGATGCTATCTTCCACCATAACCCTCTAACCACCCACTGTGTTTCCTCAGTCTCAAGGGAGTTTCATGAGCCCTCTTACCTTTCTAACAGAGTCCTCCCAACCCACCTCCAGTCGGAGGGCCCCTCTAGCTACTCCCTTAACCCAGAATCCTGACAGACTTCTGGAGAGAAAAGCTCACAGGTCCTGAACTGTGGCAGAGACCTCAGACTAAAGAAATCTGGTGGGACAAAAATGCCAGCTCAAGCCGGGCAGTGGTGGCACACGCCTTTAATCCTGCCACTCAGGAGGCAGAGGCAGAGGCAGGCAGATCTCTCTGAGTTTGAGCTCAGCCTGGTCTACAGAGCGAGTTCCAGGACAGCCAGGGCTACACAGAGAAATCCTGTCTCTATAAAACCAATACAAGCCAGCTCATGAGAGTTGTATGTAGTAAACATCTCACTCCGCTCCAAATGGAATGGCCACCACCCAGAAGCTGACACTGGGCAAGAGGGGCCAGTCTCTCTGTGAGGGACTTTTCTATCTCCCCCATCAGCCTTCTGCTTGTGCAGCTTCTGTATGATGTCTTGGGTGGGCCAGGAATTGGCTTAATCAGTACCCGAGACACACTGAGGCCGCTCTCTTGAGAAACCCAGAGCTGAGCGTTCTCACATCAGCCTGCGCTCTACCCCACGGCCACCACCTCTCTGAGACACTTCCTCTGAGGTTGAGCAAGATGTGGCTGGTGATAGAAATGGAAGCAGAAGAAGATATACGCACGGGCGGTTACAGATATGAAAAAGGTATCCCGCATCATCAAGACAAGACAGATAGAAATCACCTGCTCTGCAGCCCCATGACCATCCCCTCACACGGGCACAAGTTCAAGAGTCTGATAACGATCTCAGGGTGACTTCCTCTGCTATGACTCATTGATTTCTAAGATGTTACAACCCCAGTGGGAGGACCCAATATTGAGCAAAGTGAGAGCCATAATATTACTTGACCCCACACGCCTTATCCAGGAATCTACCACAGACAATAAGAGAGTGATGGACATACGCTTTAGGGCCAGCATTGCAGTGCAGACCTGGGAGTGGCAGCAACCCATATCTGTGGGGCTCTGGTTGAAGGAAGGATTCTGGCGCCATGGAGCACTGCATAGCTGTAAGAGGCAAGAGGGTCGTCTGTGTCTAAGACCTGTTTCTAGGCCAGGCAGTAGTGGTGCACACCTTCAATTCCAGAACTTGAGAGGCAGAGGCAGGCAGATCTCTGAGTTCGAGGCCAGCCCGGTCTGCAGAGCGAGTTCCAAGATAGCCAGGGTTACACAGAGAAACCCTGTCTAGAAAAACAAATAAAAATATATTTCTAAGCATGTTTATATGTATGTATGTATGTGTATGTATGTATGTGTGTATGTATGTATGTATGTATGTGTATATATGGGTTTGATAGAGTATACTGGAACATCATGCATGCTTTGTGAGTGTTCTATGCCTGAGCTATAACCCAAGTCCTCCTTTTCCTTCTATTTTTATACAGGATCTTACTAAGTCTCTCAGGCTGGTCCTGAACTCCCTCTGTATCCCAGGCCTTGAAGTTGTGATTTCCTGGTATTAGCCTCTAGGTCAGCCTGGGAAAACATGCCTGTCCACCAGACCTAGACAATTTATATTCTTTAATTTTTATACTTTTCCTTAATTTAATTTTTTAAAGACAGGATGTCACCGTAAACCAAGGTTAGACTAAAGCTCATGATCCTTTGCCACAGTGTGATGAGATTACAGGTGTGTGACACCATGCCCAGCTAATTTATATCTTGCTTACATGGAACCAGAAGCTTATGAATGTGGTTGGTTGCTTTATTTCTTTTTGAGACTGGGTTTATTTGGCTGAGGCTGGCTTTGAACTCCTGAGCCTCCACTTCTATCTCCCAGGTGCTACAATTACGGTATGTGCTACCATGCCCAGCCATCTTGTGTTTTCACAAATGAAATGTCTGTTTATATTTTATACATAAATTGTATATAATAAAAAGCAACATATTATTTTTGATTATGTTATTAGCCAGAGGGTACAGGTGTAAATGGGGTTAAGAGGCAGGGACAGAAGCTAGATTTTAGTACATGCACCTGGGGTTATAGATTTGGCTTTAGAGACACATACATGTCAGTGTAATTGCCAAATTGAACTATTTTTAAAAGATTTGTAATTTTCATTTGTGTGTTTATATGTGTCAGAGAGAGAGAGGGAGGGAGAGAGAGGGGTAGACAGAGACAGAGACAGAGGGACAGAGTCAGAGAGAAATATGCATGGATGTCCTCCGAGGCAGAGAAAAACCCCTGGGTACCCTGGGCTAGAGCTTCAGGTGGATATGAGCCATCCAGGATTGGTGCTCAGTTCCAAATTCTGGGCCCTCTGGAAGAGCAAGTGCTTTTAACCTCTGAGCCATCTTTCTAGCCCTGTGGTTTCATTGTTGCTGTTGTTCGGTTTTGTTTGACAGACCTTGAACTCTATATAAACCCGGCCATCCTGGAACTCAAGAGATCCACTTGCCTCTACCTGATTGCTAAGGTTAAAGGTAGGCATCTCCATGCCAGGTCTTACAAAGCTAAATTTTAGGAACTCTCAACGGTGAAAGCAAAACAAAGCTAGCTGACTTGTACTATCATTAGCTAACATAACCCTCTTATTCTCACAAGTGAGTATGAAACCCAGTCGTTTTGCAACCTAGTTGCAAAAAGGACGGCTGAAAAATGCTGTTTTCAGTAATAATTTCCAAATATTTCAAAATTATAGTTTGCCTATATATCAATATAATCCAAAAAATTGTCAAAATTATTGTGCAGTGTTTTCACAACCCCAGTTGGCACTGGCCCTGTTACCTAGCGCTGTGTGTCTGACGGAAGCACCGAATGACTGAGTATTACTTAGTATTGGGGTGGAGTGATCACATATGTGGTTACAAGGACATTGTAAGGATCTGAATTGTCTGTTTATACTTATCTTAAAAAATAAAGTATTTCTTAGTTCTGTCCACTGACAAAGCCTAGACACAAAGCTTAACCAAGTGTGCTCCAGGGTGTAATCGGTTATCCGCAGTACTCATACAAAGGTTTAACCAAGTAGTGACAAGTTCCCCTAAGGTCCGCACCTCAGCCTCTAAATACGGAATCTCTTGTGGAGTGAGAGAAACTCTTATAAAAGGCAGCCTGGGATGGGAAGAGCATAAGATGAACCCGGATGGTCTTTTTGTGCTAGAGAACCAAGTGGCCACAAAGATGACAAAGGCAACACCCATGGGGACTGACTGAGGCATGGACAGATTGGCTGCACTGTGTGAAGAAGGGATAGTCTGCGTATCAACAGGACACATTTAATGGAGTGGAACACAGCAAGTTTAAATCCACAAATCTGGGATCACCCTTTAGAAACCCATTACTCACTTCATAAGGTGCTAAGAAGAGTTTGTTTTGAAAAACCAGTCTATGAAAACGAAGACACACACCGTTGTCCTGCCCCTCTCACACAAGCTGCAACAGCGTGACCAACCAGTTCGGGAGGCTTCTTTACACCGCCTGCAGCTAGCACACCGAAGGAGGAGAGAACAGAGAGAACAGGTTGCAGACTCTAACGGATGGGCAAAGCTGGCATCAGCACTGGTGTCTTTCACAGCAGTAACACTGCTACACTCACACAAAAATTACCCTTAAAGCAAGCAGTTGAAGACAACAAAGATAGTATCGCCTGGTTTCTATGGATCAGGGGTCAGGGCTCAGCCAATCCAGGGCCTCTGGGTCTCATCTCAAAGCTCAGTAGGAGGGGACTGTCAGCTGAACCTCTCTCTCTCTCTCTCTCTCTCTGGTTTTGTGTTTTTGGTTTGGTTTGGTTATTTTTTTTGAGACTGAGTTTCTCTGTGTAACCTTGGCTTTCCTGGATCTCATTCTGTAGACCAGGCTGGCCTCAAACTCACAGAGATCTGCCTGCCTCTGCTTTCCAAGTGCTGGGATTAAAGGTGTGCGCCGCCACCGCTTAGCAGGGATCACTTTTTTTGCAGGCTCATGGACTTTCTGTAAGGCAAAGAAGTAATAAATGAACCCACTATCTTTGCTGCAGAAGCAGCCAGCTGTTAAAAACTTTTCTCCAGTGACTGTCCCTTTGTCTTCCCAGGGAAAGTACTCTACACCCCTTTCCCTGGAAAAAAAATACAACTTCTATATCCTTGTCATCCACTGCAGAGTGGACTGTTCCTAGGAAATAGACCTAGTGACTTTCTTATCAACAACTTTTCTTTAGACTTAAAGAACCCCAACCACCCAGTGTGTCAGATCTGACAAGCTGACATCTCTAACTGCATTGCTCATCTATCTGATAACCCCCCATGACTCTCTTTATAAGGCAGGGCCTGCAGCCCTGGGACAAGGTGTTGATAATCTGTATCTGGAGCTTGCCGGCTTTCCAAATAAACCCTTTGCCTTGCTCCATCGTGTCTTTAAGTCACTGGCATTTTGAGTGGCACACAATAAAAGGTTTACAGAATGAAGAGTCAGGCTCCCCTTTGCCTATATACAGAGAGCCCCTGGGCACCTGAACATTGGAGTCTCTCACAGCAGTTGCACACTGTGGGACTACAATGTGGCAATTGGTTCCCCTCAGAGACGGCAAGCAAAGAGGGAAGGCATCCTTGACAGGCCACAACCTAAGCTCAGAAGTGAGAGCCTACGGGCCATGTGGTGGTCCTCAGTAGTTTGTAGCTGCATCACAGAAAGATCTAGCAATCTTTCCTACAGTGTGGTCTTGCCAGAAATCCAGTAACACCAGAGTCTACTTGGGCATCTGGAGCTGCCTGGAAGTTGTTGGGAGAATGATGGGCATGGAACACTAAGTAAGGGATTCAAGCAGGCAGGCAGGATCAGTCAGGGTGGTGGGGTTTTTCAGGGCAAGCGATGAAACAGAGTCATGAGCTAAGGGGCAGATACTGGGTGGGGCACGGAAGATGCCCTCAATGAAGAGACCTAGAAGACACATCAGCAGTAAACTGGGTGGATCCTCTGGTCCCCACTGAGTTGCTGAGTCAAGATGGGTGGCCAGGGCACCTGTCACAACTAAGTCTGTGTCACAGTACCAGGCAGACAAGAAGGAAGGCTTTGTCGACTTCTCATTGCTATTGGCCCTGATGTCACAAAGCAAGAACCGGTTAACATACAGATGGGGCTAGTCTCCCTGCTAAGTGACTGGCAACAAGCTCTTGCCTTTGGATGGTCCTGGAAGGGGAAGAGAAAGGCCAAGTATTGCTGCAGATGTGGGGAGAGGCCACAGCCCTGGAGAAGCATCCTATGAAGAGTGTTTAAGCTAGGAGAGGGCAGACATGAAGTGTGCACATCCCAAGGAGATGGCGGCGCACTGGACACAGCCCGGACAGAAGAGACTGACTCTGCCTGTTCTGGCATACGTGCTTGGAGGCATCATTCTTCAGGGGACCTGCTGGCCCAGCCCACAACTGAGATGGACCACGCTTGAAAGAGCACATGGAAGATTCTGGCCTGCAGCCAAGTCCTCTGGTCCTGGCTCAGTTCTGGAACTTGCTTTTTCAAATTTAAGATGGGATTTGAACGCTGCCTCTTTCTACCCTGTTAGGAACAGAGGAGACCGCCATCCGGCCAGGGTAGCTGTGGTTATGAGAGGCTCATTCTGGACCTTTTGGTGGTGAAATGATTAAAACGATCTGAGCTGGCAGATGGAAGGCAGAGAAGTAATACTGGTCCTGGTTTAATCACCACCAACATGGGTGTGGTGGATTTGTGGATTTCTTACGTGTGACAGTTAACATTGGCTCTGCTGGGTGGTGGTGATGCATACCTTTAAAGCCAGCACTTGGGAGTAAGAGACAGGTGAATGTCAGAGTCTGAGACCAGCCTGGTCCACAGAGTGAGTTCTAGTACAACCAGGGCTACACAGAGAAACCCTATTGTGAAAACCAAAACCAAACAAATTAAGCCCCCCCCCAATATTGGCTGCCAATGTGACATGATCTAGAATCACCTAGGGAACAGAAGCCTCCTCAGGACTTTGGGGGCCCACTTCTGTACTGGTAGCCCCAAATCTATGCATACTGCACAATGGGGAAGAATCATGGCCCAGGAGAGCCAGACACTGGCTCAAGCCCCCAGGGAGTGCACTGAAGGCAGACATGGAGACCCTCTCAGGCTTTCTGGCTGGGAAAAGACTGAGCAAGGCTGTGGGACACGAGCCCTGGGTAAGAGCAGGCGGCTGTGTGCGATGGGTATGGAGGAGGGCAACAAGGGGGTCCACAGACAACTCAGAGGGACAAGACTCTGCTGAAGGTGCTCAGCTAAGGGGCAAAGTGCTATGGAGAATGTCTTTTTGTTTGTTTTTGTGTTGCCTTGGATTTTTGGAGGCAAGGTCTCTAAGTAATATAGAAAGACAGGGAAGCATACAGACAAGAGAAGGAAAAGGAGCCCCTCACCAGAGTCTGCTTGAAGCCTCTCCTCACCTAAAACTCAAGAGTTCTAAGGTAGTGAGCATCCACTCCCCTGTGGCATTCTAGGAATCCCACCAGAAGTCCCTTTGTAGTAAAAGTGCATGTCCTAACGCCCTAGTGTGACCCTAGTGGCTCCTACTTTTATTTCCCCATCTTGTAACCCCATCCAAGGCACTTTTGGACCAACCATACAATCCCATTTATTTAAATCTAGGAAAAGGGAAAACAATTGCTTAGCAACCTTTGGGATGTAACTTGAGTACGTGTGGCTAACACTAAGACACTTAATTGTGACTTTCTCTTGAGTGGTCACACTTGGGTATGTTTTATCTTTTCTGTCTCTCTCGTCCTCCACCATGTACTTAGAAATCTGTTAAAAGTGTCTTAATAAGCTGCCACTCCTCAAGAAGCCGACACTCATGATTCCAGGTGTGTCTTCGTTCCCTTAGGAACTTTCTATCTCTAGTAAGACTCCCACCAACTAGATACTGGCTTGCCCTAAAGTTATTTTGTACATCAAACCCAGCAATCTGATTCCCGGATTCCCCCGGGCTGCAGGTGACAGCATGGACCTATGTCACCATTGCAGCAGCTTCTGATAGTCTCATTCTGTGGCCCAGGCTGACTTGGAACTCACAATAGAGTCCAGGATGCCTTGAACCCAGGGCAATCCTCCTGCCTTCAACTCCCAGGTACTAGGATTGTAGGTGAGAAGCCACCCCCCCAGCTCTGTTAAGAATGCTATTCCATCACAGGCTTACTGTAAGCACATGTCTACCAAGATAGCAGAGTGCTACCGTGGCATGTGGGAAGCCCTAGGTTCAACTTTCAATACTGCAAAAGAAATTAATAAACGCCACCTGCCTAGAGTTAACCGAGGAGTCACTTCTTTGACAACAAGGCTGGTCTGTCATCCGGGCAGCACAGCTGCTGGGGGCCTTGGTGGATGCTCTGAGGAAACTTCAGCTATAAAAACCACTGTAACCATGGCTGTTACTGCAGCCTCGTCCTCTGCTTCAGGGGCCTGGCTCCAATCATGACTACTCCAGCAGCCTGTAATTACTCTGGGTGGCTATGGTTTGGCCTTGAAAAGCCTTGGTTGGTGTCTCGGTGACTTTGCTCATCTTTGTCCCTGGAGGAGTTCAGGGAGAACTTATTTGTTCCGACTGGCGCACATTCAAGGCTTATGATGGTGAACACTGAACACAAACTTAACGTACCTCTTCTCCGGCTCTATCATGCAGCACTGTTTTTGCTTTCTGGGGTCAGTCCTGGAGACGTCTCTTCCATTCACCAATGTGAAGCTCCAGTAAAGGTTAGTCCAAACGGACTCTTCCCTATTTGTGGTAGAGCAGGCTGACCTGGTTGCACAGAGCAGACAACAACTCATCTTCACTCTCAAGGTGCACTTCCTCGACTCCCTGAGCACTGAACCGTGGACTGCATCATGCAGTCACAAAGCATCCGTCCTTAAGGTCCCCGTGGACTCCCAGGTCACTAGACGCCAGTACACACCTGGTAGACACTATCTTGCTCCTCCTGCAGGCAGCATCCAGGAAAACCAATACAGTCTCACTTTGCAGATCTCTTGATAGACTATTTTAGTGGAATTCTGGCTAATACAAATGAACCCCCATTTACTCACCAGAAGAATTAAGGATAGAACTTGAAATGACCTTGGAGGGCCTCTTGCCCTGAAACTCCCTCATGCTCATACCACCAGAAAGCCACTTCCTCTTGTAGCTACAACACATATTACCACCTGGCTTCCTGCTACTCCGACCTTTCTTCTCACTGTCCCCCTGTCTTGTTGTGAGCTCGTCTTGATGCTGGCCCTTGTCGAGGCACACATGCTCCACAAGCAGATGCCACTGCTCTTACCGGCCTCACCATCACCTGTGCTCATGACCCCATACTGCCACCCTGGAGCCTGGCGTGAGTGCGGGGGCCGTGCAGGGGTCTGCTAACTGGTGTTTTCTCTCGGAAGCCTCCAAAGTCCTTCACAACCAGCTTGTAGCCAGATGACCTCATCATCCACTCCTTCCATCTCCCCAAACACTAATTTTCTCGAAAGTTCGCCAACCCAGAGAGAGATCTCTCTGTTGCCTACGCCAGATTTGTGAGTCTGGTTTTTCAATCTTCCTTCCTTTCCTCTTCCCCACTTCCAATTAATCCATAAATAAAACAAATAAGATCACATACATAGTGTGTATATTTTGTTTGAAATAAAACATAGAAGTAAGATCACATACACAATGGAGGAGATAACTGGAATAGAAAACAAAGTGCCAGATATCCAAAATAGGGGGAGCATAGGCGGGATAGGGCACAGGGGGCAGCCGAGAAAAACAGAAAACAAAGATGTCACTTCAGATGAAATCGGAAATTGCTTAAATGCAGCCTGATACCAACAATCCAGTCGTTGACTTCTTTCATAAATATTGGTTAAGTTCTGTTTTCAAAATATCTTTTTAAAGATTTATTATATATTCAGTGTTCTGCCTACAGGTCAGAAGAGGGCACCAGATCTCATTACAGGTGGCTGTGAGCCACCATGTGGTTGCTGGGAATTGAACTCAAGTCCTCTCGAAGAGCAGCCAGTGCTCTTAATCTCTGAGCCATCTCTCTAGCTCTCAAAGTATTTTCTAATGTTCTTTTAGTTATCACTGATCTTTGAAGTATTTCTAAATGTGTTGTTTTGGGAACATTTCAAGTTAATAAAAATATTTGTCTTAGTTTTTTGAGACTTAGTCTCACTATGTAGCCCAGGGTAGTCTTGAACTTATAGCCATCCCCCAGCCTCAGCCTCACATATACTGAGATAGCAAATAGTGCCATCACCCCCAGCTTCTGGGGCTTTCTTTAGATGTCATAGCTCTTTGTTAATGGTTTATTGTTAAGTTTAATTATACTTAAGGAATATACTGTGTATAATTTAAAGACTTTTAAAGAAGATTGTGTGTGTGTGTGTGTGTGTGTGTGTGTGTGTGTTTACATGCATTCACCACCCACATGGCTACACAGCCTTCAAGAGGCCCACAAGACTTCAGCCAGAGAGAACTCACGCAGCCCTATGGACAACTCTCTATTGCCCATGAGGTTAATATTCAAGTCCTGGGGTCCCACAAGGCCTTTGCCTGTCCTTCTAGCCTAATCTGGGTGCTGTTCTGGGTAGTCCTCTCCCCACACTGCAGACCCATCCCTGAGGGTGCCTGGTCCACACTCTGCCCCCTGTCGATCCACTGTATGCTCATCCGCCATCTCGTTGTCCGGATGCTGAGGCTACCTGTGTGTACATGGTCCTCCCTAAAGGGCCAGGGGCTCCAAGGTGGAGGTGCTGGACATCGCACTACATCTAAGGCACTGGCATATGCAACCAACATATGCACATGGTGTCTGCAGGATGAAATGAGGTTGGGACATGAAGTTGTGTCAAG
This sequence comes from Mesocricetus auratus, assembly GCF_017639785.1. NCBI lineage: Eukaryota > Metazoa > Chordata > Mammalia > Rodentia > Cricetidae > Mesocricetus > Mesocricetus auratus. Next base: position 17,321,076 of record NW_024429194.1, read on the forward strand.
TGAGTGGCCCTCCTGCTCTGCACCCTTGCTGGGCATGGAGGAGGAGAGACAAGCCCCGATCAATTAGGATGCAGAGTTATAGGTACAAATACTACAGCGTCCTATGACACCTACCCAGCCTGTGGGCACCGGCAGAGCACAAATGCCGATTCCTGGGCCAGCAGCCCCCGAAGCTAGTCACACCTTCCTGGTAGGTGGACTCCTGGCCAGCTGCAAAGGGGTAAGTATCCCAGGAGATCAAAGTTTAGCATAGCTTGAGCCCTCGTCTGGGTGGGGGGGACTGCACACATCCTTGCTGAGCTTACACCTGTGTCCCTTGAGATGCAAGGCCATTGGCGACATGGCCTCAGCCCAGACCTGAGACAACACTGTCTATGTGGGTGCTGTCTCTCAGAGGACAAAAGAGTAATGGCCAGGCACGGGGGGGGGGGGGGGGCAGGCAGAAAGTGCTCCCAGCCAGCAAGGCCAGCCTGCCCTACACCAAAGCAGAGAAAGTCCCTCTGCCAGAGCAGCTCCACCCAGAGCCTTGTGGTGGCTCCACAGGCTGCAATGTATCTCCAAGAGCAAAACGATTCTCCCATTAATTTCATGTGGAGGCAAACCTGGCTTAAATCTGGTAAATATCAAAGGATAAAAAAGATAGGAAAAAAACAAGAGAGGTGGCTCACGCCTTTAATCCCAGCACTCGGGAGGCAGAGGCAGGCGGATCTCCATGAGTTCGAGGCCAGCCTGGTTTACAGAGTGAGTTCCAGGACAGCCTCCAAAACAATACAGAGAAACCCTGTTTCCAAAAACCAAATACATACATACATACATACATACATACATACATACATAAAACTAAGAGAAGCATTCCTGGGAAGCTTTGTAAGTTAGTAAGGCATGTTTATCAGTGGGAAGGGGTGAGGGGGAAGAAAGAAGAGGTGGGGCCAGGGAAAGGAGAGGGGTCAGGAGAATACAGGGACAGAGCCTGGGATGCGCTGGTGGGCCTATATGATGCTCAACGCTCTGATGAGCCCAACCCAACCCACTGAGCCTCCTATCCCATGCTGCCCCTCATGACCACCCGCCCTCAGGACCAAGACTCCATACTCACCCTAGGCTCTGGACCCTCAAGGTTGACTGAGTCTGGGAGGAAGGAGGGGTGGGAAAGGTCGGAGGGACAGCCAGAACTGGGCAGCACACAGCCTCAAGAGGCGTTTACCCACTCTTCTGGAGCAGGAAGTCCTGGGAAGGAGCCGGGCTGGCAGAGTGGCCAAAGTCTCCCAGGTAGGAAACATTCTCACACAAACACACCCAACCCGCCCTTCTGGATCTGCCAGGCCCACCCTCATGCCTTCCTGCCACCACAGGTGCTCAGCAGGCACCGTGTGGCCCTGGGCACCAGGGAAGACAAGCCCTGCTGACATGTCTCAGCTCTTCCCAGAAGCCTGCCACTCCTACCAGGTTGCTCCACGTATCCCATGGCTTACAAACAACAGGAATTTGCCTGACACTTCCAGGGGCCACAAGGCCAAACGCAAGGTCTTGGAGAGCCAGTGGCTGGTCTGCGGCTGGTGGTCTTGCTGCAGCCTCATGTGCTGGAGAGGTAAGGAGCTCTCCAAGGTCCCCTTTATAAGGACACTCTATTAGCTTCTTTTCTCATTGCTGTGATAAAATATCTGATTTAAAGCAACCACAGGAAGGGTGGGTCTATTTTCGGTCACGAAAAGTGATGCAGTCTGTCACAGTGGGAAGATCTGACAATGGCAAGGTATGGCGCACGGCAGCTGGTCACTGGTGTCTGCAGTCGGGAAGCAGGGACAGGGTCTGATGGTCTACTTTGTCTGGGCCTCCAGCTGACAGAGCGGCACTCTTACATTCACGTTGGGTCTGCTCACCTCAGTTAACCTGAGAACAGGCATGCTCAAGATGTTCCTGGGGGGATCCTAAATCCTGCCAAGTTGACGAGATCCTGCCACCCCCTCAGACCTGCTCCCACCCTGGTTAAGCTAGTCCTGTAGGCCCGATGACTGTGGAAACTGCCACTACAGGGCTTGGCATACTCAGGGTGGCGGGATCAGGACCTAACCATCACAAACAGTAGTACCCCTCATGCAGTCTCCGCCTGTGTCCTAATCACCTTGCTAAGGGGAGGGCAGACTTTCAGATCGTGGGGGTGACTCCATGGCCTTGGGAGTGCCATTCCCCGCCTGTCCTTTAATGTCCCCTAGAGTCCACAGTGGCCTATGTTCACCCTTCCAAACCAGGGCTGTCCTGAGAAGTAACAGCCTGGCGGCTGTTCACCTAGTGCCTGCCTCAGCTAGACACCTGAACTCCTTAGAACATGGGAGGCAGGCGGGATCTGGCTGAAAACACCCCAAGATCCTAAGAGCAGGCCGCAGCTTAAGTGTACCTCCTGGAGGAAACACACAGAGGAGCAGCAGTCTGGTACTGTGGTAAGTCCTCAAAAGGCCTCCCTCAGGAGCCGTGGTATTGCTGAGAAGCATAGTAACGGTGGAACTCTAGGCAAGGGTGTGGGGATCCAGGCACCTCCAACCCCTAAGCAGACCTTTGACTCAGTCTAGTAGCTGGGAAAAGTCCACTGGGTGGAGGCTTAGGTGTGTTCCTTGGGACAGCCTAAGGGGCCAGGCACTCCTGGGACCTTTCCTGTAAGCTGTCAAGCAGAGGGCTGCTGGGGGATGTCCTTCTTCTATATGCTGTAAATGTTTCTTATTAGTTATTGAATAAAGCTGTTTTGGCCAATGGACAGCCAGGATGTAGCCAGGCAGAAAGTATAGGCGGGGCTACCAGACTAGACGTCTGGGAAGAGGAACTCAGAGAGTGAGTTGCCAGGGAGACGCCCATGTAGCTGCCAGGAAGGTAAGACGTCTGGGCATTCTCTGGTAAGCCAAAACCACGTGGAGATACAAAGATTAACAGACATGGGTTAATAATTTAGAGAGAGCCAGCCAATAGGAAACCTGAGCCATTGACCAAACGGTTTATAATTAATATAAGCCTATGTGTGTTTATTTGGGACTAAATGGCTACGGGACTGGGTTGGACAGAAACTTCCATCTACAGGGGGCTATTCTTCAAGAGTCCTCTTAAGATGTCCCCAGGTATACTACCAAAATAGACAGTTGAGAGGGGGAGGGACAGCAAATAATAAACATGCTGGCTTGGGGAGCAACTGGAGGGGACCCCTAGGAAGGGCTGCTGTAGCAGTGCAGGTCTTTAGGGTCTACCTTACCTTGGAGGCAGCCTTGCCCAGGTGACAGAGTTGGGTAGAACCCAAAGGCCAAGCATTTCAGCCCCCAGGGGAAGATCCAGTCAGGCCTCCATCCTTCTAAAGACCCTAAATTCAAGTTTGGGGCTGCCCAGGTTCTTGGGGAGAGTTCTGTTTCTACCCAAATTGCCCCAAATCCTATTCTGCTGTGTACTTCTGGATTAAGGGGTCTAATCTGAAAAAAAAAAAAAGAAAATCTAGACTGTGGAACTGGATTACCCATTGCCCACAGAGAACAAGGGTTTGTCACTGGTAGTGGGGAGACAGCAGGCCCTGTCTAGAGAGACTGTCCTGTCTAACCCAATTGCTATGCTGTTGTTGAATGAGGTGTGCATGGAAGGGGATGATGGTGGCCTCAGCGCATTGTCCAGGTGCAGACTAAAGAGGTGTCCCTGGGATGATAGAGACATCTAGGTAGCAGCTGGAGACAGGCAGGTGCCTTCTGTCCAGCTTTATCGAAGCCCTCACATCTTATTTTCAAGGGAAAGACCAACACATCCTGCCAAGCACTCAGGCCTATCCCACCCTAGTTACGCTAGTCCTGCAGGCCAGGTGATGGTGCAAACTGCCATTGCAGGGCTTGCTAAACACCAAGGGTGGTGGGATCCAATTCCAAGGACGACAAGTCAGGAGATAGCCCTTGTCAATGAGTGCCACCAAATATAGCTGCCCAAGAAGTTATGGCTTATCAACAGGGGTGATGTAGAGGGCCACCAGGCAGACATTTGACCAAGCCAATGAATGAATGACAGAGAAGGTAGCACCTCAATACAGTTCAAAGACCTGGCCCACAAGGGGACATGATCAGAAGTCTCCCCATGAACAGAAAATTTGGACCTCTCCTCCATGGCTGTGCAGTGGGCAGGGGGGCTGTTCAGGCATCTGACAAGCCTATGGGTCCAGCCTATGTTGACAAAGCCCGTCACAGTAGGACACAAAAGAGTGGCAGTTTGTAACAGACCAGCAGTTACAAAGTAGGATGCCAACACAATGCCAAAATCATCTGCTTTCCATTCCCTACCTTCTCCAGAGCCACGCTGCCCTCACCCACTTCAGCACCCTCCCAGTTGTGCCGGTGACTACTAGGATCTTAATTTGGCCTTGGGCTTTGTGGAACAAGATCAATTCATAAATTAATCATGTTTATTTATAAAGTCATATCCTAAAAAAAATTCAAGTAATAAATAGTTTTCAACACTTGTCACCAACTGTCTGCCTGGTGTAAGGCTTCTGAAGTCAAGAGGGTATGAGGATTCTTCAGAGACTTCCACAGCAGGTCTGGGCCCCAGGAATCTCCTGGTCTTCACTGAGGAATGAAGATGTCACTTGGGAGTCCTAGCCCACCCTGCAGCACCCACTGGACCCCAAGATGTCTTCTATCCAGGACAAAGCACCCTATTTTCTCTTCAGGATCCACAGCCAGTCCTCAGAGCTGATGAGAAGTGAGAAGTCTAGGCTCACAACGGGCTGCAGGTGTGCCCGGATGCTGAGGGGCGGGGAGTGGCGGCGCTCCGGCAAGCACACGGGTACTTACGGTCAGGCTTTCATCACGGCCATGAAGGACACCTGCGGGGACAGAAGGTGAAGGTGGGCCCTGACCTCTGCTCCCCACTGTCCTCAATACCTGAGAATGAGACTCAGCCCCAGCTTCCAAACCCCTGGAGGCTCTGTCTTATGACTCTTCATGAGGGGGTCACAGCACTTTATATCTCAGATAGAGCTCACTTGCAGCAAGGCTACTGGGAAGAGGATGAGGGAGTTAAGACCCCAGACCACCAAGCAGATGTAGGTAGGTGAGTCATGCAGGGCAAGGGCACTACACAAACCTCCTGGAGCAGCTGGCCCAGCATCTCTTGGCTGTGAATGGACTGCCTGTGGAGAGAAGGTCAGGTCATTCCCTAAACCTGCCTTACACACCTTCCCACCAGACCCAGATCCCAGGATCAGACCAGCAAGGAGTCCCAAAGCCCACAGGCCCACCTCTAGGCTCTGCCAGAGAGGCAGGAGCTCGGGCATGTGGGCCAAGCAGGGCACTTGTGTGGAAGACAGTGCTACAGTGCTGAGGAGCCCTGCTGGCCTCAAGGCCTGGAGCCCTACCTGTCAATTCTGGTTGCTATGGTCACTGTGAAGGTGCCCTCCGTATCTGGCAGGTAGGTGGAGGGCACAACCCGGTAGGTCCCCACTGACAGGAGGCAGAGGCGGCTCACTTCCTGGGCATAGCGGTGTGGCACACAGCTTAGCAGTGGCTCCTGGAGCAGCAGGGAACACGCATTCTGACTCTCTCCATCTGCTGGAACCTGGGGCAAAGGTAGGATCAGCATGGGGAGGCTCATACACGATGGCATGGCTCGCTCTCCCTCTGAACAGCTCAGCTGAGGGCATAATGCCTAGGTCAGCTGGGGTAGCTGACGCTCAGTCCCGGAGCTATTACACCCCTTTGCCACTCTTGCCAGAGGCCTGGTCAGAGCTCCAGGTGGCCTGACTCAAGAGTCCAGCCTTCTGGGATACACTTACACCCCTCAACAGAACCTTTTTGAGCAATTCCTGCTCTCTCCTCCCCATGTTACCCGCATTCTCCGTCAATGCTCACCGTGAAGTGAGGCCCCAAATGAACAATCATGGGATGGGAAGCCTCACTGTCATCATGGAATCTGTAGCCTAAGACCCTTGGCCTCTAGCGCAGAACTTCTTTCTTCTCCCATTTCTCCAACTACAGCTTTGCTCAGAGTGTTCCCTGGCCTGTTGGCTAAGGGTCAAAACAGGATAAAGAAGCATCCTGGGGAGGTCTGAGACTCACTTAGCAGCCTGGCAGACACTGGTATAAGCAGAGCTCCTGGGCCATCACAGAGTCCCCACGTTGAAGCCCTTTGGTGTGGCCTCTTCTCCATTATCTATGGCTACCCTGGGCTGACCACCTCAAGGCAGAGTTCCTGGAGCACATGCCCAGAAGTCCTGAGCCAGGCTCACAAGAGCTTTTCCTCAGCTGGTACATATCTGGAATCCTCTGGGCTTGCTGTGGCTGTAGCACCTAACCACTGGGCTGTCCTGCTACAGGCAGTGGCCGAGTCTCTCTCCCTTGCTGTTCTTCTGGACTCTGTGAGTCTTTCCAACAGAATCCAGACTCCTATCTGCCCTACCTGATCCTGGTACAGAGCAGCTCTCGTTAGCTCCACCTGGGACAGTGAGTGACGCCGCACAAGAAACAAAAACCCAGACACTGACACTGGGGTTCCAGATAGAAGGCATGTGCTGAGCTGGGCGGTGGTGGCGCACACGTTCAAGGCCAGCCTGGACTATGGAGCAAGTTCCAGGACAGCCTCAAAAACAATACAGAGAAACCCTGTCTCGAAAAACAAAAAACAAACAAACAAAAAAGGTGTGTGCTACCACTGCCTGGCTTCTATGGCTAACTAGTATGGCTGCTTTGCTACTTTGCTCTCCAGTGGCTTTAATAAATCATACACAATCATCACCACAGAGTGACATGGGAAAGGATAGGGTGTGTGACCACTGTCTGTGGAATGAGTGAGTGAGGCCTCTCTACAGTAACTGCCTGGAACCACATCCATCTCAAGGTGAGCCTGGGCTCTGCCTCAGAGCTCCTAACAAAGCCCCAGGGCCCAGGACAGAGACAGGAGGCGTTAGTGCAGTGGCTGGGGTGACTGAGGCTGATGTTCAGCCAGGTGAGCTGCTCCAGGTAGCCCAGTGAATACAGACTGTGAACCTGCAAGTGAGTCTCTCCTGAGGCCAGCCGGCTGGGCCGACAGACGCAAGTGACAGAATCGAGCCTGTGTCACAGCAGCTGGCCTCTCCTCGAACCCAGCTCACCTGAAAGATATGGAAGCCAATGGGGTGGAGCTGGCTGTCACTGAGTCGGCAGTGTTGGTGCAGGGTGATACGGATGTAGCGGGGACCAGCACCCTCAGGAACGGAGAAGGGGAGGCAGGGATTGCAGGGGTAAGAGGCGAAGTTCCTGCTGCCCCCAGCTGTCTGGCCGGCTCTCCAGCAGCCCCGTAGCTGCACAGTCTCCCATTCGCCTGCAGGCAGGGCTGTTCCAGGTGAGGCACCCTTGGTGGCCGTCCTGACAGCACTGTCAGGAGGACAAGCACAGAAGGCAATGGCAGCCTTGTCCAAAGGAACCTGCCCAAGGCCTACCTTACACTGAGCACACCCCTCTCCCTCCCCAGGCCTCAGTTCTGTTGAAGGAAACCCAGCCAGCACTGGCTCCTCACCTGAGGGAGATCTTCCCAGTGGAGAAGACCCGGAGCAGGAACTGCCCTGGTACATCCTTCAAGAAGGTGCTGGGGACGACCAGGTAGTAGCCCGGGGAGAGCTCACAGCGCAAGTGGACCTCACGGTCATACGCATGGCATGCAGTACCAGCCACAGGGGGTGCGGACAGGACTCTGGGCAGGCTGACCTTCCGCTTCTCTACCTGCATGAATGGAGGCAGGAGGCTCTGAGGAGAGTCACACCAATACACCGGACCTTTGCCTCCCTGCTCCTCATCGCTCAGGCATAGCTCCCAGGAGACAGACCATAGCATCCATCCTTTTGAGACAGTTGGAGATGCCAAAGACTGAGGGCTTTTCTCAAAGGTGCATAACAGACAAATCTAGAACTATGTTCAGAAAGGCCCATGACCAGTGCAGCCTGGGGGATGCTGGAAAAGGGACTTTCCTACAAATTTCTTTTACAAGAGGAACAGACCATTGTCAAAGGACAATGAACAGTGGTGTGAGTTGTCACACTCTATCAAGATACAAAAGATTAAAATGTAGCCACTGAGTAAGCAAGTAGCAGCTCCTCCTGAGGTCTGTTCTAGGAAATAGATACTAGTTTATAAAACTAACCAAATGTCTGAGACTGACAATAAAATAGCCCTAAACACTTACAGGTTGTAAGGGGGACCCAGAGGAAGGCAGCTAGGTGGAGTAAGCAAGGCAGGCACCAGCCTCGATAATGGGAAACTTGCGTTGGGAAGATGGGGATTGTAGGGGTCAGGCTAGCCTCCACCTCTGGGGTGAGAGGTGGGCTGTGAATCAGTTACATCTGCTGGAGTATCAGAGATGCCTGCACCCAGAGGACATGGGAAAAGGAATCAATAGCCAAAGATGGGGTGTTCCTGGGACCCAGGCCTCCAATACCTCTGCCTGCCTTCCCTCCATGGGACGAGCAGATGGAGTTACCTTCCAGATGTGCAGGCCCACAGCCTGGTAGTCCTTGCTTGGGAGATTTTCAGGTGCTGGACTGGCACCTAACAGTGACCGGGTCTGACCCAGTAGGCACCTCCGGGGTCTCTGAAGGACAGCGGCACACACCTCACTAGGTTCCAAGAGCCGTAACCAGAACTTGGGGTTGCAGGGAAAGCAACTGTTGTTCCGGCAGCCTCCAGCTGACTGCCCGATAACCCAGGCGCCAGGCAGTGCCCGAGTGTGACACAGCACCTTCTCTGGTGGGAGAGCACATGAGTCAGCTTTGAGGAGCTTGCTGGCTCTGCTGCACCCACAAGGCCAAGGCAAGCACACAGTGGCAGTCAGCCCACCCTCCGAGACAGAACCCCACCCATTCCCTTTTCCCAGGTCCTCAGTCAGCCCATTAGGAAGGAAGGGTACCCAGTCACTGGTGTGCCATTCTGTGAAGGCTCCTGACTTCACAGAGCAGAAATCCACTCTTGCGGGCAGTCCTACCTGTGTAGAGACTCTGTAGGTGGCCAGCCTTTGTGACTGGGTAGCCAATGGTGACCTCGTCAAATTCCCTGAGGAACTCCTCTTCCTCCACCCAGAACTCTCCCTCCTGGAGTTGTGCCAGCAGCTCAGACTCCTTGGATGGATCTACCTGGTTCCACCCTTCGCCCCTGCAGAAAATTTATTTCAGCACAAGCTCAAGGTGAACTGTCAACCGGCAAACAGGGAGGTGGACGCTGGAGGGTGCAGAGCCCACGTTTCTGCCAGACCCTGGATGGCCAGCTGCACAGCACATTCCCTTGCTAAGAAGTGACCTACAGAAGGCACCTTCTGTGTCTGTGTGCTGGCTGTCCATCGGAAACCCTCCTCCCCAGGGGGACCCCATGCCTGAGAACTTGCCTTCTGGAGGCCATCACACCAAAGCCCAGACCTTCTAGTCCCTGAAGGGGCTGTTATGTCATGTAGAGTGCTGCTCTACTTAATGGCAGCACCAGACCAGCCTGGGCGCAGAGGCTCCCAGGCATCAGGGGGATCCTGGTTTAGTTGGGTCTTAAAACTGTGCTGAGGACTTTGGCTACAGGCCACCCTCAAACCCCAACTCATCCAAATGCCTGGCCAGGCATCCACTATCCTACAGGTACCCAAGATAAAACCCCATAAAAAAATAATTGTATAATCTCAGGTCTTCCAAGACCTAGACAAAGTAAACAGGTTCTGAGTGAGCTCTGCCACAGAAAAGCAAGCATTACCCTGGCAGCTGGACATGAGCATGAAACAGGCCAGATGGGCATCATGGCATGGATGCCCTCATAGTATCAACCCCTCCTGCCACACGCAGGCCCTCCTGGTACTTACCCCTCTCTCCAGAGGCCCTGCCAACAACGTCGGCCCCAAGGGTTATGAATCCGCAACAGAAGGATACCCTGGCCAGTGCGACTCCACAGCTCTCGCAGATCTGAGATGATGAAGGCATGGAACTCCCCAAGCTCCCTAGCACCTGTGGGAAGAGCTCAGTCATGTGCAGGACCAGTGGAACCATGCCCCAAACTGGACAGAACACAGATTGCTTCTTTCCTGATGCCTTGGGTCTCTATGGCATTGAGGAGCTCTTTTCCTAAACACAGGCCAGCTACTTGCAGTGCTCGCTGGCATTCTGTGCCAAGAAGGGCCACCAGCTGGGCCCTGGCTCACTGCCACCAAGTACTGGCGCCGCACACAACAGTCCTTCCTCTGGGCCTCAGTTTTCACGTGTCTCAGTGCAGGGCCAGCTTTCAAGTATGAAATCACTGTAACTGTCACCGACATACCTAAGATCATCAATAGCTAAAAGACATCCTCCTGCCTCACAGCAAAGCCAGATGGAGAAGGAACATGTGAACCAGAAGTCAATGTTGAAGACTTGAGGACAAGAGAAACTCTACCTGGAAATGACCACAGAACAAAGAGAAGTGATATTCCAGGGAGGGTGGGAGCCAGGAGGAGGGTGGAGACAGGTCTACTCCCAAAGGCTCTGCAGCCACCATTCGGTGTCCCTCTCAACCCCAGCCCGTGAGGCTTCAGTAGCCCCGGCAGCTCTGCCAGGGAGAGGGGCTCTCTACAAGCCAAGGGTTCAGAACCAGTCCTCACACTCTGGGGCCACCCAACATCAACAGTTCCAAGGAGCTGAGGGTCAATGGTCACCTCCCACCCTTGGGAGGAGGTTTAGTAGAGGCAGCGTGTACAGCAGTGAGCATACCCTGTCCTTCCCTTTAATCCCACATCTGCCTGAGGGGGTCCCAGACCAGAGCTTTGCCAGCTCTTAGCTGCTGGACGAGCAGTGTGATCACCAACGAGTTTTTGGTTATTTGGATAGTCGTATTTCATTATTCGCAAGTGTTCACGTGTGTGTGTGTGTGTGTGTGTGTGTGTGTGTGTGTGTGTGTGTGTGTGCATGTGCACATGTGTGTACAGGCCAAAAGACAGCTTTGGTGTTATTCCTCAGGAGCAACCCACCGTTATTTTTTGAGACAGGGTCTCTCACTGGGACCTGGAGCTCACTAACTCAACAACTAGGCTGGCTGGCCAGCGAGCCCCAGGCATCCTCCTGTCTCCACCTCCGCAGAACTGGAATTGTAAGCACCCATCAGCGTGCCTAGCCTTTGACCTTGGTGCTGAACATCCATGCAGGTCCTCAGGCTGTGCAGTAAGTACTTGACTGACTGAGCACCCGGGGTTCCTAATTTTGAACCAAAGTTATATTACTCTTAAATGTGAATAGAAGATTGTAAAGGTGTTTACTGCAGTATTATTATTATCAGAAAGATCTAGCCAGGCATGTAATACTGCCAGGGTCTCAACATTCATGAATCAGAGGCAGGAGGACTACCTGAGTTCTAAACAAGCCTGAACCCCTACAAAAAAAAAAAAACGAAACAAGCGCAACAACAACAAAAGCAAGAAAGGATCTGAACCATCCAACATTATTGGAAGGATCAAGAAAATTACTGCAGGTCCAGCAATGGAGAAAAATATTCCAAAGTTTACATAATAACATAGACAATGCTATATAACAAAAACAGAAAAGGTTGTATACACAGGAGAAAACTCAAGAAGGGCACTGAAAAGTTGTAAACAGCTTATAGTAGTTTTATTTGGGTGAGCTTTTCTTTCTTCTCATTTTTTACACGAACTTTCCTTCATGAAACTTAATGTGTCAGTAAGACAGAAAATGGCTGTGGATTCTGGCTGGTCACCAGCTGGGCAGGGATGATGGCACGGTCAGCTCAGATCCTGTTCCTGCTACTGCTTCTAAGTTGTCTGGAAGCAAAGGGACACAATGCAGGTCCTGCGTTGCTCTAGGGGGAGGGACTAATCAAGTAGAAAGAAGGTCACCTCTCTCTGGAGGGATAAGAGAACTACACAAACCCACGACAGCCCTCTCTGGGACAGACGTTCTTCTCTGTAACAAGCTAATGGTGGAGGGAGCTGTAGCCACAGGCTGTACCTGCTCTGGGGCTGAGCACAGAGCAGCTGATCAGACACTGATCCTTCAGGCGGAGTAGCTGCCGACAAGTCCTCTGCTCCCCGCCGCTGGGTCTGTCCTGCTGGCCACTGGCTCCCACTATGTCTTTCAAGCTCCACCTTTCCGCCAGGCTTCCAGTGAGATCCACCAGGGCATCTGCCACCTGCCCTGCCCACAGGTGCTCATAGGATCCATGGACCCTGGGAACCATAAGCACAGGAGGTGTAAGCCTTGCCGCTGGGGGTTTCTTGCCTCTCCTAGTCCCACAATCCATCACACCCCAAAGCACCTTCCAAGCCACACTTGCACTGCACCTGGATGGCTCCTCGGCTTCGAATCACATCTTCACTCGTCTGTAAATGTCAAAATCTGCTATGGCCCTGCTGTTCTCTGCCCAAGTTCAGACCCATGCTCTATTGTGGGCAGCAAAGGACAAGACAAGGGGGCATAGGGGCTCCATCTCAGAAGTTCAAACCCACTGTCCCAAGTATTGATTCCCTAGCCTTCTGAGCCCCTCTGCTCAGACACCTGCCCATTAGCCAGCCTCCTTCAACAAGATGCCAGACACCATGCAGGAGGGACAACTGTCCAAGGGGACTGCAGTAAGAGGACTGGAAGGAGCAAATGCTGCTCCACACCAGGCTCCTCACTCCCTGCACACAGGCAACAAAGCACTTATCTTGAATGGCAGAAACATACATGGGGCACCTTTGTGCTGGCACTGAGGATGAGGACCTCTCAAAGTGCTAGGCAGGGAGGGCAAAGCACAGTCCTAAAAGCAGAGTGTCCGCAGGACTGACTGCAGACCCCGAGAACTACAGAGCACTCTGCATCCCAGGGCAGAGGAGATGGGCCTCTGGGGACAGTCTGGGTGTTAAAGCCACCCAATCTGGCTGGCCCAGCCACCTCCATACCATACGTACTTAGCATAGGCCTTTTCCAGTAAGGGAAGCCAGAACACATCCTCTCTCTGGCACCGGGAGAAGCAGAGTCTCCCGGCAAGGCAAGGCAGACGATCATCTATGGTCACCTTTTCCCAGTGTCCAAACTGCCAAATTCGACAGGTGAAGAAACCTTGGTACTTCTGGTCAGACCAGCTTGGCTGTCCTGGAGGGAAGACCTAACATGTACAAGGAGAGGTCAAACAGACAGCATGAGATCCGCATCGGTGAGCTCCTCAGTGTCCCAACGGTGTGGCCTCACAGAAGCACTGCAGATACCTGAGGTGCCACCATCACCTTTGCTCCTCTGTGTGGCCCTGACAGTGTGGCCTTAACAGAAGCCCTCCATGAACACCTGCTGAGAGAACAGGGCTGTGCTCTGTTGGATGCCAGATCTATATGGTCATGTCACAACAAACTCAACCAGTGAACACAAAATCCACATTTTCACACAAATAACTCATGTCCCCAAAGCTTACAGCCAACACATTTACTGTCCCAAATAAGCATTTGACCTGAATCCAAAGCTTTGGCAGGCAGGAGTAACTTACTTTTTTGTGGGGGGTGGGGGTGGGGGGTGAAACAGGGTTTCTCTGTGTAGCACTGGCTGTCCTGGAACTCCCCTCTGTATACCAGGTTGGCTTCCAACTCAAGAGATTCACCTGCCTCTGCCTCCCCAGTGCTGAGATTAAAGGCGTGCGCCACCACGCCCCACTTCTGTAACCCAATTCTCCACAGGCCTGGCTATAGCAGGAAGCCACAGGTCTAGCAGTCCTTCCTGCTTCTCAAAGCCAAGTGCACCAAACTGTCTGGTCATCACTGGCCCAGCTAGGTCTGCTGCCCGCTTCTGTTAGTAGGCAAAAGCAGGCTCTGCATCTAGGGAGAGACTTAGTGTGGCGCTGGCTCCAACTGTCAGTAACAGAGGACATATGCTGACAATGGCACCAGCATCCTCTTTTACAGAAAAGTTAAATGTCAGCAAGCCTGTAAGGAGAGGTAACAACAGTGACGAGCTTAGCGCAGGGCCCAGGACACAAGAGAAGTCATACGCAGGTTACCCCTCAATGCTGTTGCCTTAACTGAAAACCCTGAGCAATGAGCCAACCTAAAACAGGCAACACTGTGAGAAAGAAAACCCACAAGGCCTTCGTTATGGAGTCTGCCTGTATCAGAAGAGTCTCAGTGACCTTTTCCCTATTGGTATTTAACACCTACATATGAAAAAAGAAAGGAATCAATCCAGTAGAGAAAACAAATTCCAAGCCAGAGACAAGATGCCTCTGTTGACCCTGTTCTACCTGCCAGCTTAGCCCGTTTTTGTGTCCCAAATGTGTGGGTGGCTCTGGTCTGGTGGACAGGACACATCTGGGTCATGGTCTTAGTGTCCTAACCTTCCCCATTACAGCTACAAAATACGCTGCAGCAGGCCATGCTTTTGGAAGAACCTGTACTGTGCAGGTAGAAGGAAACAGTAGGGAGAAGCCTAGGGTGGCTTGTACCTGGTCCAGGAGGTGTTGACTCTTCTGCAGGGCAGCACAGGCACACAGGAACCAGCAATCCCCCAGCAGCCCTTGCTTCACCTGTCCCTCCCATGGGTTATCTGGAAACAGCTGGGGTGTGGCACAGATTTCCTGAAAGCAATTCGTCCAGAGTTAGCTCATGCCTGTGACTACCCTTCAAACTAAGAACACATGAATCCAGGACAGGCTACAGAGGCACTTTCCTAAGATTAGCTAAGCTTCTGGCCCAAAATAAAAGGAGAAGCTACTCCTCGGCCACCACTACCCTTCAGCACCTCCAGGCTACAGTTCTCCCATGGAACATCTCTACGCACGTTCCTCATTGGCAAGACCTCAATTTCAGGTGACCCTTTGTGAAACAGCTAAGTTTAGAAACCAGCTCTATTTCATAAATTCATGGCGACAAATATCAAATGGGTCCTTTGCACTGCTGGAAAGTCTACTGTGTCTCTACGAGGTTCAATTGCCCAATCATCAGACAACCTCACACCATCCCCTTTATCTCTCTTCTCAAAGCATTCTCATCCCCTTTGCCTGCATACCTGAGCTACAAACCTGTCCTCCTGCGTCACAGAAGCCACTGGACACCAACCTTCTGCTACCTTGGAGCTGGGCTCTTCCTGTTACACCCTCTCCCTTCTACATGTTCAGGCATCCCACTCCTGGCCAGACCACACCAGCACGCTAGCAGGATACAGATCTCCTGTTTTTCATATCTGGCAGCACTGTATTCCCTCCTAGGCTGCCTTCAATGGCAGTTTCCCAGGGAAACTGCAACCCTACTGTCCCTGCCCTTCACTCTCAACCAAGTCTCCTCTTGCTCCTCCGTCAATCATGCCCCCAAACTGCCTCAATTTCACCTTCGTGACGTCAAACATAATGGGCATGTCTTGTCATTTAGTAACTTTCAGAATGGCTGGCTGCCCCTGCTCTTCAAGGACACAGAGGCTCCCATTAGCTCCCATGATGCCACATGCTCCTATGGTACTCTTCCTCACTGCCTGCTGCTGCCTGCCTGTTGGGGTGCTCGTTTGCATACTTAAACATCAAGGCTTAAGGCTAAGTCTTGAGATCCTTCCTCTACCCCTAACCTAGGTCCAGAGTGGCTCGTCCCAGCCGGACTGTAAACCATCTATCCCATCTGTCATACTCTTCCTGGGCTTCTGCCCCATCTACCTGACAGCTCCACCAGAACAAGGTAGGCAAACTGGGTGCTGCCTAGACTATCACCATCACTCTGGCCAGAAATCAAGAAGCCATTCTTTTTTATCTACCTGTATAAATCATGCTGTTTGCTTGCAACACAGTATGAGTATGGAGGTGAGAGGCCAATTTATTGGAATGTGTTCTTTCTTTCCATCATATGTGGGTCCCGGGGATCAAGCCTAGGTCATTAGGCTTGGCAGTAAATGACTGTCTGCTGAGCTGTTTCAATTCTCAAAGCTGTCTACTGCAACGCCGGCTCCACTCAGTTGTCAGGCTAACCTGAACGTCAAGATCAACTTCCAGAACTCCTAAAAGGGCAGCCTGAATTCTAGCCCCAACAACCATCTCTCATTTCCCTCCCAGGAGTGAGTTTCTTTCCCACTGTTCTTTTTCTGACTTGTTTACTACTGTTGGTACAGTCATAAAGAGGCAATATACTCACATGGCTACAATCTAAAATCCAAAAGGATATTATCCCTGTGTCCTAGTTACCAAAGAGCAAGCTCCTTAAAACATTCCGACACACCCCTTAACTGAAAATCTTTTACAGGTCTCTCATGGCACTGGAAATCCATTTATTAACCTGTATTTTATGCATACGAGTGTTTTCTTGAATCTGTTGTCTGTGGACCATGTGCACATTAGCGCCTTTGAAGGCCTGAAGAGACTGTTGAATTCCTGGGACTGGACTTACAAATGGTTGTTAGCCACCATGTAAAACCCATTTTTAAAGAAAAAACAACAACAAAACCTGAAATTCTCAGTGCTACCCAGGAAAAACCAGGATGCTTATCAACCAAGCAGTGCAGGTAGCAGAAGGGCTGGTGTCCATCCGGTTGTCATGGATACAGCGACGCGCTATCCATGTGGGGCAGGCTGTTCCCTGGTCAGTCTTGTTCAGTAGATCAGCCATGTCTAAAAGCACCAACAAGAGCACTAGGTCTGGGCATCTATTTTATCTATGCAAAGTCCAAAACAACACCTACCGCAGTTCTTTGTGGCCTTGGGGGACAACACTGCTCTGTGGAGCAGATCTGTAAGTGACCAAGACTAATGGAGGCTGGAGAGAAGCCAGAAAGAGGGGCAGCGCCAGTTACAATGACCAGGTGGCTCTACGGGTCCTTATGCCGCTTCACCTCCAGCTTCTGGATCAATCAAATAGATTTGCTCCTGCAGGCTAAACTGTGCCACTGAATACATCTGCGACAAACTGACCAGTCAAACCAGAAACTGCTCACTGGTGACCAGAACCACACTGTCTGCTTTACAATACACAGTCGCACCTGCCTGTACCATTTAGGAGTCCGGGGAAGCCAACAGCAGCAGCCCCTAAGGTTTTCCACTGTGTGCTGGTTAACCACAATGATCCCTCCCAGTGTTCACACCCCAGCGCCAAGAGCTACTAAAAGAAATATAAGCAAAATACAAAGCCAAGAAAGATTTGTCCAGGCTGGAGAGGTGGCTCTGCAGTTAAGAGAACTGGCTGCTCTTCCTAAAGGACCCGGGTTCAATTCCCAGCACCTACATGGCTGCTCCAGGGGATCCAACACCCTCGCACAGACATGAATGCAGACAAAACACCAATGCACATTAAGGAGGAAAAAAAAAGAAGAAGAAACACACATTGAAGAAGAAAGATTTGTCAAAGAATGCTGAGTTACACCTGACGAAACTTAGGTGGTGGGACCTGGATTTACTGCTTCTAATCTTCATATCAGAACAACCTCCTTACTACCTGTCTTTTGAACTGGAGGAGCTAGCTACCTCATCTCAACCCTCACTAGCACCTCCTTCTGAATGGACTTGAACTACCAGAACGGGCGGCGGGTCCAGCTGAGCCCAGAGCCCACCTCTGTGGGAAACTTATCCGCAACACCCGCCCCGGAAAGAGACCCGGCTGCACCTGGGGCCGTCTCCAAGTGATGTCCTCCCGAAACTGGGCCAGAGGCGTGGACAAGTTGAAAAAGAGCGAGGAGTCCGAGGCGGGGAATGCGGCGTCCTGGAAGAGCTCCCGCGCCGGCGTCTCGGCCCCGACCGCCCGCATCTTCGGCGCCCTGGGCTCCCATCTGCTGCCTGTGGACTCGGTCGCCGCCCGGGAGCGAGTGCGTGACCGTCGCTGCAAACCTGGGCAGCTTAGCCCGCGAGACCTACTGGTGCTGACCCGCCTGGCGCCGCAAGCTCCGTTGTCCAGGTAACCCGGCTGCAGCCAACTAGGAGCCTCGCTCGGGTCATGTGACATCGCTGCCTAACTGCGCACGCGCCTCAGCTCCGAGTCGGGGAGGGGGGCTGGACCCGGCAGCTCCGCTCTCGCGAGAGTTCATCGCAATGTCTCTTCCCTGGCGGCACCACCCAGATAAAAATGTGCGGCTTTATTCTCGGGACGGCGCAGCCGTTGTCGCTTGAACTCGAGGTCTAAGGGACCACAGGAAGCTGAAAAGACGCTTTGCTTTAGGTCGCTTTGTCAACTACCTATCCCAGCGTGCAGCGCCGCTCCCAGCTTACTTCGCTCATCACTGGAGCCGGCTACGTCCCAGCATGCGTTGCTCCTTCCGGTGTCGGGCAGGAAGTTGGTATACGGTTGGTTTCCTCCCTGTGCTCTGAAAGAGCTGCTGAGGACAGGCGCGATGGGGCCGCTCGGGGGCCGACCTAGTGTCCGCGCCTGGGGGTTGTGTGGCCCTGGGCAGGCAGAGCTGTCACCGGGATCGAGACTTGCCCGTCTTGGGCGTTCGTCTCGAAACAACTGGGTACCGGACTCTGGATCCCAGAGGGGCCGCGGGGTGCGGCGGCCGCGGTCCTTGAGCCCCTGAGTGGCTGGGCGTTTGCTGGCTGGCTGGTGGCTACCTGGACTTACTCCATTCACGGTTTCTCAGTGCCGTGGGGAGACGCGGACGGTGACCTGTTGGCCTGCTCGAGAGCCCACTCTCCCGCAGGGACCGGCTCTTTCGGCCCCCAGGAAGGACGCGAACCTGCCAGAGGCTGCGCTGCTGCTGCCTCACACAGAGTCGAAGTGAGGGAGAAGAAGCCTCACGCCTTTTTGTGACAGCTGCCCGCCACCTGGTAGAGCTGCCCTGATGTTTGCCTCCTTGGGGCCAGCAATACTCAGCATTGGAGAAAGGGTAGCCAGGGTGAAGTCCGTTTTGTATCGTGAGGCAGGGCGAGCGTCCACTGCTGGAAGAGGGACCGCCTGCCCTGCGTTGCAGCAATGCTGCTGTGGCACGACACTACCACCCTGACTCCACTAGACCTCAGCATCACGACTTGAGACAGGATACTCGTCTTTGCTGAGGTTGTCAAAAAAAAGGGGGTAGCCACATAGTCCAACAGTTTTTTAATTTAAATTAGAAACAGGCTTGCTTCACATGTTAATCCCAGCTCCCTCTCCCTCCCCTCCTCCCCCGACCAGGTTCCCAAGCCCCCTTCCCAATCCCCACTCCGATCCCTAGGGAGGGTGAAGCCCTCCATGGGGGAAGTCTCTAGAGTCTGTCATTTCATCCAGGGCAGGGCCTAGGCTCTCCCCCTAGAGTCCAGCTGAGAGAGCATCCCTCATTGTGGGACGGGCACTTTTTCCTTAGTACACATGATGTTGACCCAGGTGATTCTGCCTCTGGCAGGCTGAAAGCTGTACCCCATTTAAAAGGCATCGTTAAGGATCTGGGCTGTTTTACCTGGACATCTTGAATGATTGTGACAAATTATCCCCAACTGAGAGTCAGAAGTCTCATAGGAGTGGTTGGCAGAACTGGAGTGGTTAGATTATAGTTTAGGGGAACAAGCAGCTTCCTGAGGCCACATCCAAGTCCAGGGCTGGGCCATGTCCTGAACCTGACCCCCAGAACATGGAAGGAGCAGTGTCTTAGGGTTACTACTGATGTAGTGAAACACTGTGACCAAAGCGACTTGGGAAGGAATTTATTTCATCAAAAGCAGTGAGGGTAGGAACCTGAAGGCAGGAGCTAGTGCAGAGGCCATGGACAGGTCCTGCTTACTGTCTTGCACAGCCTGCTTTCAATATAACCTGGGACCACCAGTCTAAGGACGGCCTCACCCACAATGGGCTGGGCCCTCCCCTGTAGATCACTAATTAAGAAAATGTCTTAAAGCTGGATGTTATGGAGGCATTTTCTCAGTTGAGGCTCCCTCTTCTCTGAAGACCCCAGCTTGTGTCACCTTGACATAAAACCAGCCAGCACAGACAGTAAAGCAACTGATACTGGTTAGGCAGTTAGCCTAAGCCTTGATGGATGTACTTTAGTCAGATGGTGTTAGGGCAGCTCATCAATCGACTTGTTCTGTTCTGGAGCCCTGTGGTCCATTTGTGATCCATTCCCGTATGTAGCCATGCTCCCTCAGCCAATTTGGAGAGGGCTTTCCTATTCCTCCTGGCCCATCTCCATCACTGGGTTTGGATCCTAGAGTACCAAGAAGGACTAGAAAGAAATAGTCCAGGCGGGCAGATGGAAAGGGATATGGAGGCAGCTGTTCTGACATAAGTTCCTATGGCTGAGGCACTTAAAAAGTCTGAGCCCAAACTGGCTGTGGTGGAACCCCTATAATCCTAACGCTCAAGAAACAAGAGTCAAGAGGATTGTGGGGCCAGCCTGGGCCACATAGCAAGAACTTGTCTCAAAATTACAAAATCCTGTCAGTCCGAGGTTCTTCATGCAAGGAACTGCCAGCTCATATCAGTTTCCTGTGAGAGTCCCTGGCTACACTGATGTCTATGGTCACTCCACCTTCCAGTGGGAGGACGGAAACATAAAACACTCTCTCTCTGCAAGGCCTTGGATGTCCTGGGACCCTTTGGAACCTTGGCTCTTCTTGCTGCTTCCCGTTCAAACCCTCCTAGCTGCTTTCTTCCTGAACCCTTCTTTCTGCCTACTCTGGTTTTTTCAAGGGAGTATTCCCCGACTTTCTCAGGAGAGCCTCTTCTGAACCCCTTTATGTTCACTGTTGAGTGGTAACAGCTGAGCACTGAGGAAAAAACAGGGTCAGCATGCAGATTACCCAGATTAGATTGAGGGTAGTGGTGGAGAACAAGAGACACGCTCAGTCTTGGAGAGAGGACAGAGAAAACAGTGAATACAGAGCCGAGGGGACAGTCTTTGGCAGACTGCTACGTCTGCTGGGGACCCACCATACAGTTTCTATCCTTTTAAAATAACCCTGGTTTCAGTTTCAGTTCTTTGTTTCCTGGTAACCAAAGTCATCTATGAAGTCTGACCTCTTCCTAGATCCGAGGTCATAAATTGAGAAAGGAGGGTGTGCCCCAGATCCAGGTAGACAGTCGTTAGGGACAGATGCTTCAGTGGTAAAGTGCTTGTTGCAGAAGCATGAGAACCTGAGTTCATCTCCAGCGCCCACATAGAAAACTGAACATGACTGCATGTTCTTATAATCCCAGGCTGGAGACACAGATTGGGAACCCTGTACTCGATGCTAACTCAGCCTAGCCTAAACCAACAAAGCTCCAGTCCCAGAGGGAGATTAAGTCTCAGACAAGGTGCATGGCACCCTAAACTATTCCCTAAAAATTTCCATCTCACGTCCCACACACAGAGCCCAGGGCTAGTCACCTGCTTTAAACCCCATTACTCAACCCTCAAAACTGCCTCATGGGTACTACAACAAAGTTTAGCTAAGAAAGCAGCTGGGCACACACACAATATGGCCCAATGTCTTCTGAGGACTTCCCCAGTATGGTGTGCAGAAGATACAAAGACAGGTGTCCCAGCCTCCAAGTGCCAACGTGTGCAGCTGGGGTGCTCTCAACTGCTGAAGTCCACCTGTAGTCACATGGTGACATGTCAGAAGACAAAGACCAAGGTACTGTGAGCCCAGTGCAGACAATACTGCTAAGTGCTGGTTGGTCTGGCAAACTCACCTCAATTTGGAGCTCACTGAGCATGTGGTTACTTTAGACGTAACTGTTCTGTTGGAAACGTTGTGGCAAGACGTGCAGGAATTTTGTTTGCATCATCTACTACCTTAACAAGTAACACTGTCTCACAGCTTCCTCAGGCTGGGAACTGGGAGCAAGTCATTTGTGGTTCTGCTTTAGGATCTCCCAGAACGTAAAGTCAAGATGTGAGACCAGGGCTGAACAGATCAGCAAGCTTGCTTGGGACTAGAGGATCCACTCCAAATTCAAGTGAAGCCTTAACTTCCTCACTGCGTGGCCACCATGATTTATCTTTGCATAAGCTGATTGCCTGAGGGCAGGTTTTTGCCAGAGGAAATTTCAAGAGAAGGGAGAAGTGCAAGCCACCATATTTTGTGACCCACCTCAGATGTCATGGTCTGTCATCACAGAGAATCGAGACTCTAGGAGTGAATGGAGATAACCCTCTTGCCATTTAAAAATACATATCACGGGCTGGAGAGAGGGCTCAGCGGTTAAGAGCACTGACTGTTCTTCCAGAGGTCCTGAGTTCAATTCCCGGCAACTACATGGTGGCTCAAAACCATCTTGAATGAGGTCTGGTGCCTTCTGCTGGCATGCAGGCAGAAGATTGTATATGTAATAAATAAATGTATAAAAATACATATCACTTGCCATTTTTGTTCACCCCCAAGATCTTGTATTAACACCATATAAAACATAACTTTAAAAGTTCCACAGATTTTTGAACTTTCATCACTTATAAGACCCATGTCTTTAAAATATTCATAGTCTCTCTAAAATTTCAAAGTTTCTCTAATACCCAAGGTCTCATAACTGGGGGCTCTTACCTTTTTTTTTTCTCCCACAGGGAAAGATCAGGGCACGGCCACAAATTATAGTCAAACCAAAGTGTGAAGCTCAGTGTCTGACTTCTGGGATAATTTTCTGAACTTTAAAGGGCTTGAGGGCTTCACCTTCAACAAATGGTGCTGGGAAGGGGACATCTATGAGCAAAAAAAAAAAAAAAAAAAAAGAAACTAGACCACTCTTGTCAGCAACAAAAATCAGCTCAAAATGGATCAGAGACCTTAATATAAAACCTGGATGTTTTATATTGCTAGAGAAAACCCTTCAAGATCTAGGCACAGGCAAAAACTTTCTGAAAGACACCAATCACCCACGAAACAACAGGACTGACAGACGGACTGGCACGAAGGTAAAATCTCCTGTATAGCAAAAGAAACTGCAGACAGCCCAGAGTGGGAAGAAGCTGTCCAACTGTACATCTGACAGGAGATTAAAATCTAGCATCTATGAAGAACCCCAAAACCCCACCCCACACAAATCATTCAATCATTAAATAAGCAAGTGAACTCAACAGACAGTTCTCAAAAGAATAAACGCAGGGAGTAGGTGAGATGGCTTGGCAGGTAAAGGCGCTTTCCATTAACCTGAAGATGGAAGTTCCATCTGTGGAACCCTATAGTAGGAGTGCCTATTCCCATAGATTATTCTGGCCTACACATGCACACCAATGCCTCAAGTGCATCCACACACACACACAACAAATAAACACATGTAATACAAAACACAAATGACCAATGAATACATGAAAAATCTGAACATCCATAGCCATCAAGGAAATTCAGTTTTAAAAGTACCTTGATATATGTAACTGTCTAAGACACACACACACACACACACACACACACACACACACACACACACACCATACATTGAGATTATATCATCCAAAAGAGTTAATAGAATCAACAACCAAACAAAAATTGCTGGAGGTAAACCAGTGCAGTTACCTTGGAAATCAATATGGAAGTTCTTTTAAAAAATTAAAACTATAACCACCATATGATCAAGCTAACACACTCCTGGGTTTTCATCTGAAGGAATCTAAGTCAGCCTACAACACAGATACCCGTGCATCTGTGTTTACTATAGCACTGTTCACTACAGTCAAGATATGGTATTAGTTTAGACATCTATCAACACATGAATAAAGGAAACATGGTAAATAATTATAGTGCAATATTATTTGTCCACAGAGAAGCATGAAACCATGTCCTTGGCAGGGAATTTAATGGAACTAGAGGTTATCATGTTAACAGGAAAGGCTGGGGGTTGCTGGAGAGATGGTTCAGCGGTTAAGTGCACTGGTTACTCTTGCAGATTACCTGCATACATGTAGGCGAACACTCACACACAGAATAAAAAGGAGCCAGACTCAGACTCCTTTTTTCTCTAATATGTAAAATAGGAAGGGAGTGAGTGAGGAAGGGGAGGGGAGGAAATCAGTGGAGAGGTGGTGCATGGGAAGGGTAATAAGTGTACAGTATATAGACTATGAAAACACCATCGTGAACCCCAGTGTTTCATGTATAAAATATTGGTGAAAAAGCGTCCAAGGTCTCTGGTGTTTTCCTTACCACCGTTACTGTTTCACAGGGCTAATTGCGATCTGTGTGGCCTATTTTTCACCCTCCCCTGTTTATGTCTGAACGGCGTGCTCTGGTCTCTGCCAGTGTTCCCCAGCTGTGTCTCAAGCGCAAGCTTGATTTGTTCCACGTTGTCCTTTGCATTGTTGGCACTAACCAGTGGGTGAGCTCAGCTGTGCCTTGTCTTATGCCAGAAGTTCCCCAGAAAACTTTCCAAGTCTATGGAGGAGAGTGCTAATGGACATTCCAGACTGCACAGGGCATGGCCTAAAGAAAGAGTCTCAGGGCTCTACGGACCCGGGTAAAGGCTCTAAGTGACATGGGGACCACATGCAGACCCACCCCCTCCTCATACCACTGCCTCAGGCAGGCTTCAGGTCTCCATGGATTCCAGTCTCTTCCATCAGGAGCCTGGACTCTAAAATGGTTTTCAATTTTATTTTACGTGTATGGGTGTTTGGTTTACACCGACATCTGTGTACCACATGTATACCTGGTACCCACAGAGCTCCAAAGTGGCTGTCAGAGCTCCTGGTGCTGGAGTTAACAGTCGCAAGTAGTGATGTTCAATGTTGGGAATGGAGCCTGGGCCCTTAGGAAAAACACTTAACCACTGAGCTGTCTCTTCAGGCCCTCTCCATGTCTTTGATCCTTTCACACAGTTTCACTGATACCTTGTTCCTCCCCGCCTTCTCTTGAAATGCAGATGTACCCCAGACTTTTAACCTCAGCTCTTAACTAGTACTACCTGCTAAATGAATAATAAATGCACAAACTGTGGGAGTAGAAATGGGACATGACCCTCTCTATAGCTCTTAATCCCTGGCACATTGCCTGGAAACACTTGAAATCCCCTCCACCAGGACAGATCCCTGGGTAGTCCCAGAGGGAGAAAAAGATAACATACCCCCACCACTCATTGTCTGCAGTTAGGGTATAAATTAGCCTCTAATGCAGAAGCCAACAGGACACTGGGCATGTGGTATTGACTGGGGTAGGCTGTGGATGGCAGCAAACATTGGGGTTTGAAATACTGGTTTGCCATGGGATGTGGGGGCAAAACATCTGTTGAAGCCCACCTACAGTGGAGGACTCACAAGGGTTAGGACTCACAGGCAGAGAGTGTGTGGAAGAGTGGGGTAGGCATGGTAGAGGAAACTGCAAACACTGGCTGTGAATGACAGCTACAGGCTGCCCTAAAGACATTACAGGGAAGAGGCTAAAGCAGCCCAGCTTTGCCAGCTGGGGGAAGGGCAAGATAAAGACCAGGAATGCGGCCTGGCGGTGGTGGTGCACGTCTTTAATCCCAGCACTCGGGAGGCAGAGGCAGGCGGATCTCTGTGAGTTGGAGGCCAGCCTGGTCTACAGAGCGAGTTCCAGGACAGCCTCCAAAACAATACAGAGAAACCCTGTCTCGGAAAAACAAAAAACAAACAAAACAAACAAAAAACCCAGGAACGCAAGGATGTGGTTGAATGGCACAGAGTCATGGCAGATCGACATTAAGGACGACATTCTAGGCAGGCACCACTCTGTGGCTGCAACTGCTGGGAGTCATTTGATTTTGTACAGATCTGAGTGTTTGGAGGACACTGGCTACAGAGGAGGCACCTAAAACTCGAGTCCATGCTCTGGGAGACCACAAAGGTGTCAACTTGTATTGTCAAAGAAGTGACCAGCCTAGCTGAGTTTGTGGTGACAGACTTAAAAGCGTTCTTAGTGGGAACAAGTTGAAAGCAATTCTGCTACTGAAGAGGGAGGGCTGTGTGGATACCTCAGGAGTGACCCCCCTTGGATGGTGGCCTGGGCCAGAGAGAGCAAAGCCGAGTGAACACCAGGACTCTTGGCTATGTCACCTGGTGGGGCTAAGACCAGCTGGCACCCCTGCCCCCAGCCTCCCATTATGTTCTAAACTTGAAAGTGCCTCCTGCCCCCAATGCAGGCTCAGATCTGGAACACTTGGCCGGCAGATTATGGTGCTATTTTGAAGGCTATGGAACCCGCTGCCACCGACAAGCTCTTCTCGTCCCCATTCCTTCCCTGCCACTAAGGCCTAGAAAACAGCCAAAGCAAATTATCCCTTGTTTCTGCCAGATTCTATTACAGCAGCAGTGAGAACAGTAACACCTCTCTCTCTTCTGTAAGGTGTCACTGCAGCTGTCCCCTCTGCCCCCTGCTGGTTGTGAGGGATGCTTCTCATTCTTGAATGGAATAGAGCCTCAGGTAGGCACCACACACAAACACTTGCAAAGGAGAGGTGACCCTATGCCATTTGGGGCATATGACTAGAGGACACTACAGCTGCCTCTGCTGAGGGGAGGTCCCTGAAAAGGAAGGAAGGTGACTGTTGTGACTGGCGGTGGAGGCTTCAAGTTATGCATCTGCCTTTTCCTGGGACCATGCATGGAGTGGCTGTGACTTGGCCTGGCAGTGGTCTGGGACGACATGCCACAGCACGCTGCTACAGCTGGAGGCTGTGGAGTCCCAACTGGTCCCAGCTGTGGCCCTGTCACCAGCTTGTCTTTGGGAAAGTTGACGCCCTGTGAACATGGAGCTTCCCTTTGTCAGCAGAGAGGTCTAACCCCACAGCTTGCCATGCCAGAATGCGGTTTCAGCATTTCCAATCAATCCCCGGCACTCGCCCTGGTTGTGGAGGTCTGGGTACCTCAGTGCTAAGAGGCAGAGGTGTGGTCAGAATCACAGAGGCCAAAGTCCAGAATGAGGGTGACAAACGTCCTCTTTAGGATCCTGAAGAGATCATGCTCAGCCAGGGTCTGACTGGGGGGAGGAGAACAAGGGGCCACCTACTGGCCCCTATTTTGGCCCCCACCAAGTTCCCGCCTCACTCTTGATGCCTGTACATTGAGATAGGCTATGACCATGATTCCCATGACCAGTCGTCATATATCTTCCAGCCGTACCCCCGGCAGCTGGACAGGTACAAAGGACAAGGTAGTGACAAGCAGGAAGGGAGGTAAGATCTGCAGAGTGGAGATTTAATGGGACAGTCACCATGGTTCCTGCTGTAGTGGTCCCAGGCTGAAGCCCACAGCCTGGCGCCTCTCTCAGCAGACAGGCACGGAGAGCCCCAGTGGTACCCAGGTAGCCACAAATCCCTGTACCTCTGGGGCCTGGACTCCAGGTGCAGGCCGAAGCCTGCTTGAGAGATCCATCCTCTCCATCTGTCCCCTGTCCCTAACCGATGGAATGCCTGTGTCCTTGTTCCTCTGTCCTCTGTCCCTCAAGCAAGTCTAGCCCAGGGGCCAGTCACAGGGCTCTGCAGAAAAGCACACTCCCAGGACCACGCATCCTGGGCCTCTGACATGTGTAAGGCACATTGTGGTTGTTGCTGTGGGACTGCTGGGGTCACTGTCACCGGAGCAGTGTTCAGCAGATGCTGGCTTCCAGGGTGAGACATGGCTGTCAGTGTTGAGACAGGAGGCATGGGGGTACAGGCCAGCCGTGGGGCCTGCGGTGCAAGAGAGCAGGGACAGGGTGGGCCCTGGCCCATGGGTCTCAATGGACGTAAGATCCTTTGCCCCATGCCCCTGGCTTGGAGACAATAGGAGGGGCTTATGGTCCTGGGCAGAGCTCGTGGCCAGAGCCAAGGCGCAGTCATGGCAGCCAGGACCACAAAAGGCACAATCGTGGTGTCTGGGAGGTCGCGAGTCAGTCACCAAGGCTAGGCAGACACGTTGACGTCCCTGAGAGAGATGGTGCTACTGGGGGCCTCATCCCCGAGCAGCAGGGCTGGCGAGTCTGGGTTTGTGTCCTCCTCAGCACTGCCCAGCTCTGTGCCGGTCTCTGCGCTGGGCTCCGCACTGGGGCCCAGCCCCTGGGACAGGATCTGCTGGATGGTTCTGCGCAAATTGGGATGCAGTCGGCCCTGTGTCTGGTAGAAGACCTCTAGTGCGAAGGACTTGAGGGCACCGGTGCAGAGGTCCTCATACAGTGGGATGGTGTACATGCGCGACATCTGTGGAAAGCAGCCGGTCACACCAGCAGGCTCCCTGCAGGCCTCCGCCACCCAGACGCCCAGGAGGACTTGGGCCTGGACTCACATGCTACAATACCCTCAGCAGTTTCACCCTCGCTGCTCCCTCTGGGCTGCCTCTGGGCAAGGAATGGGGATGCTGGCATCTACCTAAGAAGCTTGGATGGCCCCTGTACCCAGACACGGAAGGTGATACCCACAGGCCTGAAGTTCAGCTAGCTCAAGGCTGATGCCTGTGGAGATCCCCGAATTCTGGTACCCAACTTTTCCCTGTGTCGGAGTTCAGCCACTATTAACTAGTTTTGCATTCTTCTTCCATCTCACCTGTAATGTGGCCTCTCTGCTCTCACCTTTGGGCCTGATGGCTTCTAGTTCCTTCTCCAGGACATGCCTGGCCTGTCTGAGTGGACAGTCTGATGGGGTGAGACGGGTCCCTGAGGAGAGACTGCCCCCCTTCCCCAACTATGCCCCAGGCATGTAGCCGCACCTGGCTCTCCAGGAAGCGGCGGACCCTGTGGAGATCGGGGTAGTAGTCATTGCGGACGACAATCTGCAGCCAGCGGATGCGGATCTCAGCATTCATGGAGTCCAGCAGGGACGAGTAGCATTTGGACAGGCTCATCACCACCTCTGTGGGGTGGTAGGCAGGTCAGGGCAGGGCCAGAGCCACATCCCTTTCCCAGGCTACCCTGTTGACTGTGGGACCCACCCTGGGGCAACGGGGATCCGTCTAGCAGCCGGTCCAGGAAGAGTGCTGTCTGGAAGGTCCTCCACTTGGAGATGTCAATGGCACTGGCTGAAGCGGCTGCTTGCTCCAGGGGCTCCGCAGTCCACAGCTGGAAGAGGGCCTCTACAGGCCGGGTTAGGCTGGACCCCTGAGACAGGTCTGGCTCAGCCAGTGGTGGGCCTGTGGCATTGAGCCAGCGCTCGAACTCCAGCCCTGCAGGAAGACCAGGCCTGGGGTCCCTGCCTGGACTGGGGAGGGGCCACTGGAGCAGCCCACCAGGGAGACTCCAAGCCCAGAGGGTATCCCTGGGCAGGCGGTCTTTTCCAGAACCCAGAGCCCTCAAAGAATATGAACAGTTCCCCAGAGGTTTGTGCCTTCCCCTTAGAGCCGCTGGAGGGGGCTCCTGTGAAGGACACGGAGGCCGGAAAGCTTGGGTGGCCACCAGAGGATTGCTACCTGCTACAAGCCTGGCCTGTATCCAGCACTGAGGCCAGGAAGGCTCTGCACTGTAATGTTCAGTGATGCACACAGACTCTCGGAACCCTTACCAATCCCACAGTGCACTTACATCCCTTCCAAAACTCAGGGTCACCATTCCTGACTTTGAAATGCTCTAGCGTACTTGGTTTCTCTCTGGATATCCAGCTCCTCCAGTGTCTCCCTTGGTCCTCAAACCCTCAGGCCCCCAGGAGACCCCCTACTATGCACAAGCAGGACCAGCCATTCCCAGGGCCAATCCCGCCACCTTGCTGATCCCGCACGCTCTTTCCACAGCCCTTTCCTACCCACTGCTTGGCCTGGCCTGCTCAGCCTAGGGGCCACCTTGTTCCAGAAGTCCCTGTCCCCCTCTCCTGGTCACAGTCCTTTAGACTAGGAGGTGCAGACTCCTCTTTACTCTCACGACACCCTGACCTAGAGCACATGGGTTAACAAACTTCCCTCCAGTCACAGCTGCCATCTTGCTCCTGGCCCCTGGGCCTGGAGCAGGGTAGGTGGCCTCACCTGCCCGGCAGTCCACACTCTGCTCCTTCAGCTCGGGAAAGAAGCTCAAGAAGGAGTCCAGCAGGTCCTGGGCCACCACGCTGGTGAATTTGTATTTCTCCACATAGGCCTGTGAGATGAGGGGCATGGCCTTAGCAGGTATGGAAGGCTGGGGATGTTTAGCTCTGGCAGAGTGGGGCTGGCA
The DNA here is from genome assembly GCF_017639785.1 of Mesocricetus auratus. Lineage (NCBI taxonomy): Eukaryota > Metazoa > Chordata > Mammalia > Rodentia > Cricetidae > Mesocricetus > Mesocricetus auratus. Next base: position 17,350,940 of record NW_024429194.1, read on the forward strand.
CATTGGGACATCTTCTAAAGATGTGCATCACAGTCCAGGTGGCCTACAGGCCCTGCTGAAAGGGTAGGAGAAGGAGGGGACAGTGCCTCAGAAGGCCAAGTCCCAATCCAGTCCCCAGGCCCCTTCTTCCCAGAGAAGGGGCATGTCTGCCAGCTGGAAGACGTTTTGGATAGGAGGTGGCGGGGCCCACGTGCTTACTCGGAGAAAGTCGTCAAAGCGTTGGGGATCTCCACAGAGCTGCGACAGGTAGTACACGAAGCAGTAGCCCTTCTCATAGGTGAACAGGTTCATCAGGTGGCTGGGATTCACTCCTGCAGGGAAATGCCTTGTCTGGGATGACACTTGACACCTGTGTCCTGCATGGTGGGGCTGCGGCAGTAGTCTAGAACTGAGGAGCGGGCAAAGGGAGGGCCACAGCCCCTCACAAGAGTACACCCTGAATACACAGTGAGTGAGGGCCACAGCCCCTCACACGAGTACACCCTGAATACACAGTGAGTGAGGGCCACAGCCCCTCACACGAGTACACCCTGAATACACAGTGAGAGCCACAGCCCCTCACAAGAGTACACCCTGAATACACAGTGAGAGCCACAGCCCCTCACACGAGTACACCCTGAATACACAGTGAGTGAGGGCCACAGTCCTCACACGAGTACACCCTGAATACACAGTGAGAGCCACAGTCCTCACAAGAGTACACCCTGAATACACAGTGAGAGCCACAGTCCTCACAAGAGTACACCCTGAATACACAGTGAGAGCCACAGTCCTCACAAGAGTACACCCTGAATACACAGTGAGAGCCACAGTCCTCACAAGAGTACACCCTGAATACACAGTGAGAGCCACAGTCCTCACAAGAGTACACCCTGAATACACAGTGAGAGCCACAGTCCTCACAAGAGTACACCCTGAATACACAGTGAGTGAGGGCCACAGGCCTCACACGAGTACACCCTGAATACACAGTGAGTGAGGGCCACAGTCCTCACACGAGTACACCCTGAATACACAGTGAGAGCCACAGTCCTCACACGAGTACACCCTGAATACACAGTGAGTGAGGGCCACAGGCCTCACACAAGTACACCCTGAATACACAGTGAGAGCCACAGCCCCTCACAAGAGTACACCCTGAATACACAGTGAGAGCCACAGCCCCTCACACAAGTACACCCTGAATACACAGTGATGGAACTTGCTCCACCCCATGGCAACCAGTGCTCAGACCCCGTGGGGTTGTGCCAAGTCAAGGGCACCTGAGAGGTTTTCCTTGGGGCAATGGACACCCAGGCTGGCCTTGGAAGGAATTCAGGCATGGTGAGGTTTAGGAGCCCTGGAAGGGCAGGTGAAGAGCAGGAGGGAGGGCCTGGGGATGCCATGCATGGGCTCCCAGGAGTGAGCCTAGACTAGAGAGTACCTGGTTCTAGCTTGACCTGCAACTTGCTAACTGGACTGTCCTCCCCGAGAAGCCGCATCTGCCTGTGCAGGGCGTCCAGGCGGAAGGCTGTCTCTAGGCAGGTGAAGGCAGCTCCTGAGGGAAGTCAGAGCAGAGAGAAGATGGAGGTCAGGGAGGCGGGAGCATTTATAGCAGGGTTGCTACACTCTACCGGCCACCCGGCCCCAGAGACCGTCGGACACTATCAAGCCGGAGGCTCGGCAGGCCCCTTGCAGTTGGTGCCTAGGAGGGCCCAAGGCTACCCTACCCTCGCCGTGGTTGCCCCAGACAATACCATAGGTCTCTGTGGTGATGCGGCGCTGTGCATAGGTGGCCAGGCCCTCACTCAGCCACATCTCCTCCCATGTGGCGTTGGTGACAGCATTGCCGAACCAGCTGTGGGCCACCTCATGGATGACATCGATCACCAGGAACTCGTCGCTCTCAAGGATGGAGGAGATGATGAAGGTGAGGCACGGGTTCTCCATGGCCACGATGGGGAAGGAGGGTGGCAGGAAAACGATGTCATACCTGTGCCCATGGGTGCAGGGTGATGAGTGGGAGGGGCCCCAAGCCCACGACTCTACTGTCCACCCAGGAGGGCAGCCCCAGGCCCACAGCACCATTTCCTTCCCAGGGGAAAGAGTAGAGCCAGCGGGAAAGCCAGGGGACAGGGCATACCTGCCCCACATGTATGGCCCGTACAGTCGCTCTGCGGCACTCAGCCACTGCTCCACAACACCTGAGAGCTTGCTGGTGGCTGTGGGAAGGAGGCACGGCTCAGCCCACACACGGCTCCTGTCACAAGGCAGAGAAGGCGGGCTGAAGCGGACAAGCCTGGGCCTTACTTACCCCACTGGAGCCTCCCTCTGCCTTGTCTGGTCCTGCTCCGTGGATATGGCCCTTCCCCCAACAGGTAGGGGAACTGCGCCATAAACCCAAGGTCTATTCAGATCCTTTTCCCAGTGAGCTGAAGGGACTGCTGAGGATAGGCGGGGACAGCTGGCTGTGTGGTAGCCCTGGGAGTGTGACAGACTGCTAGGCAGGGCCCGGGACGGATCAGTTCGTTGTATGTCTGAAGACAGGGGCTGGAGAGGCTCCTGCTGAGACCCAGTTGCCCAGAACAGTGCAGCAGGGCGCAGAGGGGGCCTTACCTGGGCCCAATGTCTGCTGGCTTGAGGTCTCCGGCCACAAGGGCCACGAGGTAGGCGGGTACAGGGTGCTCCATGTGGAAGCGGTAGACGCCCTCTTCCTCCACATACACGCTCTGTGTCGCACTCATCAGCACCTGTACCCCTAATGGGGCCTGCAATGGGCTAGGCTGAGGATTGGCAGCCTACCGGATACCACCTCCCGGGAAAGGGAACCACACTTCTGAGGGATGACTCATCCCCAATAGGGGACGCCACAACTCAGGTCAGAGGACCTCTTATCTGTGACAGGGAACTGTATGGCCCCATCAGGGACCACCACAACCCAGGTCAGGGAACCCCGTATCCATGATGAAACCCTCAAATCCTTATCTGATAGCCTCACAGGCTGAGTCAAAGAACGTGTGCCCTTCAGAGAACCACACACTGGAACCCCCAATCTGCTCCAGATGGAGGCTGTCATTCTTTGGCTATTACTCAAGAAACCCCACCAGGCTCCTGCAGATCTAGAGGTCTTGGAACCCAATTGTCAAGAATGTCCTCATTGGTGTTGCCCCTGGCCCCTGCAGCCACCGGACCCCCATAAGGCCTGTCTTTGGCTTCTCTGCATGACTGTCCCATTAAGACAATGACATTTAGCAGCTGGGATCTTAGTCTAGGCAGGCAAGAAGGGTATGGGGAGGTGAGCCAGAACTCATCTGCAGGCTTGCTGTAAGCTCCAGCGTCTTACAGTGCCCAAAAGAGGCAGAAGCAACCCCAGCCTCCATCCTGACCTTGACAACAGCTGAGTAGGTGCACTTGACAGCCGGCGTATCAAAGCACGGGAAGAAGGAGCGGTTGCACACAGAGTGGCCCTGGGTGAAGACGAAAGGCTTGGCATTGCCATAGGTCAGCTCTGGGTCCAGCCACCAGATCTGCGGGCAAAGCGAAACACAAGCAGACGCTGTCACCTGGGCCAGGGCTCTAAGTCTAGAGCCTGGTGACAATGGGCTCTGGGAAGGGCCCTTGCTGTTTCTGTTACAGGCTCACTCCAGCAGCCTTCACCTGCCCACCTGGTCCTCTCACTCCCCTCCCCGTCGGGAACTGTCAATCCAGCTTCTGTGCCAGCCACCAGCTAGACTTGTTCCAGACAGGAGGCCACATGTCTGGAGCAGGCCCATGATATCTCCCAGCACTGCCTGGGAAAAGAGGAAGATTCCCACCACGGCATTAGCTGAACTTCCAAAGGGAAAGTTAGGAACACCTGGATTCAAATTCTCACAGACTGGTAGCTAATCTGATCCTTTTTTTAAAAATTGTTTACATTTTATGTATGGAGTGCTCTGCATGTTTGTCTACATGCCAGAAGAGGACATCAGATCCTTTAGAGATGGTTGTGAGCCACCACGTAGGTGCCAGGAATGGAACTCAGGACCTCTGGAAGAGCAGCCAGTGTGCTTAACCGCTGAGCCATCTCTCCAGCCCACTAATCTGACTTTAGGAGCAGGGTAACATGGGCAATGCGTGCTTCCTTATGTTGGCATAGAGGGAGTCAGCCCAGGGCTGGTCAGCCTGTGGGGATGGAGTGGAGGCTAGAGATGAAGCCCTGGTAGGACAGGAGTGCTGAGGAGAGAGTGTCTGAGGCCACAGAGGGAGGGGCTGCAGCAAAGAGCAATCCCCAGTATCTGCTGCCTGCTGTGTGCCCTCTCAGGCCAAGGTCACTGGCCCAGCCAACCTCCTTCCCAGCCATGGCTGCCTAGATATTCGGAATCTCCAGACCAGGTCCCACCCCCACTAAAGAGCTCCAGCAATGGCTGCCCCCACACTACCCTCTGCTAGGGCAACAGGAATGTTGAAACAAAGTGAATTTTTCATTCTGGTGATCAAGGGCACACAGGTCCTCTCAGGAATCACAGAGAGGAAACACCCCCAACACTTCTCTGTGAGAGGACAAGTGTTCAGTCAAGGCTGAATGTCATCATGGGGAACAAACCCTGGGAGACAGCAGGGCTGACACTTCCCAGATCCCAGACGAGAGATGGTGGTGGAGTTGCTTGCTCTACAGACCTCGCCTGTCCTGCAACCCCCAGACTGTGTGTGTGGGGAGCCATCCATCCATAGATCTCAGACCCAGAGAGAAACACCTGCTTTCAGACCCCATAGCTGTGTTGGAATGCCTGTTCTCACAGGCCCCAGAAGTGGTGTATTGCCTGCCTAGTGACTCTAGAGCTGAGGAAGGAGGTAAAGGCTTGCTCACAGACCCCAGACTGGGGGTGGCTGTGGCAGAAACTATGCCACAGACCCTAGAATCTTCATATAGACAAACCCTAGATGAGTCTTTCGCAAATACCCGAGCCCTGAGGAGTAATGCCTTGTCCCACAGACCTACCTCAGACCTGGAAGATTCCTGCCTCAACAGATCTAGACAGATGCCTGCCCCACAGACTCCACATCCAGGACACTGCCTGTCAATAGGTCACTTGGGGGGGTTGCTTGCCAGGTAGACCTGGTCAGGCCTCTGCCAGCATCCATGGACATCTTCCAGGTCTTCCTATCACTGTCTTTCCCCACAGCAAATCAGCAGACATGCCGTCCTTTTCTGCCAGAGAGCTAGTTCCAAAGTGTAGCCTCCAGAGGCCTGGGACCCAGGGACTTGAACGGAGGATTGTCCCTGCAGTTGGGTGGCCAGTGGGTTCTTGATTCCCTTTGGGAGGACAGACTCCCAAATGCTCTTTCATCTCTCCCTTCTCCCCTCACACCAGCTACATCCAGGGCAGCACTTCCCGCTCCTCTTCCATTGAAGCCTCAGGCTCTGCCTCCCTCTTACCCCAAGGCTCGCACCCGTGCCAGACACCAGTGTTAGGTACTACCTTGGAGGGATGAGCCCCCGAGGTGGGAGTCTCCTGTCCCAGGGCAAAGAAGCTGATAGTCTGGTGGATAAGGAATAGGTCAACCAACTCAGATACTGTTGGGCAGGAGAAAAAGAGCTGTTCTTGCTGGGCTGGGGTGCAGAGGAGCCCTAGAACCTCAGCGCCTCCTATCTGCTGCTCTTGGAGTTGGAGCCTGCTGTCAGGGCCTCCTGGGAACCCTAGACACCTCCTGCTACGTCCTCACTAGGCACAGGGCAGACAGGAATGTAAGCCCTGAGATGCCCAATGTTCATGTGCAACAAGCACTAGGTGTCTGAGGTTAGGGGCCAATCTGTCCAGGGGCGTGGATCAACTTTGTCACTCTGGAGGCACTCAGTGCACGAGGACCATGCAGCTCTTCCCTGTGTGGAGCAGCCGCGGCCCCATACATCAGGCCGCCCTTGTCCACTAGCCGTGTCTATTGCGGCCCACCAAGGGCTCTGTTCCCAGCACTCTGCTGCCAATGGACAGAACCAGCACATACAGTACATATTCATAGGCAGGAGCCAGGAAGCAGCTCAAGCCCCAGTTTTCACCGGGCACACTAAGACGCAGTCCTTTTTTTTTTTTTTTTTTCTTTTTCTTTTTCTTTTTTGGTTTTTCGAGACAGGGTTTCTCTGTATTGTTTTGGAGGCTGTCCTGGAACTCACTCTGTAGACCAGACTGGTCTCGAACTCACAGAGATCCGCCTGCCTCTGCCTCCCGAGTGCTGGGATTAAAGGCGTGCACCACCACCGCCCGGCTAGACGCAGTCCTTAGACCCGCAGAGGCCCTGCTCTACCACAGCAGGCAGAGGGCGGAGCCCGGGAGACCAGGGACTCCCGAGAAGGGTGCAGGAAGCCCACAGATGTGAATCCCATCTGGTCTTTTTCTGCCCAGATGTCACCTTGCTCCTTTGTGGCTACTGGCCTGTTTATCTAGACTCCCCGGGCAGCGGCAGATGGGCTTTTCAAGGGCTCCATAGAGCTGCCTGTGTGCTGGGTATCCATGGTAGATGTCACATGAGCACTCTGCTACCTGGGGAGCTGGCAGGAGGCATCACGCTTCTGGAGTCAAAGGTCCTGCTCCATTCTCGCAAACCCATTGGCTGTGCGGCCACAGCACGAGCCCTAAGCCACACCCTTTGCTTTTCCATCAGGGCCTGTGGGATGGTGGGGGCCCTGGACAGAAAGTCTCAGTAGAGCCCCGTGGGGTGTGGGAGGTGGGGCGCACATACCCCAGCATGTCACAATCCAGCTCAGAGAGCCCACATCACAGCTACAAGGGAGGCCTGTCTCTCATTCCACCCCCAGAGAACAGACTAGGCAGTCCTCAGGGCATCTGAAGGCCCAGGTCACGGGTTGGCCTTTCTACATCAGGCACTCCCAGAACATCCTTCAAAGCTGAACTCTTACAGATGGTTTAGCAGGGGCCACCAGAAGCTGCTCTCGTACCCAGGTAGGGACACGACCCCTGACGGGAAGTCTCCCCGCCCCCCAAAGAAACATGCTATTGCCTATCTTCACTGTCCACCAGGCCTGGACCCGGGGCTCCACTCAAAGATTCCAAGAACTTACAGACAACATCTGAGAATTAACGATGGCACTTGGGGAGGACATTTGGGCCAGGCTTACTCTCTGCAGGTGTCCCCGAAGTAGGGTGCAGATTAATATCACCTGACCCAGCAGTAAAGCGAGGGGCGCCTCCAGAGCCCTGCTGACCACCCACAGGCCTGGCGCCCACCCGGGCGGGACTCACTGCAGGGGCGTCGGTCGAGGTGTAGCGCAGGATGACCTGGAAGGGCTGGTGCGCCTGCAACTCGGGAGGCAGTGTGACGGTCAGCGAGGAGCCATAGTCGGTGAACGGGTCCAACCTGAAGGCCAGAGGGCAGCCGGCGGACTCCGCGCCAGGAGCATCGGCGAAGGCGGGCAGCGGGGGACCCAACCCGGGGGCAGGGAAGGCGAAGGTGCAGGGCGAATCGGAGGAGGCAGGGGCGCGGCGGAACGAGACCGAGTGCAGGCGCAGGGCCGGGTGCGCGTCGAGCACGAGCGCGCGGGGCGCGGGCCGCAGCGCGCACAGCTCCAGCACCAGGCAGCCGGCCAGCTCGCGCGCCTCAGGCCGCAGCTCCAGGCCCAGCTGCAGGTGGCGGAGGCGGAAGAGCTGCGCGCTGGAGGCCGAGGCCACGTCCAGGGCGGGCGGCGGCTCGGGCGGCGGGCGGGCGGGCGCGGCTTCGGCACCGGGCGCTTTGCGGCAGCAGCACTGCGCCGCCATAGCCACCGGCGCTAGGTGAAATCCATGGGCGGCGGCCGCTGCAGGCCGCGGGCAGTGGGCGAGGGGCCCCGGGCGGCGGTGGCGGTGGCGGTGGCGGCGGCGGCGGGGCGCGGGCACAACAGGAAGTCGCGCCGGGAGCCGCCCGGCCCGGCCCCGCGCCGTGCGCCGCCCCGCTCGGGCTGGACTCGGCCGCCGCCGGGGGCGCTGTGTGCGATCCCGGGGCCTGTGCGCTGGAGCGGCGTGAGCGGCAGAGCGGAGCGCGAGGCTGGACGCCTGGGGAGGCTGCGCGTCCTCAGCCTGCGCTCTGCACTCGTTAAGGCTCGGAAGACAGCCTTGGAGGCGGTCGCTTTCCCAGGGGCGCCAGCGGCACCTTGGCAGTCGGTTCTCTGGCTCCGGGAACGATCCTTGTGGTTCCCCTGACGCGATTCCCCCCGTGAGTCCTGCAGTTGGCCTGTGCTGTGGCCGTGCGGTGCAAAGCGGCCGGAAGGCGCTAGACTGTTAAGTACATAGCCCATACTATGTGGCTATTTAGATTCAAATTAAGCATGACGAGAAGCTGTCAGTTACTCTGGCCGTGTTTTAGGATCGACTTTATTGTAGTCGAGACGTGTGTGAAGTAGAGATACACTGTTGAACGCAGTTCTGTCTCATAGATCCAATATAAGGGTTGCAGGAGTCCTCTAGGCTAGCGCAGCAAACACGGCAACTCAAAGGTTGAGCTGTCCAGTTCTGGGACCAACACAGGTGTGGACAGATGTGTCCTGCTATCTCTATCTGCGGGAGGCGGGCGCGGATTCTGAGGGAGGGGACTTTTAGGGCTGTCCCCTGCTCTGATGATGGTGTGACTGCAGTGTCACTTCTGGGGAGTGCTCAGCTGTCTGGATCCAGTCTCCCCAAACGGAAGTCAAGTGGTCCTGCCCTCCTTCCACAAGTGAGAGAGGCGCAGCTAAGCGGAGAACAGGCCACGTGTGCAGCCTGAACACGGACACACACAAGGCTTCCTTTGGCAGTAGCCCGCAGGTCTCACGTGCTCTCTTAGGGGCAGTACATGGGAAGAACTCCAAGGCGCATGCTGTCATCCAGAGGCTAGGATTAGAGGGAGGAAGACCGGGCTTGGATGGGAAGCACTTGACATTCCAGCAGTTGGAAGACAAAAGCATCAGACGTTCGCCATCATCTTTGGCTGTATGTGGAGTGTGTGAGGTCAGCTTGGGTTACTGAGATCCTGACTTAAAAGAAAAAAGCAAACAAATAAATAAAATGAGTGAGGTGACCTGGAGTTAAGGTTACTGCCACTTTCTGGTGTCCAGTGGCCCGTTCACCAGATTGTTGAAGAAGGAATTCTTTCTTTTTTAAAGATCTATTTATTCATTATGTATGCAGTGTTCTGTCTGCATGTATGTCCACAGGCCAGAAGAGGGGACCAGATCTCATTACAGATGTTTGTGAGCCACCATGTGGTTGCTGGGAATTGAACTCAGGAGCTGTGCAAGAGCAGTCAGTGAGTGCTCTTAACCTCTGAGCCACCTCTCCAGTCCCGAAGAAGGAATTCTTAATTCAATTGCACTGTCTTGTTGGTCCTTTTGTCGTTCTTGATGTAGACTGTAGGTTTCTCCCATCCCAGTTTCTCAAATTGTACCCCCGAGGTTGGGGTCTTACCTTCCCTGTCCTGGTGATACTTCCTTCTGCTAACGGAAGGGATGTTGTGGGGCAGCCTTGACCCAGCTATCCCTCTTCTGCAAGCGGGCTGGGTGTGTCCCCACCACATGTGCATATAAGGAGCCAACGGCGTTCTTTCGACACAGAGGACATTTTGCACAGTGGAGTCAGTGGACTGCAAACTCCAAGTCCCCAGATGGTGTCCAGCCAAAGAACCTGTCCCCCTAACACTGAGAAAAGTTACCAGAGTGTCCCCTTGTGGTTACATTCAGTGTTATAACCCAAGTCCCAGAAGAAGAGTGTTTTTTTGGGGGGGGATTGTCCTGTAGTCCCTGGGGCAGAGGTTTGAGAGCTGGGCCAGGCCAAGGCTACCGTTGAATAGCTCCCAGACCTGAGCTGGTGGAATAAAAGCACCCTGGATAATCCACAGATCTCCATCAACCCGGCCTGGGCATCATGTGCCTTGCATCTTTGTCACCACTAGGTGACTTGATTTTTGCCAAGTCAGCAGGTTAGAAGGTATGCCCTGCCCTGATGGGAGGGCGGTGGCTTTTTGGAAGGTGTTGTGAACGGGGATCAGCTACACAGGCTGGGGGTTAGGGGTAGGGAGACGTGGGCCTGGAGTCCTGTTCTCTGCAAGCCTCAATGGCTGAGTGGGGACAGTAGCTGTGACTCCGCTAAGGGACCTTGTGGAGGAAGCTCAGTGGTCAGATGAGCTTGTGCAGCAGCCCTGAGGACAGCGCCAGCTGATGACATCTGCAGGCTAGGTGTTCCCCACAAAGTGTAGTTAGCTTTTTGAACCAGTGACCACTGAAGCGCCTGTTCACTGCAGCCAGAAACCGGAAGTGCAGGGGCAGGTAGCACCCCAGTGCCGTGGTCATGAACTGTGTGCCTCATGTCCCCTCAACTTTGGGTTCTGCTAAGTGAGAAGTCTTCATTCTTCATTCGAAGGGAGAACCCTCCACCTGGGGACCCAAGTATGTTTCACTGCATAGAGGCAGAGGTAATCAAACCCTTTCATCTCTTCAGGGGCAAAATGGGAGCTATTCTGTTTGGTGGTGGCAGGGCATGACCTTCAAGGAGCTGATGCAAACAGACTACCCAGGCCCCAGAGGGAGAAGCAGGGAGAAGTAGAAAGGGAAACCATAAGAACCCACTCTAGGATTTTATTCACTGATTCACATTTGTTTGCAAATTAACACATCTGCAATTCACACACATAGCCCAGGTGTTTCTTTGCTCTTCCCTCACTACTTTAAGTTGTGACTAGATTTCCAGGGCGCTCGAGGAAACAGGGTGTCTGTGAGAGGCTGTGTCTAAACTAGAAGAAGCAGCAGCAACACACGGTGGCGACTGATGGGCCTGCCTGCCTGCTGGGGAGGGTGGTACGCAGGGCACACTGGTAGCTTGACGATGCCAGGCCAGGCGCTGGCATTGATGCAAGAGGGTGGTGGGCGGTGGGCAGATGCCTCCCTCCCATGGCGTAGCAGCTGTAAGACTGGGGATGGTGGGCTCAGGACCTCCTGCTGGAAGACTCTAAGCTCAGGTCTAAGAAGAGACCAGAAAGAAGTCCAGAGTCACGAAGAGGTTCTGCCTGCAAACCTTGGAGGAGGCAGCTTAGTAGGCGCCCCAGACGCTTAAAACAATCCTTTATGTAATTTTCTCTACGTAAACTTCGCTGGTTTGGATTTGATCCAAACCTGATGAACAAACGAAGTTCCCCTCTTCTGCAGACACTTCTATGCTGCCATCAAGAGGGGGCAACACCGGAGGCCAGTGGCCTATTGAAAAGAGCGAAGGCCACCCCAGCAGTTGAACGGTGCGGTGCGGAGCGGCTTACTCGGGATCAGCTGGGTCCCCGGGTAGGAGGGCCTGGGCCTGGAGCGTCTGTTCATACTTCTGCAGCTGGGCCCAGAAACCCAGATTGGGCTCGGCTACCGGGCGAGCGCTCTTGACCATCTGTAATCAAAGATGAAAGAGATCCGACAGATCGTTCAGGGCGCAGAGGCTCCGCCCGGAAGGTGAAGCATGGGGCACGCCCCGGAAGAACCTCTCTCTACGTGGGGGCCCGCCCCGGAAGACCCGCCCCTGGAAGCTCGCACCTGGAAGGCGCGCTCCAGGCTGTGGCCGCGGTGCCGCATGAGATAGGCGGTGCAGACGGCTGCTGAGCGGCTGCGGCCGTTCTTGCAGTACACCAGGCAGGCGCCGCCGTCGCGCACCGCAGCCTCTATGGCGGCACAGGTGGGCTCCAGGTGCGTCAGCAGGTCTTCAGCAGGGTCATCGAACACGGGTACGCGCAGCTCGGCCACTCCGGGTGCGCGCGGCCCGGGCTGCTGGCGGGAGACGTTGACGCACAGAGTGATGCCGGCGCGTACCAGCAGCTCCGTCGCACTCGCGGCTCGCGCGTTCCCGATGAAGAGCGCGGGGGCGACGCGCGCGAACGGCGGCGGTGCAGCCTCAGAGGTGCCCATGACCCCCTAGGTCAGCAGATGGCCCCGGGTTGCGGAGTCCTCGCTCTGGCCGCTAGGAGGCGACCGCGCCAGGTCGTGGGGCGGAGCCTCTCCTGGCCTCCGCTCGGCATTGGCTAAATTGACAGTGGGCGGGGCTAGCAGTTGGTTTTGGATGCAAACTGGGGGCGGGGGGCGGACGCGGGGAAGGAAGGAAGGAGGCAGACGGACCCTGGTGGTCTGATTGTAAGGCAGAACGAGAACCAACGGTGACAAGCGTCGTTAGTGAGTGGACGATGGTGCTGGCCCTCTGCCCAGGACAGCAGGCTGCATGTCAGTTGCAGTTTTATTTCCTTTCGTTAAATGATTTCTAGTAAATTGCCCCTTGGCACACCCAGCTTTCCCTTTGTAAAACATGGTTCATGTACAATAAAACTACCACTGTGAATTCATGTCTTCATAGACTGGAATGTTCTTCTTTCCTAACTTTTTAAAATTCTAAGTCGTTTGGGTCAGTACTGTGACTTCCCATAGCTTAGAATTATTTAGTGAGGCCCTGGAGACGGCTCAGTGGGTGAAGGCACCCGTTGCCAGGCTTGATGGGTGATCTGAGTTTTATTCCAGGGGCCCACGTAGTGGAAGGAGAGAACGGATTTGCTGGGGAATATTATTTTAAGGTGTGTTATTTTTGTTTATGCTGCATTTGTTTAACTGTGAACCCGTGTTACTGTGCCTGTCTTAAACACCTGGTGGTCTAAGAAGGCGCTGAATGGCAAATAGCAAGGCAGGAGAGAAAGGAGTAGGCCGGGCTGGCAGGCAGAGAGGATAAATGAGAGGAGGAATCTGGGAATGGGCGAGGAGGAGGAAGACTTCAGGAACCAGCCACCAAGCTACACAGCCAGACACGGAGTAAGAAGGAAAGAAAAGGTGGACAGGAATAGAGAAAGATAAAAGCTCTGAGGCCAAAGCTAGATGGGGTAATTTAAGAAAAGCTGGAAAGACATGCCAAGCTAAGGCCAGGCATTTATAACTAAGAGTAAGCCTCTGTGGGTGATTTATTTGGGAGCAGGATGGTGCCCCTCCTCCCAAAAAAAGATCAAAGGAGCTAAAAGAGTAAAACGAGCAAAAACATACAACACCTACTCTTGCAAGTTTTTCTCTGCCCTGCACACTCGTGCTTTTATATATACAAGCACTCACCAAATAATTTTTAAAATTAGAAATGGCGGTACTTGGTGTCTGTGAGAGTCATTTTTTCTGATGTCCAGAATTTTAGAGGGATGGTTCTTCTGAGGCACCATCATCTCACAGCCATCGGCATTTACCTAATTTCAGTTTCAATTTTGTTACTTTTGGTTTCACTTCCATGGTTAAGTCACTTCTCATTACTCTCAACACTCCCACCCCCGTAATAATAATTTCTTCAATAATCTTGACAAAAAGAAAAAAAATGGGCCTATTCTCTGCCTTCCTGATACTAGGTGTTAGTGACTCCCAGGCCATTACCGGAGACTCTCAGTTCATGACCATAGCCTGTCCTCCTCTTGTGCTAAACACTCAAATATCTGTGGCCAGTTCAGGCAGAGGAGGCCTCGCCACAGCTGTCTTGGTGTTTTGACCCACTAAGGAGGGAGTTGATTTTACTGGGACAGGAAAACTGTGGTCAGAAAACAGTTCTAATCTCAGAGGGAATGAGTTAAATATGAATGGTCATGGCTGGCACCAAGGACTCAAGTTGCCCACAAATATCTTGTAGAAAGTTTCACTAGCATTTATAGCTACAGAACAGAATGAAGGCATTTTTCAAATATGTTGGTGGAAACATCGGATAAGTGGGTTACAGAAAAATGGGGAAATCTGGTATAGGTTTCTGGTGCTCTCTGATGTCATTTCTTAGATTTTAGGTTGGTGTGGAGGCCCATAGAAGTGGCTCTGCTCCATCTTGACATAATCAGAGAGTTCGAGCCTGTTACTGTTCCTTCAAGGTTAAACAACAGTATGTTTGGCCTAACTACTGTATGTATCTAATGGATATTTTACCTTAACAATAGGCTATTTGGTTTAGGGTGTGGTTTCTTGATGTTTTGGGTGTTAAGGAGGTAATTACTTTTTTTTGTTGTTGTTGATCATGGTAAGAAAGTCTGCCTTCTCCCTTTTCATTGGTGTATATAAGAACTTGGAACAATAAACTTGGGGCTGATCCCAAGTATTTACTGGGTGCCCTCCCGACTCTATCTCTTGTCTATTTTTTCCTCAATCCACACTCCTTCTAAGCACAGATCTTAAAAATCTGCAGGACTGGACAGATGACCCCTCAACGTGGGGCCTGGGCAGATGGTGCCAAATGTTGGTGCCCAGACAGGTAGGGGGAAGGTAGTTAATAGTCATTGATTGTATATAAATTGAGAAAATGACGGCTCCTATGGTTAAGGAGGTTTTTATTTGTTTTTTTCAAGACAGGGTTTCTCTGTGTAGCTATGGCTGTCCTGGAACTCTCTGTAGATCAGGCTGGCTTTGAACTCAGAGATCTTCCTGTCTCTGCTTCCCAAGTGCTGGGATTAAGGAATGCTGTGCCACCACTGCCCAGCAGAAGGTTTTAATTGTAGATGTGAGGAAGAGCACAGCCAGAGGCATCTGGCAGAGTCTAGAGCATGGAGAGTAGACTGAACATGGCCAGCAGGCTGGACTTGGCCATGAGAGGAGAAACCAAGAGAGGATGACAAAAGAGGACCAAGAAAGATGGGGGGGAGGGGAAGCATAGCTGAAATAGCAGAGTTATAAGGACAACGAGAAGCTGGTGGGGAGGAAAGCCCATGAGCTGGGGAAGTATTTGGTAAGGGACAGCGTGAGAAGAGCCAGGATGCCAGCATGGACTCTGAAATGTGTAACAGTTACTTGTGATACTGAGGGAGCCTAGATGCCAGCATGCTCTTTGGTATACTACAGGAACCACAGGCAGCCATTCGCCTCTTCTGACAGTGATAAGAAAATGGCTCCTTTGGTATAGGGGAACTGGCTTCATGAGTTCCAGGGGCATGCTGGCTTTTGTGAGAACCAGATGTGGGCATTAGGATTAAAGAGAGCCCACAATCATTTAACTCTGGATTTGTAACTTTCCAGCTCTCTCCAGTCTCAGTGTTCTAATTGTTCAATCAGCCCTGTGTAATCTTTTTTTTTTTATGGACTTGCTCAGTTTGTAGGAACCCCCCCCCCCACCCAGGTGTACATTTCTCTATCCCCAGTTCCAGGAGCAAGCTCTGGATGCTCCCAAGTGTCAGGGAAGACTCACACCTGTGACAGTGCCTTAGAGTTACTTTTTCTTTTGTTGTGCTTATATACCATGACCAAGGCAATTTATAAAATGAATCATTTAATTTGGGGCTCAGGGTCACAGAGCATAGATCATCATGGAGGAGTTCATGGAGCAGGCAGGTAGACATGGCTCTGAAACAGTAGCTGAGAACTTAACATTTTTGAGACAAAAATCACAGGCAGAGTGAGTGTGTATGTGTATGTGGGGGGGACAAGCTAACTAGGAATGTAGAGATTGAAACAGCAGATCCCATCCCCAGTGACACCTTCCCCAACAAGGCCACACCCTTTCCAAACAGTTCACTAACTGGTGATCAGGCATTCAAGCATAGGAATCTATAGGGACCATTCATATTCAAACCAGCACCATTAGGGAATAGCCTTTTTGGACACTGTGAAGATGTGTCTTTGCCAAGGTAGCCTTCTGATTGGTTTAATAAAAGACTAAATGGCCAATAGCTAGGCAGATAGAGGATAGGTGGGACTTGCAGACAAAAAGAATGCCAAAAAAGAGCGTGTGGATGAAGAAGGGCATGGTCTCCAGCCAGGCACAGAGGAAGCAGGAGATGAGCATGCTGTGATGAAAAAAGGTACTGCCACATGACAGAGTGTAGATAAGAGATATGGGTGAATTTAAGTTGTGAGCTAGTTAGCAACAAGCTTAAGCTATTGACCAAACATTTATAATCATTAACGAGTCTCTGTGTGTTTATTTGGGGAGCTGGCTGGTGGGAAAGAGAAAGTCCACCGATACACCACAGATGGCATCAGGAGTGGGATTGGGCTAATGGGAATGAGGAGGGGTTTGGAAAGCTTTTCTGTCCTATCCTGTGGCCAGCATGGAAGTACTGAGGGCTGCTGTGGGAGTATACAGCAGGTTATCAACAGTGTTCAGCAGGCCAACCTACCAGATGCGTGATTCTCTGATGAAGAGCTCCACCTGGAAAGGTGGAAACCAGTTGCTCCTGTCTGTAATTTCTCTCATGGGTCACTTCATTTCTTCCTTAAGAACTTGTCTTCTCTAAGAATTGCTTTGGGTGTTTTCCCACTGCTTGTATGTTTATCTTATGAAAATATTCCATTTACTGGGCACACATATCTGTGAGTGATCAGGAAGATGACTTCATTTACCTATATAATTTTGGTATATAGAAAATATATTAGTACTTGCTTCATAACTAGATCTAATTGTCCCACTAGTACCGTAGACACTTAAAAAGCCTGCTTGTTCCTTTTGCTCAGACTAACTGCACACAGTTAGCCCACTTTCACCTCAGAGAAAATTCAAACCAGAATAAAGGCTTTTTGTAAATACATCATAAGTTTAGGGCTTTACAGCTCTGCACAAGTTCAGAATCACAGGTGTCTATCCAAGGTTACTACAAAGCACCCTAAGAAAAGCAGGCCAGTTCTTCGCTTGCCAAGTCTGCTCACTTAGTACATGTCACATATATTCATGTGCTTTTCTCTAATGACAGTTTTGAGCTAGGGCCCGGTGGTGGGTAAACAGAGTTAGTGGCAGCCAGTACTGTTGTCTCCCAGTTTTGTGAGAACTTAAAATCACTTTACACTTTCCAGGCAATAGAGGAAGAGTCCTTTTGGAATTTCACTTTCCCCATCATTGCTTCCAAATAGCAAACTTGGGTCTAATATGTGATTTCAAGTGATTTTCTTTGCTAATTTTCCAGTCCTTAACAGTTTTAGTAGAGAAAGCCTCATTCCCAGCCAGTGATTCACTGAATCCCGTAGCAACAGTGGTGGCTCAGTAGGCGCCTTCAAGCCTGCAGACACCCATTTTGGCAATGCAAGCTGCTAATTTGCTGAAAGCAAGTTGGCCTGAGATCAGTTTCCAACTATCCAATCTGTGGAATCTGCTAAATTTACCAACTCACCAAAATTAAAAAAAAAACTAATGTTACTAGTTTTTCTCAATGAATGTTAACATATTATGAAAACATTCCTTTTGAATAACTTGGAAAGGGTCGGGGTTTGAGAAGATGGAAGGTCTCTCTCTGTGATTGAGGCTAACCTCTAACTTGCAGCGATTTTCCTTCCTCAGCCTCAGGAGTGGGATTGGGCTAATGGGAATGAGGAGGGGTCTGGAAGGCTTTTCTGTCCTATCCAGTGGCCAGGATAGTACTGGGATGAGGGGCTTGTGCCACTCACTGTGCCTGGTGAACCTTTATGACAAACTGTGGAAATACACCTTTTTGATCTTTGTATGCTAAGTGTCCATGTATACACTTACGGATATAAACAAAATTTCAGCACGTCATGGATTTTGGCGCAGCCTTTCCACCTGCAGCTCATCCTATCACTCACGGCCTAGGGCACATTGGTACCCAGTCCCTCATTGTGTCTCTGGACACACACTCCAGTGCATCCTCTCTGCAACCCTGTTCAGTGCAACCCTGTTCTAGAAGCCCCTTTTCTTAGAGGTCTTCTTCTCTGCCTGGACCAGGCTGCGGTCTAGGGCTTTGTGAGCGACCACTGCATAAAATTGGGTTTGGCAGTCAGATGGTCTTAATCATGCCTTGGCCCCAGGGTCTTTCGCCAAGCATTCTCTTTAGGAATGCTGGCAGCTTCCGGCCCGAAGGCTAACTGGCGTTGTGGGACTGACAGGAGGAGCCCGCAGTCACAGAAGAGCTCGAGCTTTGGCGGTGGTTGAGTCAGCGTGATCAGCTCAGGGATTGGCGATGGTTGGGAGGAGGCGTGGCAATCTCAGTTCCGCTCGTGCATTGGCTGAGGTTTGTTCAGGGGCGGGTCTGGGGTCAGCGGGACCTGACTCCGATTGGTTGGGGCTTGGAGCAAACCCTGAGCGTGGCCGTCTCCAGGGCAACGTGACGCGCTCCTGTGGTGGCTCTACATCGCTGGGTGCGCTCTGAGATGCTTGGTGCAGTCTAGGCCAAAGGTGTGTGTCTGCTGAGGGCGGCCGGAGGTCTGCGGGCGAGGCTAGATCCCATGTGGTTTTGACGGCCCTTGCGGTGATGACCGCTCTGGAAAGGCCAGGGAACCCCCCAGAAAGGCCAGCGAACCCTCAGGAGCTAGAGGGGTCTACTTGGAGACTCCGAAGAAGGTCACCCAAGTCTGATGGGACTGCGGGCGGGTCCCCCAGCAGCCACTGTCCTCAGTCCTAAGGGCGAATTGTGAACACAGATTTGCTTCTAGGTTTGAAGAAGAGAGACATGGAAGACTCGCGTTCCGTTGTCACTCTGGACTCCCGTGGCTCGAAAACTTACAACCCCAGAGGTCTGGAGGGACGAAGTAGTCAGTCTCCTGACACCGAGAGCCAGGAATCTGTGAAGAGCTATACCTTCTTCAACAGAAGGTGCAGGGGTCCTGCTGGCAGGAAGATGCAATCGGCACCTAAGGGCAATGAGTCAGCTAGAATTCAATACTGGGGCAGGTCTCAAACATTGCTAAAGGGACCTGGTGTGGTGGCACCCTACCTTAATCCCAGCACTGGGGAGACAGTGGCATGCAGATGTGTCTGTTCAAGGCCAGCCTGGCCTATATAAGGCAATCCAGGCCAACGAGGGCTACATAGTGAGACCCTGGCTCCCATACTACTACTCCTCACCCCCTTCCTCGTCGTCCTCCTCCTCGTCCACCTCCTCCTCCTACATCGTTAAAGGTTCCTTAAACCTCCCTAGCCTAGTCCCAAGTATACCAATCCAAGAGGGGAAAGGATGGTCAAGTAGAAGCAGGAATCCCATGCCCGTTCTTAGGACTGTCCGAGTAATCCTATCCACTTCTAGGCAGTTGAAGGAATGGCCCTTGTTACCAGCATATCTCTTCACTACGCGGCTGATAATAGTAGGGGCTGCTCGGCCAGGAACCTCAGCAGAGCCTGGTCTGTAATAAACCCCCACCTGCACTGGTGTTTAGGAGTCTAACATAAGAATTTACATCTCCGAGCTGGGATGTGGCTCAGTTGTTTGTCTAGAATGCCCAAAGCCCTGGCTTTGAATCCCAACACTGCACAAACCTGTCGCGGTATTGCGTGCCTGCAGTCCCACACCTGGGAGGTGGAGGCAGGAGGATTAGAAGTGCAAGGCCATCACTGTGGGTGCATTAAGTCTGAGGCCAGTATGGGCCACCGGAAGACATGTTGGAGAGAAAAAAAGGAAAGCAGAGAATTCACAACAGCACAGCAGTGCCTTCAGCCTCATTATGATCGTTTGGGTGTCTGTCCTTCTTGACTTCTTTCTGTCTATATAATACACCAAATGTGGGTTTTGTCTTCTTCAAATGTGATCCTTACTTTATTGGGTAGATGGTGAGCTTAGGCTCAGTTGCCCTTAATAGGTACTCAAGGATTGACTGGTGGACTGGGTTAGGGCTGTGTTAGTCAAGGTTCTCCAAAGAAACAGAACGGACAGAATAAATGTATGTATGTGCACGCGTGCACACACACACAGAGGATCCAGACTCTCTGTGTATTTCCCATCTTTATGTAGCTTTTTTCTTTTATATTACTTTATTCCTTTTTAAGAACTTTCTCTACCCTTTTTCTTTTCTCTTCCAAGTGTATTTTTAACACACTGTAGTCCATTTAGGGTTTCCCCCCCCACCTGAATCTATCTTTTGTGTGTATCTGCATTCCTTTCGGTCTGCATGAGCAAAACCCCTAAATCTGCCATGTAGTTTGCTGGTGGAGCCCTCAAGCCTGCAGGCAGTGGCTAGGAGAAGCTTCTCTGTATTGTGGCCCATGTGAGAGACTTCAGAAACCTGCCACAACACTTACCTCATGGTGATTGGCTGCCAACTCCATGTCACAGGTAGCTGTGGGGAGACATGTCTCTCTGCATTGCAGCTGGCACGAGACTAGGAAGCTGAGTCTGACTCCGTTTTTTGTGTATTTAGAACCTTTTCTTAGGTGGATCTATGCCAGATAGTGGGTGCCATTTGTAGGCAGAAGTTTCCTGTCTCAACTGCGTGTTCCAAAATAACTGGCAGCTGCTTCCCAAGTAACTGACTTGGGAGACTAAATATAAATTATAAATGCTCAGCCAATAGCTCAGGTTTACTACTACCTGACTCTTACATATAACTCAATCCATATTTCTTATCTATGCTTTGTCACGTGGCTCATGGCTTGTTACCCCATTTTCTACTCATCCTGCTTCCTCAGCGACTGGCTGGCGTCTCTTCTGACTCCACCCTTCTTCTTTCCATCATCCTAGTTTGGTTGCCCTGCCTATAATTCCTGCCTGGATACCGGCCAATCAGCTTTCTATTAAAGCGATCCGAGTGACAAATCTTCACAGTGCACAAAAAGCTTGTTCCGCAGCAATGTATAAAAGCACAATAGTACAACACATATACTATACGCATGTGATTACTAAAGTGGCTTACAGGCTGTGGTCTGAGTATTCCAACAATTTCTGTCTCCTCAAAGAATGGAAGTTGTCCAGGTCACAGGTTTGGATCTTTCCCCTGATCTTTGGCACTTGTTATAACATCAGAGAAGTAGGCTCCAGCAACAGGAATGCCTCCGCAGGGTAGATGAACTTGCCAGCAAGAGTGAGGGCAAACAAGCAGAAGCAAAAGCTTCCTCCTCCTATGTCCCGGCAGCGACCAGACAATGTGACTCAGATTTAGCATGAGTCTTCTCTCCTCAAATGCTCCAACCCAGAAAATCTTTCACAGGTGTGCCCAACTGTTTGGGTTTTCGTTGATTTCAGATGAAGTCTGGTTGACAGCCGAAGTTAATCATCACAGGGTCTAAGGGGTCCCATGTTGTGTGATGCCAGCTAGACATTGGAATTGGTCTCCAGAGCAGAGGCATCAGCATGCAGCATCCGGAGAGAACTGAGAGGGGCCTGAGGGGGGAGTGTTATGGGCTTAGGCTGAGATCCTTGTCTAAGTAACAACTTATCCCTTGAGAACACAAGGCCAAGAGGGAGGCAAACCTACCTTGGACACACCTCTCCCTACTACGGCTTATGCATCCGGTGTCTGTCCATTTGTCTGTCAGTTTGCTGCCTCTCCAGCTGCTCTCAGACCTTTCCTGGGTCTACTTGTGCGTCTGAGTGTCTGTTTCTTGCTCAACCTGGGGCTTGTACTGCCAGCTCAGGAGGGAGGACTGTGCCGTGGGCAATCTGTCTGGAAATAGCTAGAGGGACTGACTGGTCCTATGTCCTGGGTGGGCACATTTACTCTTGACAGTTTGTACCCTTCCTGCACAGTTCATTTCCTGAGCAGCCCCACAATCATGGCATCTTCTATGCCCCAGTTTCCCTTTGGGGAAATGCGGAGCCTTAGGGTTATCAGGAGAGCAACATGAGATGGAGGGGCGGCGCTCTGCATGTAGTCACTGTCATGGCCTTCCTAGGGACCCTTCAGTGCATCCCAGGGAGGATGATGAGGAGTCCGAAGCTCCCCCGAGAGAGCGGGACCTGAAGGGGACCTACATCCAGCTCGTACAAGGGGTGCAGGAGTGGCAGGATGGCTGTGTCTACAGAGGGGACTTCGGACTCAACATGAAGCTCGGATTTGGCGAGTTCTCTTGGCCCACAGGCGAGGTAGGTGGCTGCAGCAGGGGCCTTTCTCCTGAGAGCAGGTGTTGCCCGCAGGATAGGGTTAAGGCTTTCGACAGGAGATCCCCAGAGGAGCTCTCTGCGCACCTCTCCATCATGTCATGGTTTCCTGGGGGTCATGCATGCAGTTTGGGAAGCTGTGACTGAAGAAGATAATCGCTTGTCCTGCATGGATGTTTCATTATTTAAAATATTTGTATTCTTTGACAGTTTCATAGTGTAGAGGATTTACCTTGAGCATATTTACTCCACTCTCTACTCTCTCCAACCCACCCAGCACGTTCCCTTCCCATCTTAATGTCCTCTCTCTTAAAATAACTCGCTAAGTCCAGCTGGTGCTCCTCCCATTTGCTTGGTGTGGAGCCCTCCCCTGGAGCATGGGGAGCAACCACACTCCTGGAGGAAATGGGCTGTCTCATCCCCAGCAGCCACTGACTGCCAGCAAACAGCTCCTCAGCTAGGGATGGGGCCTTGTGAGCCGCCTCCCCGTCTGCTCGGAATCCTACGCAGGTCTTGTGCAGGTAGCCACACATGCTGCGAGCTCAGGAGCGTAACAGCCATGTCATGCCCAGAAACCAATACGTCACAGCTCTCCTCCCCGGCACATCCTACCCCACTTCTTCTACAATGTCCCCCGAGCCTCAGAGGTGGGACAATCACTTATTCTCAGCACTTTGACCAATTACCAATCTCTGCACTGATTGATGCCCACTACAAAAAACAAGCTTCTGCCCAGGTTGAGGGCAGTACTAATCCATGGATATAAATATAAATAGTGAGAAGGCAGCTTGACGACATACGCCAGTTTGGCAAAATAACAGTAGTAGGTTTCCGCCCCCAAGGGGGGCTAAATGTTTTAAAGCTTCGGATTATCACAGAAACTCACACATTTTATCCTATTGAAATTGCTTGCTGCTTAAGATGAAAATGATGGCAAAGGATATTCTTAACTATAGAATTCACGTAGGCCCCCATGCTAGGCTATGCCCAGGACCTAAGTGACGACTTCTTGGAGGCAGGGATCCAAAACTGGAGCCCATGCCCAATTTGTTTGTGCTTCCTGTGTCACTGGTTGGGCCCAGGGGGCAGCAAAGCTGGGGGTGCACTGTGTCTGGAAGCCTGGCTGGGTCAGCAGGGATGCATTGCTATGAAAAGTTCCAGATGTTCGATTTTCCTACCATCCATGTCCAGGTAGAGGACTTGGAGAAAGAGATGAGGGCAGTGTCTTAGTTAGGTTTCTATTGCTGTGAAAAGACACCATGACTATGGCAACTCTTATAAAAGGAAACATTTAATTAGGGGGCTCGATTACAGTTCCAGAGGTTCAGTCCATTATCATCATGGCGGGAGCATGTCAGGGTGCTGAGATGTGGTGCTGGAGAAGTAGCTGAGAGTCGAACGTCTTGTAGGCAGGGCAGGAAATGGTCTGAGGGTCGCGCTGAGCAAAGCTTGAGCGAAAGAGACCTCAGAGTCGGCCCCCACAGTGACACACTTCCTCCAACAAGGCCACACCCCCGAGCGCCACTCCCTATGAAGTTATGGGGGCCAATTACATTCGCACTTCCACAGGTAGTCTAGGAGCCCTGGCACTGGAACCTGTCTGATGCTGCTCATGGCATGTGGGGGGTCATGGGCTCCTCTTGTGCGCCTTTGTTCCAAGTGTGGCTCTCCCTCTGGCAAGGGCTTCTCTAACCGCAAGGCTGGGCTTGCCTGGTCCAGTCCTCCCTCCAGCATCTAGTCCCTCTTGTTTGCTCAAGAAACAGTGGAAGGAACAGAGTTTCTCAGTCTAGTTCCTAAAGTCCCCTGAGCCCAGCTCCAGTCTGGAGGCTGCGTTGATCCAGGCAGCTGGGGCCTGGGGCAGGGCAGAGGTAGGCATACTTGGTCATGTACTCTTTCTGCTGGGAGCATTTCAGAGCAGGGGAATTACACAGGGGGTGTGAATCATTAGAGGTGCACTTGTCAGAGGAGAGCAATGGGGGAAGGAGCAGCTGTTTAGGGTGAGGTCTTAGGAGAAATGACGTGTTGGGATGGGAAGAAGGGCGGGAGTCCTCCAAGATCTGCAATGGGAGCAGCTGTGGGCAGAGCCTCCAACCCAGCCCTGGAACTCAGGGATGTCAGGAGCTGGCGTGTGGCTCCTGATGATGGTGATACCCGTGTGTTTGTGTCTCAAGTCTTCACCTTGCTTCTCATTTGCCCACTGTTCATGACTTCTTGAGAAATCACAACCAAGAGCTGCTGGCTCAGCCTTTTCTGAGGAGGGAGATGCCACCTCACAGCATATGGGTCAAGTACAGTGCCTGGGGCATGGGTGACACCTTCCTTTCCCCTCTCGTCCCCTTTGAAACACCCACCTGGCATTGTCACCTGAAGGGCTCAGGACAAGGGCATAGAGGCTCACAATGGACCCATAAGTGAACCCCACCTTGTCCTTAGCTAGGCTCAGGGTCCCCGACCAGCAAGCATCCTGCAGCCAGCTTGACCTCTGTTACCTGAAGGAGAGCTCATTATGGGTGGGGCCAGGACTCCTAAGAGGGGAGATCACTCTGCCACACCTAGGGCTGGTGCTGGCCTGACAGCAGCTCCAGGCAGTTCTAACACCCCCACCCAAGTCCAGACCAGAGCAGAGGGCAGGGAGTATGGACTCATAGGGCTAGTTGCCTGAAGACCCCTCCAGTTATCACATTGGTCACCTGGACTGAAAGAAGCCTTGTGTCTGGGTACCCAAGAAGCCCATCACAGCCCTGTGGTCCTCATTCTGCCAGCCAGGTGTGGTGGCCTGACTTAGCAGTTACCTGCCAGGGTGGGGGTTCCAGAGCCGAGTGGCTTCTTCCAGATAGGAGGTTCACTGACGTCTCCACTCCACAGACCTACCGCGGGCAGTTTTACCGGGACCATTGCCATGGTGTGGGCACCTACACATGGCCAGATGGCTCCAGCTTCACAGGCATGTTTTACCTCAGTCAACGAGAAGGCTATGGCACCATGTTCATGAAAACCAAGTTATTCCAGGTGAGGAAATACTATCATCATACGATAGATGGGGACCCTGTGTGGTCATGAGGGTTGGACTGTTGTGTGTTCATGTGAGGGGCAGCATACTGTGTGTTTATGAGGAGCTACTACATGTTCATGAGGGAGAGGCTGCTGCGTGTTCATGAGGGGCAAGGCTACCGTATGAACATACATGTGAGGGGTGGACCTCTGTTTATGTTGGGTGGGCCTTTGCATTTTGGGGAGAGGAGTGGGTGCAACTGTTGTCTAGGCCGCTGGAGAAAAAGACATTTAGACTCTGGAAAAGTTTAAGTAGAAGTAGCTTTCCTATTTTAGTGGCTATAATGCTACCAGCAACAAAGATATAAATAAAAAATAAAAATACACCTATCTATTCCCAGAAGGATCTTATCAAGTTATGTATCTTTTGAATTAAAAATACCATAAATGTTTATTTTTTAATATATAAAATGGATCTTTCTTATACATAACATATAAAACTTGCCTCTTCCTCCCAGGAAAAAACACAAATGACTTTCCACCCCTTAATTTATTATATATAATTTACAATTATAAGTACTCTATCACTAGAAAGTTTTGAAAGCTTCAACAGGTGTTGGTTTGTGTGCTTGGATACACTGCCCATGCCTTTGTAGTAAGTGTCCCTTCCAGTTCCAGCTAACCTTCTGCCTGTAATTGTGCCTTTGCAAGAGAGGACCACACAGTGGAGCCCTGCAGAGCTGGGTCCCGTGTCTTCCTCTTGGCCCGCAGGGCAGATCCAGCCCCATGGCTCAATGTTCTGTTGTTCCTTTGGTTACTGAAGTCTCCATGGTATGAAGCCACCACAGCTTAACGAAAAGTCCTTTAGACTGTTTCCTGATTGGGGCAATTGTGACTAAAGCTGCTGTGCGCACATGTTTAGTTTGGTTTTGTGTGTGCATGCAAACATTAAATGCAGGTTTTCATTTGTCTAGGGAATCTTCTAAGTGTGGCCTTCTGAATGCTCCCTGTCTATGATGTCTTGTCTTCTACCCATGGCTGTGGGATTCCAGTCTGCATCCCTGTGAACACTCGGTGTTACTAGTGATCCTTGCCAATAGCAATGCGTTTCATTGTGGGTGGGAGTAGTTCTGCCCTAACAGAGAGCCAGACAGCCTATCCGTCACCCCTTGCCCCGGGGGTTTATCAGTTTTGTTATTTGTTTCCCTCAGAGAATCGGCTTTGGCCCAGCTTATCTGTCATTTGGTTCTGTGTCAGCCTCAGTGTCTTCCTGTCCATCCTCCCTGTGCTCTCCTGCCTCCAGTGACTTCCTAAGCTTTTCTCACTTACTGATGGCCCACTTTGTGTCGGCTACACTCACTGGCTCTGTGTTCCACAGTTTTGATGGCCTCATATTGTCATTTCCATTCAGTTCAAAGTGCTTTGATTTCTGCTCTGATTGCTTTTTGACCCATGGTTTCTATTTTTTTTTTTTATGTTCAGACTTTGGCTTTTGCTGTTTTTTTTGCTACTGATCTCCTGTGTGCTTGCTTAATTTGCATGATTTTGGTGCTTTAAGTTAGCTGAGACTTGTGTTATAACCTAGACTATGGTCAGGCTTTTTCTTTTTCCCTTTCTCCTCCCCTCTTTCTTCCTTCCCTCCTTCCCTCCTTCCCTCCTTCCTTCCTTCCTTCCTTCCTTCCTTCCTTCCTTCCTTCCTTCCTTCCTTCCTTCCTTCCTTCTCTCTCTCTCTCTCTCTCTCTCTCTCTCTCTCTTTCTTTCTTTCTTTCTTTTGTTCTTACTTCTGTGGTGCTAAAGATCAGACCTAGGGCCTTGTTCGTGCAAGGCAAATGCTCTCTGTGGAGCTCCAGTTCCAGCCCTCTTTTCAACTGTTCTGAGATTGGCCTTTAACTCACTCTGTAACCCAGGCAGGTCTTGACTTTGTGGCCATCCTGCCCAGCTTCCTGAAAAGCTGTGATTAAAAGCCTTTATCACCATGTCTACCCAGCACGTCTGACTTTGCAGTGTTTGTTTTGAAAATTTGTTTGTTCACATGAAGGCCAGAGGACAACTTTGTGGAGTTGGTTCCACATTTACATGGGCTCAGGGAATGGGATTCTGGTCACTAGGTTTGCCTAGCAAGCTTCTCTACCTGCTGAACCTCTCATGGGCCCAAGGCCAACGTTTAAAAACATGTCAGCAGTTGCTGGCCACAGTGTTTTCTGAGTCACATATTTTTGATGTTTGCGGTTTTTTAAGTTGAAAATAAAGTGTTTTTTTTTTTTTTGGTTTGATGATTGTGTCAGTACTCAAACATGGTAAGTTATAATGTCTCACCACAATTGAAAACATTTTTTATTTAAAATACTCCTTAGAGTGCCACATTCAGTTTTGTATACTTTGAGACCATGTTACTTATTTGATGAGTAAAATTTTGGATTTAGTGTATGTCCCTGGTATTTGTCTTATGCTCTTTTACTATAATGAATTTATATGCCCTCTTTAAAAATAATCTCTTCAGGGCAGCTTTAATCCTAGCCTTGGGAGGCAGAGGCAGGTGGCTATCTGTGAACTGGAAGCCACATTGGTTTGTGTAGCAAACACAAGGACAGCCAGGGCTACATAGAGAGACCCTGTATTAAAAGCAAACAAATGAAATAAACAAATGAAAACCAAAACCCAAACAAGCAAAAGCCCTCCTCAATATTTCATGACCCAAGGTCTGTTAATAAGGTTATAGAAATTTTGGGACATTATTTTCACTGTGGTATATCTGTCACCATAACTTTAAATCATTTTAGATATTTCCTCTTTATTTTTTGAAAACGTGTGTGTGCTTATTTAAATTTAGTTCAGTAATGGTCACTGGCCAGTTAGATCTGCCTTGTCCCGTACAGTAGCCGAAAGCCATCGTGATGGTGTCTACTGAATGGTTGTGCTACACCTCTCCAAACCAAGGAGTTCTGTAAATGTGGAACACACACCAGGTTCTTTATTATGGCAGTGCTGGGGTGGAGCCCAGGGCCTTACACACTTGAGGGAACATGCTCTACTGATCTAGACCTTCAGGTCCCACAGACCAGAGCACAAAATTTATTAAGAAAAAAAAGCAAAATATCTGAAAAGCTTTGCATATCAGAGTGATATTTCAGAAAGGTTGGACGAAACATAAATGCTGTAGTGAAGTGAGTTCCCCCTCGGGACAGGGGATGCAGCCCATTTGGTAGAGTGCTTTCTCAGCACTCACAAAGCTCCAGGTATGATTGGCAGCACCACAAAAACTGATGTCATAGATGACATAGATGCCTGTGACCTAGGAGGTGGAGTCACGAGGAGCAGAAGTTTAAGTTCATCCCGGGCCTGGTTTTTTGTTTGTCTGTTTTTTTTTTTGTGTGTGTGTGTGTGTGTGTTTTCAAGACAGGGTTTCTCTGTGTAACCCTAGCTGTCCTGGAACTCACTTTGTAGACCAGGCTAATCTTGAACTCAAAGATCTGCCTGCTTCTGCCTCCCGAGTGCTGGCATTAAAGGTGCACACCACCACCATCTGGCAAACACACACACACACACACACACACACACACATGCACGCATGCACACACACACACACACACACAGTTTTTTACATCACTCTTTACATTCTTATAAATGGAATCATGCCGTGTGCAGTGCGGCTTGTCTGCTTTTCTTTTGTCTAGACACGAACCTTTTGAGGCCGGTGTGTCTATGTTTCACTGAGTTTCCTTACAGGTAAGGGTTTCACTGTGTGGGTAGCACATGGCTTTGATGTTGCTGCTGTTGTTTGCTTCCCTCTTTTTAGTTCACTGGCAGAGGTTCTTTTGAGTTCTTCAAGCGTTGGTTGCTTTTTAACAATCATTTTCCTGAGAACACTCCAGACAGCTTCGCAAAGCAGTCATGGCGTTTCAGCCACCAGTAGACACTTCAGCGGCTCCACACCCTTGTCTCTCTTGACAGCCCATTAATATTCATGTGGGCACGTTGGGACATCTCCTTGTGGTGTGCGTGGGTCTGGAGCACCTTGATGGCAGGCGACGCTGTTTCCGTCCCATTCCTCTTTGTTGTCTGTGTGTCCTTCATGGTGACTTGTTATATGTTTAGTTAGTGATATTAATTGGGTTAGAGAGCTTTCTATGCTAATTCTTCCAAACAGTTTTACGATTTAAACATATCCTTCAGCACTGTGGTGTCTTTTGAAGAACAAGTGTAATGCAATTAAGATTAAACCTAGGGACTTGTGCATGCTAGGCAAGTTGTGCCAGCTTTTTTAGCTTTTATTTGGAGAGAGGGTCTTGCCAAGTCACTCAGGCTGACCTTGAACTCATTCTGCAATCCAGCTTGGCCTTGGATTTGCAGTCCCCTTGAATACAGGTCTGTTTTGTTGTGAGGAGCCAACTTGTGTTTGGGTTATATTTTTGAATTGTTTCCTATCAGGTGAGTTACTGGGTCTTGATCAAGAGGACTGTGGACTCCACGCACCCATGTGACAGCTTCCCCCTGGAGTGCCTCTTCCCCTCTGGTCTTTGTCTTGCTTGGCTCCCTAGTGTCTCTTCCTGGCCCACTTGCTCTTATAGCTGCAACCTAAGCTGAGCTTTCCAGATAAGGGTGCTACCTCCCTGTTGGGCCCACCAGGCCTGCAGGCTACCTGGGTCCTCACTATGCCCCACCCCACCACTTACTTCTATGAACCTCTCACCCCCATTGCCTTAGTCCCTCACAGCGTCTTCTAGAAACGCATCTGCTGCCCCATGCACCTCCCTGTAGAGTGAAGTCACCCTCAGACACTGTATTCCTCTTCTCAGGATCCACTCTGTCAGGCTACAGACCTTCACATCTCCTATGCCCACCTCAGACTGAAGCCAGGAAGCCAAGATGAGATTGCCTGGTGGTAGATGAGGGCACAGGTGCCATCATCTCCATATTTTAGGTCATTGACATTTGTTGACCTTTGACCTCACAGTGACCTCCCAGCATCTTTTAAGGTTACTATAGAAGAGGCACATCTTGTGGGAAGCTAGGGCTTTACTTCCACCCCTGCACCAGACCGCTGATGCCCGTTTTCTTGTCTGAGATCCTTTTCTTCTCTGCATACCCGAGGCGGGTGGTGATGGAAGCATTTAGAATGGCCTAGAAGTCACACTCTCCCCTGGGGTCATAGAAAGCAAAGAGCAGTTCCTCTCCTCTTCCCTTTCCTGTCCTCCTTCCTCCTCCTCCCCTCCACTCTGGAGTGAAGCAAAGTGACAGGTGGGATGGGTTCCTAATATGCATCTCTGAAGGACCTTATCTGCAATGAAGAGATAAGAAGCCTGTGATGTTCCCCAGCCCTCAGGCCTGCAGGAGTCTCTTGGGAATGAGCACACCCGTGTGTCTCCATCACAGCCCCCTGGAGTCCTCATCTGAGAGAGGCCAACTCCTAGCCTGGCCCTTTGTCCTCCAACTTGGCCATAGCACCCTCTCCGTGCACCTACATTCTATCTGAGCATGATGGCCATGCTCTGCCCTAGTGCCCAGTACACCTCATACCTCAGTGTGTGTGTGTGTGTGTGTGTGTGTGTGTGTGTGCCTGTGCGTGCGCGCGTGCGTGCGTGCAGTACATTTCTTAGGAGTACACTCTCTTTGCTGATTTTATGAAACTGCAACTAAGTAGAAAGCTTGACTGAGTGTCTCTACTGGCCTTGTGGTTTCCCTTGTAGGGATTGTATAAAGATGACCAACGGTTTGGGCCAGGCATTGAGACCTACCCTGATGGCAGCCAGGACGTTGGACTATGGTTCCGTGAGCACCTCCTCAAACTGGGGACAGAGGTCCCCGGCAGCTTCTCCTTGCTGAACTACCCAGAATTCTTAGACTTCCTCACAAGCTCAAAGGAGAGAATCAGTCTCTCAGATGAGGAGAAGGTGGAGTGGGGTCTTCCTGAGGAGCAGGACCCCTTCTTCTATGAATACAAACGCTTTCTCCTGAATGATGACCTCACGCTGCCTCCAGAGATGCATGTCTATTCGACTGACAACAACCACCTGCCCATGACAGGCACCCTTCGAAGAGAGCTGGATGACTGTATCTTCATGAATGAGATTCCTCCATTCATTGAGGATGAAGAGCCCTGGATTATAACAAATGAGACTCCTTTGTTGGTCAAAATTCAGAAGCAAACTTACAAGTTCAGGTGATCAGTCTGGTCTTTCTGTCTTGTCTCCTCATTGAATAGGGTCCCCTTTGGGAAGGGTTCTGTTGTTCCCCTTTGCTGGGCTGCTGCTAAGGGCCTGGGTACCTCTCGGCATTGCTTGTTGAACATGAGAACACAGCATTTGTCTCAATGACTCCAAGGGCAAACCTTGGCTTTTGGACCCGTGAACATTCCCTCTTGTGTAAGCTAGAGCTTGTACACTTGAAATCCAGGCTCCTGTCTGCCATTAGAGGCTCTGTGAGTCAAGTCTCTCCACACCAACATAATAGAAGAGATCACTATTACTATCGCTTGTTAATGAAGGGTCTTGCAGAGAGCCAACAGTGGGATGCGGGGAAGGAATGAGGCCTGCAAACTGATTTACCCTCTGGTCTTTGCAAGGAAAGCCATGAAAACTGGCTCTGCTCTGCTGTCTCTGAAGAGACCCTCCATGCCCATAGCTTGGGGAAAGCCAGCACCCACCCAGGGAAAACTCTTCACCTTAAAAGTTAAAATACTCAAATACCTTCTACTGTTCTTACTTCCTTAAACAATGCCCTCAGATATCAGTGAACATTTTAGAATGCATTTGATGGGCACACATGACTATTTTCCATCCATCTATTCTTCCATCCATCCATCCGCCTACACACCCACTCCATTGACTCATCAATCGATTAATAATTCATCTACCCACTCTTTTATCCTTTTACCCGAGAAACTACCCTTACATCTATCCACCTATCTACCCACCCTTTTATTCATTCAATCCACCCATTTGCCCACTTCATCTATACCCACATATCCATGCCATCCCATCCATGCATTCACCCATCCACACACCCATCTACCCACCCATCCACCCATCCATCCATCCATCCATCCATCCATCCATCCATCCTTCCACCCATCCATCCATCCACCCATCCATCCATCCATCCATCCATCCATCCACCCACCCATCCATCCATCCTTCCACCCACCCATCCATCCATCCATCCTTCCACCTATCCATCCATCCATCCATCCATCCATCCATCCATCCATCCATCCATCCACCCAATCATTTACCTGCCTATGGCACCCATCCATTGTGTAGCCATCAACTGAGCTACCAAACATGGACAGCTATTGAGTGAATAAAATCTGTGGGTTCTTGATTGTGAATAGCATTCTGTATGTACATACAGGAAGATTTAGATTTAGTGTTGTGTGATGACCTGCGCCATGGGACATTGATATTCTCTACTCCAGCAGAAGGTGGGATGTGTTTGCTTGGCTCCAACAGTAGAGCCATGTGCTTGCTGGCTTTCTGCTCACTCAGGGTCCAGCCACTGAGAGCATATTTCCCAGTAAAACGGTAGTGAGCCCACGGAGCCAGACACGTACAAGGGGGCAGTGCTTGCAGTTCAGTACTTAACCTGAGCACTTTACCTCTAGATGATGTGTCTCCCTCACTGGGTACTCTGTCCTGATTGTAACTGGCAGGCAGTGCAGCCATTAGGGCTCAGGGAGATAAAGGGGTGATGGGTACTAAGGGAAGGAGAGCCCTAAGCAGGAAGAGGCATTCTGAGGAGTCAGCAGAATGAGGGGTGGAGGGAGGCAGCCCCACTTGGGCTCTTTCTTGTCGAAGGCAATGGGTGATCCAGGTTGTAGTCTAATACCCACGAAGCCTGATGTGTTCCCAGGAACAAGAGTGTGCATGCCAGCTGGAACATAGCTGCCATCCTGGAGGGGAACCGCAGCTGCTTTGGGCCCGGTGGCCCCAAGGAGCATATCTCCAGGGAGATGATCCTGAAGGCTGAGGAAGGGGACTATAACTGGATTTTTGGCGTCCTGAGGAACAACCTTGCCTGTGCTGATGTGTCTGACTCCAAGGGCTACACGGTGTTGGCTGCTGCCGCGGTAAGTCCTTTCTCCATAGGAACACTGCCCCGTGGGCTCCCTTGTGTGGTTCACTCAAGCAGTGAGTGTCTGACAGGAGCTAGCCAGTCCTCGGCACCAAACCAAACCCCACCCATCCAAGTGTGACATTCAAGGCCAGATGGAAGCAGGTTGGGAGGGATCCATTCCTCTCTCCGTTACACACTAGTCTCTTCATCAAGGCCAAACGAGTGTTGTGCGTCCACCTATAGTGCAGCCAGATGAGGGTAGCATGGGTGCCAGCTGGTCCCCCTCATGTCCTGCTGAGGGCCAGCTCCCGTATTGACACGTCAGACCTTGCCACTCTCTAGGTGCATTCTCACCGCAACATTGTCAACCTTCTCCTGGACTGTGGTGCTGATGTGAACAAGCGCTCGGACGAGGGCCTCACGCCTCTCAGCATGTGCTTCCTCCACTACTACCCCAGCAAATTCTTTCATCCCAACGTTGCCGAGAGGACCCTGCCCCAGGTCGGCCCCTGTTGGTCACCAGACCCTCATCCTCTGCCCGGCACCCCATTGACCTAAATGGCCACAGCCACCTCCCTGGTGTGTGAACCAGGCACACCCACATATGGTGAATGGAAAAGATAAGTCTAGTGGGGAAGGGGTCAGGAGGGAGAGCCTGGGAACTCCCAAAGGCATCCTGAGCCATTCCACATGCACCAAGGGAATGTTCCCTAGGATTCACATGCGTAGCAGCCTGGGGTCCTGAGACCTCCCCCACTGGGGTCCTTGACAGTATGTCTGGGTTAGGGCCAGAGAATCTGCATTTCTGCTGGTGCAGAAGTCATTCGTCTAGGGACTTCTTTTTGACATTCCTGGTGCCGAAGGAGAGAGATGGAGAGCAGCACCACCGGGCAGAAATTATAATTTAAGCTGAAACCCAAGTGTATAATGAGGATTTTCAAGTGGTGAGAAAGCAGTGAAATGAATTGTGATGATGCAGTTTTATTTAGCGTTAAGTGTCGAGTGCCAGCCCTGCCCTATGTGAAATCAGTACGAAGAGTGAGAGTGAGTCATCTTACCAGCAGCTATTCTCGGCTTATACGGTGATGCTTGCTTCTGGGCAGATAACATTTCCTAGGCTCAGGGCGCAGGGGGTGGTATGAGCCCTGGGCAGTGGCTGCTCACTTGTATAGTTCTGGGTAGTGACTTGAGAGTTGTCCCTGCCCCTGCAAGGGCGTGGAAGCCCCAAGCCACCATCCAAGTTCTTACTGGGGCTGCTGTGGAGGGAAGAGCATCAGTCCCTTCCTCTAATGAGACCTTTTTGGTGATTGCCATAGGAACTGGCCAAACCCTTGATCACTCCCAAAATCTCATTCTTGTTTGGAGAGCCCAGTGTGGACTATTTCTACGATACGGGCACGTCCACCCCAGGTGGGGAGGAGTATAAGTCATCACCGGCCCTCTCAAACAGCCTGGACGATGGCCCGGTCCTGAGCACTGTACAATCCCGGGAGTCCATCAGCTGGAAGGGCAGTGTGACTCACAAGCGAGACACCCCCTCAGTGAAGAGTGTCAGCAGTGACATAGAGAAAGAGCCTGAGGACGGGGCGGAAAATGCCGATGCCAGCACCCTGTACAGCGTCGACACAAACTTTGAGTCTAACATGTGCCTTAGAAACTACTCTATCCACGTCTCGAAGGACATCCTGGAGAAGAGTGCCCAGGCCTACAGTTCCATGATGCACATCCCCTCCCTCTCAGACAAAGGGACCGTGAGGAAAATGGCGCAGACCATGGCTGAGTAAGTCACTGACGTTCTGTGGTAGGTAGGGGTGGAGCATTGCTTCCAGGGTGAGTCATGTGTTCAGCGGGTACCCATCACAGCCCTGCACCACCACTAGGAGCTAATTCTAGAGGCCACGTCCTATGGTCTGGGACTCTGTGATGACTAGTTTTATATCAGCTTGACGCAAACTAGAGTCATGTGGGAAGGGGGACCCTCAGGTAAGAAAATGTCCCACCAGACAGGACAGTGGGCAGGCCTGTGGTGCATTTTCTTGATTGATGGCTGATGTGAAAAGGCCCAGATCAACGTGGGCTGTGTCGCCTCTGAACTGGTGGTCCTAGGGTATATACAAAAGCAGGCTGACCCAGAGTGCAGCACCCCTCCATGGTCTCTGCATCAGCTCCTGACTCCAGGTTCCTGCCTTGCTTGTGTTCCTGCCCTGGCTTCCTTGAATGAGAGGCTGTTGCCTGGACGTGTAAGATAAGACAAACCCTTTCCTCTCCAAGTTGCTTTTTGTTACAGCATTTGTCACACTAAGAGAAACCCTAAGACAGCATCCTTGCAAGGGTGCCATGGTGGGGCTGCATTTTCAACACCCAGGCAGTGTGTGGTGTGTGTGTGTGTGCGCATGTGTATCTACCTCGCTGTCTGGTACCCACCCCAGGAGGGGCCAGTCCACACCTCATGAGGCATCTCAGTGAGGTTGTGACCATGCTGGACTGAGGCCCTGCAGCACCACAGCTGAGGCTAGCTCTGGTGGCCCACACAGGGAGGTCTGATGCTAGCTATGCTTCTGAGGTTTGGAAGGGCTGACCTTGGGCATTTTCAAGGAGAACTGGATACTGGGTGCAGCGTGTCTGTGTTGTCAGCACCCGTCATCCCTTATGCGGAGGATCCTGTCCAGATCCTAGGTGTGGCGACCACCCTGTACATTCCCTCCATCCTCTGACACTGTCTTTCTGGTACCCACAGACGTAGAAACCGCTGGCTGACCATCACGTTGCTGCTGCGTAGAGGCGCTGATCCCAACCTATGCCAGGTGCCCATGCAGGCCCTGTTTCTCGCCGTGAAGGCTGGGGACGTGGCTGGGGTGAAGCTGTTGCTGGAGAGCGGGGCCCGGACTGATATTCAGTATCCTCCACAGGTCGGTGGTTCAGTACCCTCCACAGGTCGGTGGTCAGAGGGGCCTCCACAGGTCGGTGGTCAGAGGGGCCTCTGCCGTACAGTGGATGTGGGGCACGCCCAGACTCCCAGTCCTTATCTGTAAAAGCCCGTAGCTCCTCGGGGCCAGCAGTAGGGCTGGTCCACCCTGCCTGTAAACACCTGGTGTGTGAGGCATTGGTGACGCCATAGCAGGAAGGGGGCCTACCACTGAGGTTTCATGGTGCGGTTAAGATGGTTTTGAAGGGGTGTTATTTCTCACAGTGCGCCATGATGTGTGTAGTTTCCTGATGCCCGTGTTTGAAACAAATGCATGATGAGGAACCTGGGTGGCTTGGTCCAGGACAGAACAGTCGCACACAGTTGGGGAAGTAAAAAGTCACGTGGACAGATTAGTCTGACCTAAACTTGAGAGACACAGAACAAGAAACGGAGACAAAAAAGAAAGCTCCTGTGTTGAGAACCTGACGACCCAAGCCCACAGCACAGTGACCTGGGTGGACTAGGGAGGCCTTGGCTCCTGCCTCCTCCCTCCTGGGTGCTTCCTGTAATACTCGTTCTTCTTTAGTATTTGAGTCAGAGTATCATGTGGCCCCGGCTGGCCTCAAACTGGATGCGGGCAGAACAGGCCTTAACCTGTGATCATCCTGTCTCAGCCTCCCAGGTAGCTGAGATCACAGTCATGCGCCTGCTCGTCTGGCTGAGGAGGTTGCCTTGAAAAATAGCTTTGCACCTCCAGGCAAGCTCTCTGGTTGGCAGTTAAGTCTCTGTGAGTCCCTGGGAGCTCAAGTTAGTTGAGTCTGTGGGTTTTGACTGACCTAGGCCCTCTCTGCATATGTTACAGATACATAGCTTGGTCTTCTTGCGGGGCTCCTAACAGGAGGGTCAGGGACTATCTCTGACTCTGTTGCCTGCTTTTGGGACCCTTTCCTCCTATTGGGTTGTCTTGTCCAACCTTAACAGGAGAGGAGGTACATAGCCTTTTTTTTTCTCTTTGGGGGGGTCTATGGCCCAACTCCCAAATAAATACAGGGTGATTTATTCTTACTTATGAATACCTGGCCTTAGCTTGGCTTGTTTTTAGTCAGCTTTTCTAGCTTAAATGATTCCCTTTCTCTTTAACTACATTTTGCCTTTGGGCTTTTTACCTTTCTTTAATTTATATATCTTTCTTGCCTTCTTATTCTGTGGCTGGCTGGGTGGCTGACCCCTGTGTCCTCCTCTCCGTCTCCTTTTTTTTTTCTATGAGTTTTTTTCTCAATGTATTTTTTATTTAAATTAGAAACATGCTTGCTTCACATGTAGATCCCAACTCCCTCTCCCACCCCTCCTCCTTTGTCCCTCTACCAGCCCCCCCCCCCAATCCTCCACTCAATATTGTAGGAGGAAACAGTGTGCAGCCATTAGCCATGTGACTTACTAGAGGCACACACAGATGAGGTAATAAAAGGGCAGTTTACCGCACCACTAACCACACCCACTTTAGGCATGACTAAAGACATATACGGACGAAGGCGGTGAACTACGTCACTAGCCAGGACCACTTTTGGGCATGGCTAGGGTTTACGGAGGAAGGTATAAAAGACTGAACAACGAAGTCTCGCTCTCATTTTCTGCCGCCGAACTACACCATTCCCCAGGGAGGGTGAGACCCTCCATGGGGGATCTCCAGAGTCTGTCACTTCATATGGGGGCAAGGCATAGGCCCTCCCCCATGTGCCCAGGCTGAGAGAGGTTCCCATCATATGGAATGGGCTCCCAAAGTTCATTCGTACGCCATGGTAAACACTGATCTACTACCCAAGGCCCCAGAGATTGCCAAGGCCTCCTCACTGACATCACATTGAGGGGGGTCTGGATCAGTCCCATGCTGGCCTCTCAGCCATCAGTTTTGAGTCCAAGAGTTCCCCTTTGCCGGATACGCTTTCTCTGTTGGTTTCATCAGCAGCGTCTTGACCTCTTGGCTCATCACTCCTCCCTCTCTGTCACTGGGTTCCAGGAGTTCAGTTCAGTGTTTAGCTGTGGGTATCTGCCTCTGCTTCCATCAGTCACTGAATGAAGGTTCTAGGATGGCATATAAGGTAGTCGTCAATCTCATTATCAGGGAGGAGCAATTAATGTAGCCTCTCCACTATTGCTTAGTTTGCCAGTTGGTGTCATCCTTGTAGATCTCTGGAAATCTCACTAGTGTTAGCTCTAACATTATAATGTTAAACCTATAATGACTCCCTCTATTATAGTATCTCTCATCCTGGTCTCCTCCATTCTTCCCCCGACTCAACCTTACTGTTCCCCCATATCTTCCTCTCCTCTCCCCTTCTCCTCCTCTTTTTCCCGGTTCCCTCCCCTCCCCTCATGCTCCCAATTTGCTCATGAGATCTTGCATCATTCCCCTTCTCTGGGGTATCAAGCATATCTCTCTTGGGAATCTCCCTGTTTCCCAGATTCACTGGCAATGGAATTGTAGGGTGGCACTCCCCTGATCCATGTCTAAAATCCATATATGAGTGAGTACATATCATGTTTGTCTTTTTGTGACTGGATTACCTCACTGAGGATGGTTTCTTCTAGTGCCATCTATTTGCCTGCAAATTTCAAGATTCCATTGTTTTTTTCCGCTGAGTAGTACTCCACTGTGTAAATGTACCACATTTTCTCTATCCACTCTTCAGTTGTGGGGCATCTAGGTTGCTTCCAGGATCTGGCTATTACAAATAATGCTGCTATGAACATAGTGGAACAGACATCCTTGTTGTATGAATGGGCATCTTTTGGGTATATGCCTAAGAGTGGAATGGTTGGCATAACTGGATATTGGCATGTAAAAGACTGCAGATAGATCCATGTCTTTTGCCATGCACAAAACTTAAGTCCAAATGGATCAAAGACCTCAACATAAATTCGGCCACACTGAACCTCTTAGAAGAGAAATTGGGTGGTACCCTGAACGAATTGGTACAGGAGACTGCTTCCTGAACATAACACCAGTAGCACAGACACTGAGATCAACAATTAATAAATGGGACCTGCTGTAACTGAGAAACTTCTGTAAGGCAAAAGACAGTCAACAAGACAAAAAGGCAGCTCACAGAATGGGAAAAGATATTCACTAATCCCACATCTGACAGAGGGCTGGTCTCCAAAATTTACAAAGAAATAAGTCTCCAAAACACCAAAGGATCCAATTAAAAAGTGGGGGCACAGAACTAAATAGAGAATTCTTAATAGAGGAGTCTAAAATGGCTGAGAGATATTTAAGAAAGTGCTCAACATCCTTAGCCATTAGGGAAATGCAAATCAAAACAACTCTGAGATATCATCTCACTCCTGTCAGAATGGCTGAAATCAAAAACACCAATGACAGCGTATGCTGGAGAGGATGTGGAGAAAGGGGAACACTCCTCCATTGCTGGTGGGAGTGCAAACTTGTACAGCCACTTTGGAAATCAGTATGGAGATTCCTCAGGAAAATGGGGCTAAGTCTCCTCCTCTTTTTGCTCTTTATCCTCTTTTCTAGATTTCTCCTCCTATTTATTCTCTCTATCTGCTAGCCCTGCCTATTTCTCTTCTGCCTAGCTATTGGCCCATTCGGTCAGCTCTTATTAGACCAATCAGGTGTTTTGAGCAGGCCAAGTAACACAGCTTTACAGCGTTAAACAAATGCAACATAAAAGAATGTGACACATCTTTGCATCATTAAACAAATATTCCACAGTATAAATGAATGTAACACATCTTAAATTAATATTCCTCAACACCCAGCTGCTCTTGGGCTGTGGCGCCTCTATGCCTGAGTCAGCAGCTGCAGGATTGTGCCAAGGTCTTGTGCCATGTAGAGCTAATGCTACCTTGCCAGCTTCTCAGTTCTTTCTGCTTTCCAGCCTAACTATACCCCACCTCCAGGGCGTTCTCCAGGTGCTTTCATCCCTACTTGAGTGAGATTATACTGAGAGGAACTGGTCTGGGGACCATAGCCTGGCTGCTCTGACTGGGCTCTCTCAGTTGCTGCTGGTATTCACTCTAAGAGCAGGGTTGTGCCCAACCCACTCCCCACCTCCCGCCACCCCAGCCCCAACCATGAACTGCTGGAGCTCAGAGACAGTCAGTCCATCAGGGACCAACTTCAGACAATGGGGGGAGGGACACCATGGGGAGAGTCAGAAGGGTGGTTAGGAGCCATGGGCTGTTAGATGGCGGTACCTGAACCAGAGTCCTGCAGGGATACAGATAGAAGATAGCGTCAGACAGACAGCCTAAAACTAACTGGGTTCAAGCCAGATGATTTTCCAGCATTCACAGTTGTGACCCTGGATGCTCGTGGGTTCCATGGCATGTTAAGAGCATTCAGTCCATCCATTGTTGTGGGCATTTGTCTAACTCTACCCTCCTGGGCCTCCTTGTCCTGCACCCATGGGCCTGGTGAGAAGGAGACGGTGTTGTGGGACCCTGAAATGGTTGCAATAAGGGAAGCATCCTCTCCTCTGCTCGGGCAGCAAGGACCATGGCATAACCCTAGCCAGGGCCTCACCTGCCTGGCTGCAGATTGGGTTTCACCCTTACCACACTTCCTCCACAGCTGAAGTCTCTGACCCCACTCCACATCGCAGCCTCGCTTCCTGGAGAGGAGGGGGTCAAGATCACGGAGCTGCTGCTCCACGCAGTCACTGATGTGGACGCCAAGGCGGCCGACCAGGACGACATATACAAAGCCGGCAAGGTGTGGCTGTGTTTGGCTCTGCAGCTGTGCCTACTGGCAAAGGGGGAGAGGTGACAAAAAGAGACTCAAGTGCATGCTGTGGTCACCGTGCTCCTGGTCCTGGCCCCTCCTGGGGTGAGCAGGCCAGGCGGATCAGCACCCAACAGTGGCCGTGGGAGGAAGCAGGCTGACACACTTGGTAGACTCCTCTCAGATTAAAGGCTGGGGATGCAGGCAGGCATGGTGTCACATGCCTTTAATTCCCAGTACTCAGGAGGCAGGGGTGGGCAGATCTTTGTGAGTTCAGGCACAGTCTAATCTACATAGCAAGTTCATAGAGAGATACTGTTTCAAAAAAGGGGAGGGACTGGGGTTGGGGCTCAATTGATAATATGGTTTTCCAGCATTTCATTGTTGATATTCAGGCATCTGTACTGGCCTGTCCTTGGGGTTCTGATAGGATATGTCCTCAGCTGCAGCCACTAAGAGCATCACCTGTGCAAGATTCTCTATGTTGCCTTTTAAAAGGGCCCTGCCCCTGCCATCTTTCTCTCTGTCTGTTCTCTCTCTCTCTCTCTCTCTCTCTCTCTCTCTCTCTCTCTCTCTCTCTCTCTCTCTCTCTCTCTCTGCATCTCTGTCTCTTCCTTGCCCCCCCTTTTCTCTTCTGCTGCCCCTGTCCCCAAAGACCAGTCTCTCCCCTTCCCCTTCCTCTTTTTCCCATCCCCTTTCCCCGAATAAAAACCCTTCCATGTGAGCTCTGTCACCTGGCTCTTTCTCTCGTGCTGCTTTTTAAATGACAACATCCTCGGTACCACAGGACAACAACACAAAAACACCACCACAACAAAAACAGGGTTGGTGGTGCATGCCTGTGAGTCCGGCCCTCTAGAGGGTGTTGTGAGTGCTGTGGGAGTCATGGTGGTTCTGGGAGGGTTCAGAGGAGTATGTGGGAAGGTACTCCACACCTACAGTCTGCCAGCAGGCACTCTGGTACACACAGGTCTGTCTCAAGCCTTGTGTTTACCCCAGATTGACCTCCTGCCCTCAAGCCTGAAGCTCAACAATGAACCAGGCCCACCCAGAAGCTTCTACACTGTCCACACGTTCATCCCAGAAGAGGGCGGACGCACACCTCTGCATGTGGCCTGTGAGCGAGAGGACAACAAGAAGGTGAGCAGCCGTGGGCCCTGCCCTGGGGTTGACCAGATTGTCAGAGTGAGGAGTGTGACCCTCCCCTGTAAGGGTGGGGCTGGGCACCGAGGGTTGCTGCATGAGGGATGATAGGCCAGGCAAGATTTTGTTCAAATAGGATATGTGTGTGTCTTTAAGCTTTCACTTCTAAGTCAGGGCGTGTGTGTCCATGTACCTACACATGTGGGTGCTAGTGTGTGATTGCTTGGGTGCTGTCTCTGTGGTAGCTCTGGGCAGAGAGGGCAGCTCTGGTATGAGCGGGCCTCTTGCCATGCTGGCTTCTTGATGTGGTATCCTGGCTGCTGCATCCAGGCCTATGGTTCTGAAGCTGCTGGGGTGGGCTTTCCAAACCACCACAAAAATCCAGTGTGGGTAAAAGTGAATGAAAATATGAAAAAGAAGAGCTCCCTGGCCATGCATGGACCCACGCCTTGCTTGGCCTTGGGTGCCATGTGAAGTCACTTTTGTCCTTGGGGCCCAGGGGCTGCCAACCCCTCGGTCATCCTCTTTCCTCCCCTGCCTGAGTCTCTAGCCCCTGTAGCCCCTTGACTCCCATTTGCCTTGGGACTCTGAGCTAGGCTGGTATGGGAACTCCTCAGGAGAGACTGAGTGGCCGGGGCAGGCCAGGGAATTGGGAGGCTGTGGGGAGGGGAGTTCTAGGGCAGCGGAGTGCAGCCTCATAGGTGACACTGTGGAGAATGGAGAGATGATGCAGAGGAAAGAGACAGCCCCTGGCCCATGAGATCAGAACTTCCTTAGAGGGCAAGGGAGGAGCTAGACGTAGGGTCCCACCGTTCTCTCTAGAGCCCAGAGGGCAGCTGTGAGCCCTGGGAACAGGGGCAGGGAGGTTTCAAGAAGGCAGCCTGACCAAGGCTCTGGCCAGTGTGAGGCATGGGCCTGAACAAACACTTTCCACGCATGTGTGTTTCAGATTTAGAAGTTCCGGGAAGACTGGGGGCACTAGTGTGGCACGATCGTTAGGTCATGGAGACATCAGTGGCGAGGGCAGGGAGGTGGCAGAGTCCATGGATGAGGGCATAGAGGCTACAGACGTTCAGCTATCACACACACATTGGCCGCTGAAGATGGAGCAGCTTTCCCAAGAGCCCCCTCCACAGATTTCTGGCATCTCATCAGCCAGTCACTGAGGCTGCAGGGAAATGGACTGGGAAGAGATTGGTCCCCAGCTCCTAGGGTTTGTCACATCCTGAGGTGCAGTTTCAGCAAAGTGTATAGGGCAGCTAGAGAGAAGCCCCTGCAGTTGGGGAAACAGAGGCACCACTGACCACCACTGACCCCCACTGACCCCCACTGACCCCCACTGACCCCCACTGACCACCACTGACCACCACTGACCACCACTGACCCCCACTGACCACCACTGACCACCACTGACCCCCAAAAGAACGGGGCGAGGTTCACACGTGCGCCCAGGTAAAGGAACTTCCCTCCATTGCCCCGGCCATGCCACCTTCACGATTCTCGGTTCTTTGAAAACATTCTTCCAGCCAATCCATTTACCAGGACCTTTCCTGTTTCCTTCCTGTGAATAAAAGTCTGGAGTCTGTCTGAGGACCCTCCGTCTCCTTGCCCCATGTCCCTGGGTGGTGCTGGTGCAAGGAGCCAGCAGTTGGGCGACTGGCTTGACTTTGGAGGTGGCAGTTGTGTCATTGGTGGTGTGTTGGGGCCGCTTGGGTATGGGGCCTCCGGTCTCATGTGCATCTGCCTTTCTTCCCACAGTGTGCCAGAGACATAGTCCGGCTCCTGCTCTCGCACAGAGCAAACCCAAACACGCTGTGGAGCGGCCACTCCCCTCTCTCCCTGTCCATTGCCAGTGGGAATGACCTGGTGAGCTTGTCTGCACCCGCGAACACGGCCCCTTCTGTACCCGATTCTTGTGTATTTGGCTCTAATGTAGGTGTGCACCAGGCAACTGGGCTGTTTCTGCCACCATCGATTCCCCTCCTTCAATCAGTCGCTGGGTTTCCTGTGTCATTTCCCCACCTCTCCATAATACTGGCTGGTTTATCTACCCAACCTCCTACCCACTAACCGGTCCAGCCCCCTACCTGCCAATCTAACCATATAGCTGCTCAGCCTGCTTTCCCTCACCCACCCAGACATCCATCTACCTACCCACCTACTCATCCACCCTCCCTCCATCACCGTCTCTCTTTCTCTCACAACCTTTCATTTATCAT
Source organism: Mesocricetus auratus (assembly GCF_017639785.1). Taxonomy (NCBI): domain Eukaryota; kingdom Metazoa; phylum Chordata; class Mammalia; order Rodentia; family Cricetidae; genus Mesocricetus; species Mesocricetus auratus. Next base: position 17,394,687 of record NW_024429194.1, read on the forward strand.
TGCTTACTGAGCAGCTTCCGGGAGGAGGCAGGCTCCACTGTGTTATAGCTCTGGGAATCAGGCATGCAGCACAGTTTTAGAGAGTGAAAGAAAAAGGAGAGTTGGAGGGGAGTGGCCGAAGGGCCTGGACAGATGTGCTCTTGGCCAGTGGTGCACACCTGCCTGACGGCCACGCTCTTTCCCAGGCTACAAAGTGAGGCAGGAGCAGAAGCCGGCAGAGCAGTGTCGGAACCAGGCCCTGAGTGGAACTGCAACTCCTCCCTAAGGAGCTTGTCCATGACCCTTCCCACCCGCCATGTTCCCTGTGGGTGGGACCTGTGGATAGCACCCAGCACTATGGTTGCTCAGGAGTCTGTCTGTGTGTCCAGGTTGTGAAGGAGCTCCTGTCCCAGGGAGCTGACCCCAACTTACCTCTGACCAAAGGCTTGGGCACTGCCTTATGTGTTGTGTGCGACCTGGCCTATGAGCAGCAGAGGAGCACGGAGAACAAGATTGCCCTGGTGAGGGGAAGTATGGGAGGAAGCTGGGGATGGGGGGGGGAGAATACTGACATAGTTCAGGGTGGGATAGGCTGGGTCATCCTAAGATCATGTCTTGACTAAAATAGACTAAAGGACACAGCATCCAGCACCCAGCAGTTCGTGGGAAATGAGATGGCGTTAATCTGTTGACAGTGTCTGCATCTGGAAGGTCTGCTTATATATTGTGTGCTGAGAAAGCAGACAGCATGTTAGCACCTTTCCACAGCACCCAACTGCATTTATTTAGGGTGTGTGTGTGAGAGACGGGGGGGGGGGCAAGTCATGTTCTGCAGCCTCACTAGCTTCAGATTTGTAATCTTTTGCCTCAGCCTGCTTCCTAAGTGCTGGATTACAGCTGTCCACCACCACACCCAGCTGGAATCGATTGAATAACAGCCACATCTACTCCACACGCCACTGTCTACCACACCCTGCTGACTTCAACTGCAGCTGTCACAGTTTCTTTTACTGTATTCCATTCTTCACTGTGCACTCTGACAACTCTCAGGTCCCGCGTCACACTTCACTTAATAATATGCGATTGTTCAGAAACAGGCACAGGACGTTGTGCCGATGCGGAGACGGTGTACTGGCGAGGAGGTATTGTACTTCCTGGTATGCTGACTGAGGGCGCTCCTGACTTACGTACAAGGGTTATAGCTTTTGAAGGCCGACTGATGCTCCACTGTACGCATGTCCTGTCTGTTGTATTTGTCTCTGACTTTCTCGCACACATGAGGGATGCCCATCATGGAGAAGGCAGGGGACAACAACCCTTCTGGGCAGCCGTGCTCTCCTGCTGGGTGGCGCCCTTTGGCTGCCTTTCAGCTGTCCAGTAAGTGTGCTCACAGGACCTGAAAGCCATGCACATCATGACATGGCCATGTGTGGGACTGCACTGCACAGTCCAATGCTGCAGGTGGCTTCTGTCACCCCTCCGCTGACCCTGTGTGCTTACCAGATTCTGTGTTTGGTAGATTGACCGGCTCATCAGCTATGGGGCAGATATCCTGAAGCCTGTGGTGCTTGTGCAAGGTGAAAGGATGGCCGTGGGCACAGCCGTGGACTACGGCTACTTCAAATTCTACCAGGTGGGTGTGGCTTGGGCTCTAAGCAGGACCCCTTTGAGGCTTGGCTTCTCCTGGGTAAAGCCAGGAGTCCTTAGCCAAGGCTGGCCTTCCAACGCAGAAGACCTCATGATGGTGAGCATGCGCTTTGGGCTCTTGTGAGCAAGTGTCCTTCTGTGTCACATTAACCGGATGGAGAGAGGTGGCCTGCTCACTCAGTCACTCTGCAGTCTGGGCTGGGGGTGGCCTGAAGTCCTTGGTGACCCTTGAGTGTGCCTGGCTGGCAAGTGGCAGCCCAAAGGACTCATAGTGACCCTGTGCTCTGTCATAGGACCGGAAGATCGCCCACTGTCCCTTCCATGCTCTGATGCCAACAGAGCGGGAGATATTCATGGCCCGAAAAAGGCTGCTAGAGTACATGGGTTTGCAGTTACGGCGTGCTGTCCTTAGCAAAGAGAACCAGCTGGACATAAAGGCTCTGTACCTGAGCAAGAGAGGTAGGTGAGGCTGGCTCATCAGGGTGCCTGGTGCCTAGCTCTGTTCTTACCTCGACACCCTCATTTCTCCAGACATACATCAGCTCGCCCACATTCTCCCCGTGCCCTCCCCCACTGCCAATGTCACATTAGACTAGAACCCTCCCCGTTCCAATTTTCTCACACATGTCTTCGGGTCCACCACTCTTCCTTAACACCCCAATTACCCACCATGCATATACATATGTCTTTATGTCCACAGATGCCTTCGCTCACATTGTTCCCAATGTGCACCCATCCACCCCCAGGAAGCATCCACACAGAAACCACTGCCTTCACTATACACCCACATACACCTACACCCACATGCACCAATACCTGCTACAAAACCATGTAGGGTCCACTTATCCACGCCCACCCGCACATATCCACCAACCTGTAAACCTCCCTTATAGCCACAAATCCAGCCACAACTGAATATAGTCAGCTCTTTCCTCTACAGAGTAACCCACCCCTACCACAGCCACATCTGCTACACACATGCCTATCTACCCACCTGTACACTCATACCCCGATATCCTGAGCCCCCATACACACTTATCCCCTCCACCTCCCATACACGTATCCACCTACCCCTGTACCCCACCAATAGTTCCAAGCTACATGCCCACACTTACACACAGCCATCTACACACCCAAGCTACCACCTTCTCTTCTACATACAACCAGCCTCCCCTACACACTGCTCACATTCCCACCCATAAACCTGCGTAGCACATTCCACATTTATGCTAATTATTGTACACATACACATATACATACACAGCCACTAACTATTCCTGCACTTTGTCTCTGCCCCCCCACACTAATGTATCCTGACTCAAACAGCTGTCCCCAAAGGATGAAGAATGTGGAGGCTGAGATCTAGCCAGTGTGACTGGGTGGTGATGCTTCTCTCCATAGTCTGTGGGGCACAGGCTCTGTCTGCCCTAAGATACCACTGAGAATGCTGGGCCTCTGACCTCTCACAACAGCTGTGAGGCAGGGGGCCTGGCTGAGGGGAGCTGGCTGAGAAGACCTGGGCATACAACCTCTCTGTTGCATCACCGAGTAGATCCCGAGGTGGGGATACCACCCATGGAGAGACTTGCCATCTCCCACTCTGATTCTGGAGCCTTGATGTGGGGATATCACCCATGGAGAGGCTTGCCATTCCCCACTCTGATTCTGGAGCTTTGATGTGGGGATGACTTGGTGCCATGCTGTAGAGCAGTAAGCCTTGTCAAAGAAACAGACTCCTTTCCATGGCACATGGACCAGTTCAGGCCTGATGGTGAGAGGCGCCTGTGAGGGCGGTGACCCACTGGTACCACAGGCTGAGCAACAGGATGGCTTACTACTAGAAAGAACTAGCAGAAATGAGGGCAGAGGAGCAAGCCTTAAGCACTGGCCTTGGAGACTTTTGCCTCAAATAGAGTGAGTCTATCACTTTGTAACTGAGAGGTCATTTATGTTCCCAGAACGCTTCTGAAGCCAGTGGAACAACCAGCACAGCGCTGGTTGAGCTGATATCTAGGCAGTCATGGACAGAGACAGACAGGGCGACTGTGGTCATGCCCATGTGTAGCAGTATCAGGAACTTCCTACCGTGGGATGGGGACACCTCACAACCCAGATAGCCACCAAACAAGTGAACAGCAGCAGCAAGCCTGGGCTGGGGTGTGTGATTAGGACCTAGCACAACACCAGGACCAACACAAGACACACATACAAAGAAACGAGAATCTGAGCCACGTGCTAGCATGAAGGTCAGACACTCCCGGCGAGGGCCCGGATGTCACGTTTAACAGGAGTGCCGTTATAAACATGTTCAAAGAATGTGTTAGAGGAAGGTGCTCTGGCAACACCTCGCCTAGTAGAGAATGTCAGTAAAGAGAGAGAGCATCGAAAAGAGCCAGGCAGTGGTGTAGTGGCACACGCCTTTAACCCCAGCACTCGGGAGGCAGAGACAGGCGGATCTCTGTGAGTTTGAGGCTGGCCTGGTCTACAGAGCAAGTTTACAGCCTCCAAAACAATACAGAGAAACCCTTTCTCAAAAAATAACAACAGAAAGAAATTATCAAAAAGAACCAGGTAGGAATTCTGGTGTTCACAATCAGTTCAGTCCCCTATTAAACGTTCACTTAGAGTGTCTTGACTAACTGAAAAAAATCCTCAAGTCAGAAGACAATGTAGGGATGAGCTCAGTCTGAAGAAGAGAGAAGAAAGTACCAAAATAAATGAACCTATGTTCTGCTCAGTAGGTGTGTGGCACCCATGAGCTCATCAGCACATGTGTAGTGGGATTCCAGAAGAGGAAGGGAGAGAAGCAGGAAGTGGTCAAAGATGTGTGAGTTTGCAGTATCCCAGGGACACGGAAAGTGCTAATCACTACATTCTAGAAGATCAATCACAGAAATCTAACGCAAAGAAATCCAGAAACACTTTACAAGGAAATGTCAGAAACCCCGAAGACCAGGAGAAAGTCAGAGCACCCAGAAAAGGATGACTTAGTGCTTACAGGGAGTATCAATAGTAGGCTTCTCATCAGATTCTTCTGTTTTAAAACTATCACTCATTTTTTTATGTGTGTGATTGTTTGTCTGCACATATGTGTGTGCACCACTTGTATACTTGGAGAGGCCAGAAGAGGGTGGTGGTTCCTTTGGACCTGGAACTGCCATGTGGTGCTGGCAATTGAACTCAGGCTCTCTTGAATAACAGCCAGTGCTCTTAACCACTGAGCAACAGAAATTACCGCTAAGATTTCCTTTAATAGCTAGCCAAACTATCTTTAAGAAAAGGCGATGAAAACATTCCTTGTTATGATGACAAAACACCCAACACATGCCACTTATGGGAGAAAGCATTTATTTTGACTTACAGTTCAAGAGAGATGTACTGACAGAAGCGTGGGGTGACTGGCCACCTTTTATCCTCAGCAGCAGAGACAGAGATGAATGCTGGTCTCCTTTTCACTTAGTCTGGGTTCCTATCACATGGAGTGGGGCCATCTACACTCAGGTTGAGCCATGTCGGTTAAGCCTGTCTGGAAACGCCCTCGTTGACATGCCCAGAGGTCTACCTCCTAGGTGATTTTAAATCACCAAGCTGGCAAGTTTCACCACTACTGTGGACTCCACAAATTTAGGTTTCTGAACAAGTAACAACTGGCCTCTGAGAAAGCAGGGAATAATCATCAGGACCTCAGAGACAAATGGGAGGTCATCAGGGCGACTCCTTTAGAGGGTGGGCGAACTGGGCAAGGCTGCCCCGTAGTCTTTAGTGGTGTAGCCAGGCAAATCCCTCCCCGAGCTGTGACACCCACCCCCACACTACCACCAGGAAGCTGACTCAGATCTCTCCACAGCGGAGCTGTCCCCCAGCCACAGGCTGAAGAAGAGGACCTCCAGTATGTCTAAGACCTCAGCCACAGAAAAGCAGCAGTGAGTGCCTTGGGCTCTGTCCTGACTGCCCCTGCAGGGCCACCAACTTCTCTCTGTTCCAAGTGGCAGAGCCTTGGCCAGGCAGCCCAGCGTACAGACACAGGCTCCAGCTGGAATGAGGCTAACAGATGGAGTTTCGGGACTCATGGCATGTCCGGGTGGGGCACACTAGCTCCACATCCTCAGGAGGGTGGCCCCCTCCCGGGGCAAGGCACAGCCCGGCTCAACCTCTGTTTTTCCAGGAGCTCCCTGCCATCCTCTTGCAAGGTGATCCTGTGGCCGAAGGGTCTCTGTGATCACCTGTGCCATGTCCCTTCTGGGAAGGACCCAGGCATATTTGTGGGAACATCTGTAGCACTAATCCTGAGGGAAGGGGCAGGGATAGAGGCTGGTGGGGAGCATCTCCTCTGGAAATGGAGTCTCACCCCAAATGCAAGCTCTGAGGTCTGCCCTCGGGTAGCTGATTCACCTGTTTCCCTGTGCTTGTAATCTGCCTCCAGTCGCCATGTTGGATGCGCAGCCTTTACGGAACCTGTGAGGGGTTCAAAGGCTCAGTGTGTATTAACTGTTCAGAATAACCATGTGGAGACCATTGTGGGTGGGGACATTAGGTCTTTTCCATAGGTGGGGTGTGGGGGCTCAGGCGTGGGCACAGATCTGACCTTGGGAATTGTGTTACAGCCTTGCCTTTTACAAGTTTTGCTACCAATGTGGTCGTTCCATTGGGGTCCGCCTCACACCCTGTCCCCGCTGCTATGGGATCCTGACCTGCAGCAAGTACTGCAAGACCAAGGCCTGGACCGACTTCCATAAAAAAGACTGCAATGACATCATGGTCATGAGTAGGTTGGGTGCCATGTTGGGATGGGCTGGCGAGGGGCCTACTGCTGCTTCCCAGGACAGAGAATGCAGGCCTGGGGAGTGGGTGGGGGGAATAATCACCATCTCCCTTGAAAGCCGGGACTAAGTGTGTGTGTGTCTGTGTGTGTGTCTGTGTGTGGTATGTGTCTGTGTGTATGTCTGTGTGGTGTGTGTGTGTGTGTGTGTGCGGGCACGTGTGGTATGTATGTGTCTGTCTTGGCGGGTGGAATAGGGAAGATAGAGCAGGAACCATCCTGGCTCTCCACCTGCAGTAACATCACTACGTATGGCCACTTCCTTGCAGAGCCAAGACCTGGGTGCCGGGGGTGGAGGGATGCTGTCACTGGATATCTGCTAGTCACATACAGCACAGACGGTTAACATATGGGCTGCCTTTGAGATGTCCCCCTAGCAGTCCTTAGAATTTCTAGCCATGTTGTGAACTCCCTGCTTGCTCCCCCTGACTCTTCGCCCTTCCCCTCCTCCCTCCTTCTCCCCGGCTCCACTAAGGTGGTGAGTGGCACAGGGGTCTCGGCTGTATCCCAGCCCTGGTATTTTGGGGGCATTACCCATTGTCCTGGGCTTGGTTGGGCTGCTCCTGCTGATGACCACATCTCCGATTTGTCCTCTATTCCTGTAGCGGGTACCCTCAGTGGGGTTTACCCCGGATCTGGTAATAGCCTTTGTCTTACAGATCTTGTGGGGGGCTGTCTTTGAAAGGCAACCATAGCTCACCCTTGCTGCAGGCAGCACTGTAAGCACCGGAGCAAAGCATAAAGAAGTTGACTGCAGGCCATAGCTGAGTGAGGTGGGGCTCTCCTTACCCTCTGTAGACTGGGTGGAGGTCTAGGTAGTAAGGCTTAGTGGTCACTGCTCCTGCGCCAGGGACAGTTCGGGCTCATCTACCCCTTGAGTGTCTTGCTCAGGTCCAACAGCTGGACCTCCATGCTTCCCCCCTGTACCTCCTCTTATCCATCCTCCTCTTATCCATCCAGTGCCCCATTTGGAAAGCTCAGCTTGGAAGGAGTCAGAGTCCCCGTGAGGGGACAGTGCTTGTTGCTGAGCCTGGGGAGGAGTCCAGGGTCGCGCCCTGTGGTGGCCTCATGCAAGAAGTGTCTGCGCTACGGCAGCTGCATGTCACAGCAGTCTCGTCCTCCTGACCTGGCAATAAAGTGACCTATGGTGTGTTCTCAAGTCTATGTCCTGGGCTGCGTCTCAGAATCCCGGCCATGCTCATCATGCTGACCTTGGTCTCTCGTGAGACCCGTGCCATGTTGCAAAGGAGCAGGGCCGGTAGACAGGCAGGTCAAAGGTCAGGACTCTGCTAGGGAACCGGCTGCAGGACAGTGGCAGGGCTCATGCTGGCACCACAGTGGCAGGGCACATGCTGCCACCGGCTTTCTCAGCTGTAGCCGTTCTCAGCTGTCTAGGTTCCTCCTATGGACTCCAGCTCCCTATGGGGTTCAGGGTGCCTTTGAGGTGTATTAGCTGTACTACTAGGCTTGCTCTGGGTCCACAGTAGAAGCATGAGGGTTAAGGGAAGAGTCAGATGGTGTGGCCCTGCAGAATCAGACCCACTTTCAGGTGGAGGGAGCAGGCAGGCAGTGAGGACTGCAGCCGGAAGGTAGACAGGCCTAGGGGTGTCTGGAGCAGAGAGCAGACGAATAATAAGCACAGGATGGGGAAGAAGTGGGAAAGGGGCCGCAGAGCCCAGGGTATTGGGGAAGACCAGCTAGACAGTCTTTCTCCTGGCAACAGCACAGCAATATTGCTGCCTGGGTTTCGAGTTCTACTCCAAGGAGGAGGTTCACAGAGGTGCCAGGCAAGGCTTACATTTGTAGGTGAGGACCACCGTAGAGAGAGGGACAAACTGTGTCTTTATGAACTCGGCCACAGGTAGCTTTTCAAGAGGGGCTCCTGACAGGCAGGGATTGGAGCTTTGTCCCCTAGTTCTGGTCAGTTGACACCATGGATGACCTAGCTCCTTGTTCCAGAGTGCTAACATTGGTGGGGGTTCGGGTGCTGGTGTCCATGTCAGCAGCTGGACACATGAGCATCCTGCTTCTACACCGTTAGCAATGAAGAAGCTTCCACACTTCATATGTACAGTAACATCAAGCAAATGCAAATGAGTTACCCTGCTCTCAGAAAGGGCCACGGTCACTCCTTGTGTGTCCTTCCAAATGGGCTCATGCCTTTCCAGACATGTGGGGATGCAGAGACTAGTCAGGCATGCACACACGTGTACCTAAGAGTAAGGGCATTCCCCTGTTCCAAACAAGGCCATGGTATTTTCCTACAACATTTTCTTCACCCTGCATTACTTTGTCTAAAATATGCACTAATTGTTTTCAGTTTTATCTTGCATGTTTTGACTGTATGAATTTACACACACACATACTATACATCCCCCTCCCACACTATACACCACATGCTTGGCTGCTTGGTTGATGACTGTGGAGGCCAGAAGAGGACATCCAATCTGGAATTGGAGTTGCAGCTACCATATGGCTGTTGGGCATTGAACCTGGGTCCTCTGGAAGGGCAGAAAATTGGCTCTTAATCACTGAGTCATTTTTTCAGCCTCCCCAAATTGTTTAAAAGGCGATAATTGTGACAAGCGTATTAATCTGTGTCCATTCTGAACATTTTGGGGATACATTTAGATTTCAATCTGTGGATGCACACAGCACTCTAGGATGCCTTGTACACAGGCAGATGTACCTCTCTACTGATTTCTGCCTTGAACAGTTGAACAATTATTTTCTAGTGCTGTGGTCCCATAATTTCAAAATCGGCCTTGGAGGTTGGCAGAAGTGTCAGACTGAAACTCAGGCCATTTTGCCCTTCAGTCTACAAATGGTCATACACCCCGTCACACACTCATTGGGCTTTTATCCCTTCCGGTGGTTTCTAGGAAGCCTTCCGTGTTCCAAAGTGAGCTCTCGAGAGGTTATGTTGGTCTAACAGAGTTGAGGCCCACAGAGTGACCTTGTGTGACATCTGTCCGTGCTGGTGTGATGTTTATGTTCTTTACCTTCTTTCTCACACCTCTAATGTGACTCCTCTTCTCTGTCTCACCCTGTAAAAGCAGCTTCTTGCAGCCTGAACACATAAAAACTTGCCGCCATATATCCGTCCATCCCTGACAGGCTGAGGGAACGGTCTCACGACGAGAGTGCAAACAGGGGTGACTTAGCCCTGCTGTCCATAACTATTTTAGTATGTCACTGTTAGATTGACCTGTAGTTTCATCATCTGCCTACAACTGAGAGGTCCTGGGTCCTCCCTAAGGTGGTCAGTGGTGGCTGCTGGTATTCACGTCTCTCCCTGTGTTCTACAGGTGACCTCTAAGCTCTGTGGCCTCAACCTGCAGGGTTGTGACACATTTTCCTGTCTGCTGGACAAACCCGCTCATAGCTAGCTCCCTGAAGCCCTTTCAGATTTCAGATTGTGGATTTGGTCGTCAAGCTCAGCTATCTTGCTGGGACTTTGCAGTTGACTGTTTTTGACAGAGACAGCGGGAAACACGGGAGTGCCCAGTCCTCTGGGTGAGACGTGAGGCTGTGCTTCCATCGTTTTCTTCCCATGGGATTCGTTGATGGCTCCTCTCTGGCTTTCACGTCACATCTTACCTGTGAACGCCAGCTGCTCTCTGCCCAGTGGAGCCCCATCCCTCCCCTCCTCACCATCCTGCATAGTGTTCCTGGCTTCGCTGTCCACTCCTCGAACAGCCCCTCCCGCCTTTCTGCTCTGGGCTGCGTGGCCTCCCTGCCATTGCAGCCCACGCCTATCTCTAGCCCCACCCAGACCTGCTGTCCCCTTGTAGCTCCCTGCGGTGCCCACCTCCACTGGGTGGATTCCGCTGGGTCCCTGTCTGTGTCTTTCCTGCTAGCCACAGGCTCGGAGCTGCTGTATGGTCTCTTCAACTCTGTTGTTAGCCTGCACCCTAGGGGTCATAGGACAGGGTGGCCTGGTCCCTGTGCCTCAGGGACTCCCACTCCAGCACGACCAGCTACGTTTGCCGTGTGTTGGTGGGAAGAAGGGTTGAGGGTGAAAGGGAGTGGGCGAGGCAATGCATGCATGGATGGGGTTGCTCACTAAAGCAAGGAGGGGCCACGTGGCTCCGGGCATACGTTCTCGAAAAGCTCCTCTTAGCTGGGAAAGTTATCTCTTGGAAGCAGAGGTGAGATAGTAGGGGAGGGAGGGAGCTGGAAACCCGGGAGGGAATTGCACTTATGCTCTGTCCAGGAGTCAATTACTGCAGAACAGTAAGCTTCCTCGTGATGCCAGGTGGCTTGTATCCAACCCAGAGCAGTTGGAGGCCTGAGCTGTCATGCCAGGGAACAGAAAAAGGGAGGAAACTCTACAGTGGCCATGTCCTATGCCGCTGCTGCTGCCTGCAAGGAAGGGAGGTGACACCAAAGCTGGTGTTCACAGAAGAACCTCCTCCTCACCCACAGCAGGGCTGGGGGCCCCAGTGCTGTTGGGCTGTTTGTGGCTATAGTGGGTATTCTGGGTCAGGTGGTCTGGGTCAAGGCTGTGGGGGTCACTTGGAACTTGTAGGACGGAAGTAGGAGAGGTCCACACATGGCCAAGTGGAGGGTAGGGCCTTCTCTACCAGATATCTGTTGTCTACCGGAGCCTCAACCCAGCCCTCTCTAGGGGCAAGCCCAAGGACTTGTCCCAGTATCTCAGAATTCATCCTGGCTTCTGTCACTAGCGCTTTTTGTACGTTAGGGGCCTCCTGCATGGTATTGAGACCATTGGGCAAGTCTTCTGTGCTGTCACATGGTAGTGGTTGGGACAGCAGGGAAAGGAGATGCCGCAAACCCCGTCAGCTGCTCTGTTCTGACTCTGGTGCCCAGGTCCTGGCTACTCAGCTGCCGAACCTCGGAGCTAAGTTCCATCCCTGTTGGGAGATGTGTTCCTTCTCTTGTTCTAGGGTTGGCAGGCAGCCCTAGGGTGGTCACAGCTACCCTGGACTTGCTCTTCCTGGGGAACCCCAGTGGGCTGAAGCAGCAGGGGCTGAGGATTCAGGTTAGGGTCCAGCTTGCTTACGGAGTACACGCGCCTCCATCAGGTTCCACAAAGTCAGGGAAGGCGCCAAGGGTTCCCGCGAGCAGAGCCGAGCCGATTCTCTGCCTGAGTTGTCCGGTAGTTTCCAGTCACTGCTAGGAACTTGAATGTGTGAAGGACATAGTGCCTGCCCAAGTGGCTACCACTCTGCTGCAGCCCATGTGATCCTGTTCCTGAAGCACGCGGTGGGGGGCGGTCATCGGTGAGATGAGGGCCACAAAGGGCAGAGAAGACAGCCTTGAGGAGACAGAGGCACCGTGGGAAAGGGGAGGAGCGCTTTCTCTGGAGGCCCACCTCCCCAGGGGTGTTTTTAGGTCATCGTCTAGGTGCCAGTGTCTGTGGGACCCAGCATTCCCACCCTTGTCCCCGCAGAGTCCCCTTCTCAGTGCTTACCTGGAATTTTGGGTTCTCTTTTGGGCTAGACTCAGCTGCCCTGTCTTTCCTGTCTGGGTAAAAGGTGCCTTACCATAACCTGAGCCCTCAGAGGCTGAAGCGAGGAGGCAGGATGGTGAGAAGGGGGGATGGTAAATGATCACAGTCCCTTTAGAGAACATACAGGCTCGGTGTGGGAAACGAGGACAGAGAGTTTTAGGGGCAAGGGCTGGGAAGTGACGTGAGTGATGGCCCTGCCCAGGAAGCAGGATAGAGACAAGCGGGCTCTGAGAGGCTCTGAAGGAGGCAAGGCATAGCAGGCTATGGGCACAGAGAGATTTTGGCTCCATATAGACTAGGAAATCAATAGGAGGTAGCAAGAGAGGGCAGGCCCTGGGAGATGAGGCTAGAGTCTGGCTGTGGACAAGCAAGGATGAGTAGCTCTTCTCAGCCCCCTCCATCATCTGGGCATTTGGGAGAGTGGGCTGCTGCCAGGGTTGATGGCCAGGTGACCATCCAGAGCTTGGGAGGAGAGGCAAAAGAGCTGTGGATGGATCCGAGAGGGTCTCCAATGCAACAGAGAGGGTAGCTTAGATCGTGATGGAGACGGAAACCTAGAACACGGGCGCCAGGGTTCCGGTTCCATGCAGAAGCTCCAGGACTTCTTTATTCTCTGGAGAGGGAACAGTGAGTAGCTACAGGCGGTGTAGCTGAGGCCAGGACTGTGACTTCCCTGCTAGTTTGTTCCCTTTGAAGCCTGGGAACATCCGGTTCCGTTTCCCCCCAGGTCTGGCTCCCCCTCTCCAGGTCTTAGGGGAGGATATCATTTCCTCACTGTATTTTCCTGGCCTTGCTGATAGCTGGATGTGTTCTCAGTCATGCCTGCTCTTACCTGGGCACTGCTACGGTTTTCATTACTTTAGTTTTATAAGGGTTTTAACTAGAAAACGGGACACTTCCGTAGCCTTTGTTCTTCCTCAGACACAGCTTGGGGTCTCGGCCTTTTGTGCTCCCATATAAATTCTAGGGTTGTCCTATGAAAGATGTTATTGGGATTTTGCATTTTTGTTTGCTTCTTAACACTCTTTTAAAGATTTATTTATTTTAGAAATGTAAGTGCTCTATTGACTTTTTGCCAGAAGAGGGCATCAGATCCCACTATCAATGGTTGTGAGCTACCATGTGGTTGCTGGGAATTGAACTTGGGACCTCTGTAAGAGCAGTCAGGGCTCTTAACCGCTGAGTCATTGCTCCAGTCCCAATTTATTGAGATTTTGATAGAGATTACAATGAATCTGTGGGTTGTTTTGGATGGTATCAACATTTTGGAGTATTAATTTCTCCAATCCAAATCATGGTACATTTGTTTTTACTTATGGCTTTTTAAACTTGTCTGTCAATGTTTTCTAATTTCTAGTTTAGTTTTTCACCTCCTCAGTTATATTTATTTCTAAGTAATTTTTATGTTATTACAGACGAGACCGTGTCCTTAGCTCCTCCCCCTTCTTCTCCCCTACCTCCCCTTGTCCCATCTATCTAGTTTTCTTCCTTGCTCTGAGAATCAAACCCAGAGCTCTGCATATGTGAGACCAGAGCTCTACCCTAGCGCTACATGCCTAGGCAAAGTCTTGCTGTGCAGTCTAGTCTGGCCCTGAACTCTATCCCCCTGACTCAGCCTCCTAAGTGCTGGGATTGGAGGTGTGCTCCACCACCTCTGGCCCTTAGTTTCTTTTCATTGTTTTTACGTAGAAAACCATTTGGCTTTATACCAGTTTCGTGTGTTAGTACTCAGCTGAGATTGCTTGTTAGTTCTCAGGGTTTTAGGTAACTCTATAGGGAAATACACATGTCATGGTCGGCCAGTGAAGATAATGTGACTTCTTGCCTTTTTTTCTGTCTAGGACTTCCAATCAATAAGCTGAGTGGAAGTGGTGAAATGGGATCCTCATCTTGTTCCTGATCTTAGAGAAAGGGCTTTTAGGTGCTTTTGTTTGGTTTTTGTTCATCAAGTATACCTGTGTGTGTGTGTGTGTGTGTGTGTGTGTGTGTATTAAAACACAACCCCTCATAATAGGCTACTTTATTCATTAATGAAACTTGGTTTTCTGAAGTGATGAAACTATCAAACCTTTAGCTAGACTAAAGAAAAAGATCTCAAAATGTTTCATGAAAGATGAGTCATTACAACAGATGCTACAGGAATAAAAAGGACCATAAATGATCAGTGTAATAACTTTATACCTATACATTGGACAACCTGGATAAATGGAAATGTTTTGTCTCTTTTCTAAAGATTTATTTATTTTTATTAAGTATATAGTCTGCATATATGCTTGCAGGCCAGAAGAGGGCACCAGATCTCATTACAGATGGTTGTGAGTCACTACGTGGTTGCTAGGAATTGAGCTCAGGACCTCTAGAATAGCAGCCAGTGCCCTTAACCATCTTTCCAGCCCAGGATTTTTTTTTTTTATCTATTGTGATTTTTGTGTGGTTTTAATCCTACTTCTGGGACTATCTAATGTATTGCATGATCTGTATATAATGAACCTCCCTACATCCCAGGGAGGTAGCCCCTTGGTCACATTCCATGATCCCTTTAATGTGCTGGTGACACTGACTGTGACAAGTTTGCAGGGACTTGCAGTGTTTCTTTTTTTGCATGAGGGAGATGATTGCCCTGTAAAATGAGTTTGTAAGATGCACTATCACCTCCTGGTCAGCTTTCTGAGGGATTTAATACTCCTTTAGACATGTGTAAGTCACCTACAAAGTCCTCTTGTCCTGGACTGTCATTTGGGGTATCTTCAGTTACAGGTTTGTTCAAACGCTGTTTTCTCATGAGTTAGTCTACATAAGTTGCATATTTCTGGGACACTCTCTACTCCTTCCAGGTTGTCCAATGTGTAGGTATAAAGTTATTACACTGATCCTTTAGGGTCCTTTCTATTCCTATAGCATCTGTTGTAATGACTCATCTTCATGAAAAAAATTTGAGATCTTTTTCTTTAGTCCAGCTAAAGGTTTGATAGTTTCATCGCTTCAGAAAACCAAGTTTCATTAATCTTTTGTTTTTCTAGTTTCTATTTCATAGATTTATGCTCTGATCTTGAATATTTTTTTCTGCTGGGTTCTTTTTTCCTACTATAGAACTGTTTTGGTGCACTCCATAGTTTTGGTGTGTTTTAACTTTTTTATTTGTTTCAATATAGTCTTTGATTTCCTTTTTAATTTCTTTTTCTAATTTGTTGGTTATGGAGGGGCATATTACTTATTCCCACATACTTGTGGAAATTTGTATAAGTTCCTCAGATTGTTGCTATCTGGTTTCATAACACTGTGGTTAGGAAAGATATTGTTAAGATTTTAATCATGTGGCCTGTCCAGGAGATGCCCACATTCCTGAGACACAAGCACTCTGCTGTGAATGGAATTATATGTATGCATGGTAGCCCACTTGATCTTTAGTATTTTTTGAGTTCGTTGTTTCCTTGTTGCTTTCCTGTCGGGATTAGACACTCATCACCAAATGTGGGATGCTGAAGTTAATGTTTACGTTCCCCTCAGATCTGCCACTGTCTGCTTTGTATATTTAGCGCACTAATGCCAGGCACACATTTATTTATAATTGCTATATTTGCTCAATGAACTGCCTTCTTTATGACAATATGGTGACCTTGTAACTTGGACTGGAGATCTGTTTCGTCTGGTAGGCAGAAACACTTCTGTTGCCTTTTAGTTATTGTTCACATGGGATATGTATTTAAATCCCTTTTCATTCAGCCCAATAGTTGTCTTAGTTACCTTTCTATTGTCATGACAAAACACCATGACCAGGGCTGGAGACATGGCTCAGAGGTTAAGAGCACTGGCTGCTCTTCCAGAGGGTGATCTCAATTCCCAGCAACCACATGGTGGCTCACATCTATTTGTAGTGAGATCTCGTGCCCTCTTCTGGCCTGCCGGCATACATGCAGGCAGAACACTGTATGAGTAATAAATCTTTAAAACAAAACAACAACCCCTCCCCCCACAAACCCACCATGATCAAAGCAAAAGCAACTTGTAGAAAAAAAAAGTATGGGATTCAGAGTGTGAGTCCGTGGCCATCATGGCAGGGAGCATGGTGGCAGGCAGGCTGGCATTTCTCATTAGGCAGGCATAGACATGATACCTGGGGACTTCTCAGCTAACTTATGTCTGGAAATATATTTTGCATTCATTTATGGGTGTCTGCTTTTCTGGGTATAGTGTTCTTGGTTGGAAGTTAGTTTTTCTTTCAGAACTTTGGTTTCATCATCTCATCCCCTTCTGGCCTGCAAGGTTTCTGCTGAAAACTCTGACTGACACACACACACACACACACACACACAGGCTCCCTTGTACATGATGGATCTTTCACTGTCGTTACAAGTCTTCCTCTCTGACCTCTAGTTTTAGTTTGGTTATGTCTCAGGCATCCATCTTCAGGTTGATCTTGCTTGGAATCCTTTCAGCTCTAGGTAACCTGCCATGATTTGGATAATTCTTAGCTGTTATGTCTTTACATAAGCTTTCTGAGTCACTCCTCTTCTGGGGGCTTCTCTAATTCAGTTTTGGTGAGCACCCACAAAGGCTTGTCCTAACGTTGTTGCTTCTATTTCCCCCTTTCACTCTGATCCCACTTACAATTTCAGTTTGCCTGTGAAATGGTTCCCAGGTGCTGGATGTGGTGGTAAACTTTTTACCGTGTTGTGATTTTACAAATCTCAGCTGACCTCACCAGGTTTGTGTGTGTGTGTGTGTGTTGTTGTTGTTTTTTTAAACTTCTGTTTCTCTGTGAGGATCTTCTGTTTCTCTGTGAGGATCTTCTGCTTCTCTGTGAGGATCTTCTGCTTCTCTGTGAGGATCTTGCTGTTCCTCTGTGAGGATCTTCTGCTTCTCTGTGAGGATCTTGCTGTTCCTCTGTGGGTGACCCTTTTGCATTAGCTCATTATACACTGTCACCAGCCACCGACTCTCTGTGGGGGGCCCTGGGGAGCATGTACATACTTTCTTGGTCTCTCCTGAGGAGGACCTTGTGACTCCATGGCGTTCTGTCACTTGGGGACCCCGTCCTAGCTTCCACCACAGGTATAGGTCTGCATCTGACACACTAATCTGCCTGTTTGCTGTAGACTGTCAGTGCCCCCGCCCTGCCCTGCCCCACCGCCACAGGATCTACTACATCTGAAACTTCATATAGGTTGTTGACTGTAAAACCTGCACACCTCCCCTAGGTTTTGATGCTTGTGAGGAAAGGGTCTACTGTGTCCCCATAACCTGTTCATATGCATACTTCCCAACACCTCACTATGACAGGGCAGTTGGGCTGATTGCTTAGACCAGAGCTTGGCATTCTGAGATTTTAAACTTTTGGCTGGCTCACTTCAGACTGAGCTTGGAAGCAGGTCTATGCTGGAGATGGGTGGTCCTACTCATCCTCCTGGGATGTGTAAAAGGGATGTGCTTAGTTACTAAAGTCTTACTTTCAGGGGCAATTTGTTTGTCCTTGAGTCGTGTGTACATGGGGTTGTCCTTGTCTGGGAGGAGTTCTTACAGGGCAGTGACTGCCTCATTCCTCCCCAGGCAGTCGTGGCGTTTCAGCAAAGCAGCTCGCAAACTCTACAAACTCTGCTGCCAGGACTCCTAGCACCCCACATTCCGACCCACCTACCCACGTCAGCGCGCTGGCTCTAACCTCCTCCTCTAATGGCTCAGATTGCACGGGCACGTGCATGGATGAGTGCATGTGTGGGGTTAAAATCTCTGCACTAGTCTGCAGGGTCGCCTGCAGCCGTGTGAGACGCTCACAGGGTAAGCTTGTTGCTCTGTCACTAGGCCGGCCGTTCAGGGCGCCCGTGCATTCCTGAGTTCTCCTAAGGAAGACTCTGAGAGCCAGTGATGGTGGAGAAGGGACTACCCTCCAGCCAGCCTCTTCAGCAGCACTGCGGCAGGACTTAGAGGCAAGGTGCTGGCCTGGCATTGCCTGGCACTCAAAGGGCAAGGCCATGGGAGCCACTGAGTTAGTCCTGGCCTGGGCCTGACTGCTGACTCCAGTGTTGGGTACCCACCTCATATGTGTTCTCCTTTTCCTGACAGAAAGGATGGGTGTCCTACCCCCCCAAACAACAAAAAGCATATGAAACAGGTGCCCGCCTGTGCCCAGCTCAACAAGAATCCAAAGCAGACGAAACAGGTGTCCAAGTGTGTCAAGTTTGAGAAGAACCCAACGGGGAGAGCCTGCTGGACTGCTTGACAGGGGGCTCCATCTGTAGTCACCAGTGAGCATCAGGTTGCCCAGCTCTCCTCACAGGGCTCTACTGAGCCTCTACCTCACTCCATATCCTGCTCACTCAAAGAGAGAGGACTGCACTCCCTCCCTCTCCCAGGGGAGAATCTGGACCACCTGGCACCAGGGCTTCCCAGGACTTGCAAGAAGGTAGACAGTAAGGATGCAGCTGCCCTCTCCGCCCTGCCCCCACAGGGGGGCTGCACACTGCAAGTATCCTTGGGTAGGATCTAATACCCAGCAGGAGTTTGCCCTTTGTAGGCTCCTCCTTCTGGGAACTGTTTGGGGGTCTCCTTGGGATGTGTGGCCAAGCAGCATTTGTGGGGTAGGGCTCTGCTCTGTTCCCCCGTGCTTGTACAGGCCTCACTGAATGGTGACACTGTGGGCCACTGCTCTCAGATAAAGCAGACATGTCACAGCTGGCTGAGCAGGGCTGCTCTGAGTCCTGCTACTGAGTGAGCCATGGAGGTTGGCACTGTGTGCTCACACAGGGACAGGTCAGCTCCTTGAAGCGAGGGTGAGTCAGCCCTGGATGCCCTAGGCTATTTAGGGTCTGTCTGCAGATGTAGGATAGCTCAGAACAGATGGAGTGGCAGGCCATCCCTGGTCCCAACACTGTTCTCCCGGGCACCTCAGAGTAGCTGGCAGGAATGGGTAAGACAATGAATGCATGTGGGTTGGAGAGATGGTAAGTAGGTGGGGCCTGGGCGGGCTGGACCTGCCCTGGTATCTAGGCCCCTTCCTCCCATGACCTTTGGCATATTCAGTTGGCCCAGGCGGGCATCTTCCCAGGCAGAACTTGGAGATGTTCAATAGTCACCACCACACGGAAACCCTAGGATCCTACTATAGGTGCAACCCATGCTCATCCCCTTCCAACGAGTCCTGACCTGTGTGTGCCCTGTTGTGTGCCTGAACACAGACACAGCCTCGCCAGAGTTACATGAGGTCGTGTCCACTGTAGGTCTCCAGCCTTTAATTCATACAAAGACTCCAAAGAACACACGTTATCCACTGGCACCGAGTGACAGAGAACCTCGTGGGGGAAGGACACAGTAGCTTGGCTTGGGCGCTGCTGTCCTGACACCCAGGCACTCTTCATCCTGAAGCCCAGATCTGCCTCCTGCCATTCTTGTCCGAGTGGCACCAGCAGAGCTTGGCAGGATGGGTGTGCTCAGGGCAAGGACCCAACCAATCCACGGACCAACCGCAGAGAGTCCCCATCCTGACCACTGGGCAGGCCTTGGTTCACTGTGCTGGCAGTAGCCTCCCTAACCCAGTGACAAAAGAAACAAAAAGCAGTAAGCAGCCTTTCCAGGCCTTCTGCATGTCAGGACCACCGGCTTCCTGGTTATAGCAGCTCAGCATCCCCAAAGCCCTGGAAGGGAAGACAGAGCTGTGCCAGCCACCCCAGATCTCCAGGCCACAGGAGGATACCAGAATCCAAACGGTGCCTTGAGCCTCTCCAGTGCTGTCAAGGAAGACTGAGACGTAGCGCTCAGTGGACAAGGACACCGAGGGTCCGAATGTGCATGTCTGTAGAAGCCCTTGACCGCCATTGCTCCCCCAGCTCCTGCAGAGCTGCCTGGGTCAGGAAGGGACCCAGACCTCCTCCTGACCTGCAGTACCAGGTCCCATTGACCCTGAGCTGAAGTGTCACCAGCCACCCAGCGTCCCTGTGGCCAGGAGACCTTTATAAATGGGATAGAGGCTAGATGTGGCTGGCTATTCCCCTGAAGTGAGGTTCCTCACGTGGACCCCCAAGGCCAGACTCTGTGAGCTCACATGAGGGGACCGAACACACCCTCAAGCAGTGTGGCCGTTAAGCCTAGTGTGGCCATGCCGGCTGCCACCTCACCTATGTCACACTCAAGGAAGCCCACATTCACTGGGCTGCGCAGTGGCACAGGGTCCTGGCCCGGTGCGTGTGGGGATCCTGGCCGCAGAGTTTCTTCTGAGTAGAAGGTATCATGCATACACTTGAAAGCCCTGTCAGAGCCTGGGCAGCAACATACTGGCAGCCCTGGCAGGCTTCCTGGGGAGCTGCGGGATGGGCCTCGGTTTCTGACATCTGTGGCCCTTGGGGTCTGGTGGGGAGTCCCCCGTGGGAAGAGGCGGGAAAGGAAGGCACAGACTCACTTGAGGTCTCCAATGGGTTGTGGCTAACAGCCGCCCTTCTGGCAGGCCTCATGAGCTTCGGGGGTGGTGCAGGAGGGCAAGGGAGGAGTGTGCTGCCAGAGGCGCCCCTGAGGTCCCTGAAATACATGGCTTTTGGGGACACTGGCTCGCAGCTGACCTGATACAAAATTAAAAGCTAGGGTGACAGGCGCAGTCAGACCCAGGAGGCCAGCACCCCACGCACCCTGCCCCATGACTCAGAGCTACTGTCGCCTCATCCTGCCCTGGGCCTTGAAGGCCCAAGGGTATTAAATATTGTCTGTTGCATGTTTTGGCCAAGACAGTCCTTGGGGCTAGGGGGCAGTTACCGCCACCTGGGCCCGGCTGCTGCAAGGATCAAGCTGACGAGGAAGAGCGGGAGGAAGCCGTGGGGCTCGGGGCAGCTGGCGGCTGAGGTCTTCTGTCCTTCCTGCTCTGACAGGCCAGGGAGGGCATGGGTCAAGGGTGTCCGGGAGCTGTTCTTGCTGACCCTCCTGCCACAGGTGTCATCTGGGCAGCCACCACCGCTGCCTGAGCCACTGCCATCATCACCTGGGAGGACAGGAGACTTTAGCAGGCCCTTCCTACCGGGGACCCGGGTGCCGGGTGATGCTGGGAGTATAAGCCCAGAGTCTGTAGACTCAGTTGGTTCCTAGGTCCGCTTCCCCACTGTTCCATGGTAGCCAGCCAGACATCCTGGCTGGGTTTCGACTGTGCTACAGGGACATGGGGCCTTTACAGCCATCTATAAGTGTAAAGGGCTGAGGGCCCCTGGCAGGAGTCTGGAGAGGCCTTCCTTTTACCCTTCCTCTTATGAGCAGGGCAGACCCACTCCCCAATCCACCCTGGCTGGGACTCACTAGCATCCTGGAAGTCCACATCATTGCCGCCGTAGGCACCACGTAAGCGGTTGGTCATGATCTTGAGCTGCATGATCTGCTGCCGGATGGTCATGTCAGGCTTGGTGATGTCTACTTCCACCTCAGGGTTGTTGATCTGGTTGGCCAGTCCATCACCCATCACCTCAGGCAGGTACCTAGAGCAGGGCGGGCAGAGCCACGACTCATCACATTAACTTTTGCAAGGGAGTCGAACCACAGTGTAGAATATCCTCACCACACCCCAAGAGCCAATGAGCCTCCAACCTATTGGTAACTCATGCAGGCCCCACGGTAGGGGGTATGTGCTCACTGCTGGGAGCTGGTGAAGGCGTGTGAGCCTCCAGCCCGTCTTCCCATGCTCTGGGACATTTGTGAGGACGTGACCAGTGGTGGGCACCTACCGGCCCTTGGATATTCCATTCCAGCAGCGGTCATCACTGGCAGGGCTCATGGCCATCTTCTCACTGCACAGTGTCCCTGGGAGGCTGATCCAGAAGTCCTGGATGTCTCGGAGCTGGGCCTTGGCCTCAGAGACCTGTTGGGTGGCAGTCATACCAGTGAAAAGCCAGGGGGTAGATTGCCTGTGTCCCCTCCCACACATGTAAAAGATGGTTGAACTTACCAGCTTTTCCAGAGTACCTGTTGGGGGCTTCTCTTGCAGGGCTAGTTTGCCACGGCGACGCATCTCCTCAGGCCCAGAGCCATGGGGATTGACCTTGGGGTTTCCACAGCCCTGGATGACCTGGGGAGACACCAAAGGGGGTCTGGAGGGGTAGCAGGATTTCTCAGGCCCAGATCTGGATAGACCCTCCAGTGCTCACAGTACACCCCCCTCCTCACACACCTTGGCTGTGAGTGTGTCCTTGTTGTCCTGGAGGGCGTTGATGGCCTCCGCCAGCCATATGTGCACACCGCCAATGACATTCTCCGCACCCGATGGGCCCCAGAATTTGTCAGTGATGAGCACCATGGAGTCTGGCAGAGGCATTAATACACAAGCACACACATGTGCATGTTAATAACACACAGTCTTGACGGCCCCAGTCAGAGGTACTGGTCAGCAGAGGGTCACGCGCTCCCATTCAGACTGGACCAGCTTACACTCATGCACAGCTCAGAGCATTAATAGTGGATACTCATACACTTTGCATAGGTTTCCACAAAGACCAGATCCTCATCTGGTAATCTTGCTGGCCTAGTTCATGTTAGTTCATGCATGTGTTCAACACGCATGGATAGCTACTTTGTGCCCACATAAGCTAATGCATATGCATGTAGATGTGTCTCATACCAGGGCCCATACACATGAACTGTGTATCTGCATGTTCATGTTTTCATATAGTACAGACGTAATTGTATGCACACACTGGCTCTTAGTGCCGACACTTCTGTCGGATGATCATCAGCATACTAACCAGCTCATGCCAGCTATGTACCTGCATGTATGCATGCTAACTCACCCCATATCGACAGACATACACAGTGATTCATATATATTGGCATGTATGCATGCTAACTCACCCCATATCGACAGACATACACAGTGATTCATACATATTGGCATGTGTGTATGTCAACTCACCTTACGCCAGTACATGTAGGAACACCTGCGATTGGCAGGGAGACCCTGTGCACACCACACAGACTGGCCTACTGTGTGCAGCACACATACATGCCAGTTTGCACATGTGTCAGTGTATGTACATGCATATATAGGCTTGTCACATTTCACCTGTGTTGGTGTATATGTAGGTTGAGACAGCTATTTGACCACACCCCTTGGGACAAGAATGAAAGAATCTGTCCCTTAACCCCACAGACCCACCCATATCAGGTCCTTAAGCCTGATCCAAGCCCAGAACTACTATCTCCTAGGATCCCTGTATGGTGCTCCTAAGGGCAGGTCAGGCAGCCTGGGGGTAGGGCTCACCCAAGAGGTTCCTCCACTCAGCATCCAGGTCGGCCTGGTTGGCAAGGCAGCCTTTGAGCACATTTCGGCAATAGTCAGGGCAGGGCCGGGCACCAGGGACTCCCCGGCAATGAGCACAGTACACCAACTTCATGATGGCCCGAGAACATTCTGGGGCCAGAGGAACCTGGGGAACAAAGGCAGCCTGAGGCTCCCTGTAGTCCTTGAGCACCTGGTCATCAGCTACCCCGCAGGAGCGCCACTATCAAGGGCTTGGGATGCAAGCTAGAACACGGGTTCTGCTCTAACTGGCTGTCGGACTTTGCCTAGCTCAGGCCATCTCAGGTCCACATTCCAATGGTCACAGTGCCAGGGTACTATGGCTGTCACTAGGCTTCCCTGCAGGTAAGGAAACCAAGGCCCAGAGGCTGGGAGGTAACTTGCTGGACTAAGGAGAGACGGGGCAGTGCCATTTAAAGCTGGTGCCCTCCCCATACCCTCAGCTTGCTCAAGGCACAACTACATCATTTTCCTGGTTCCCGAGCACAATAGACCCCTCCATTCTGCCACAGCTTCTTTTGGCTAAGGACACAGACAGCAGATGGCCAGGCTCAGGGTGGACTCACATTTGAGGAGCTGCTGTGAGAACCCCAGCGGTGAGGCCGAGGGCCAGAAGGCTCAGAGGGACAGGGCTGAGAGTGGAGGGTACCGGGCACCCAGGGCACAGCATGAGGGCCTGACTCCCAAGGGTCTGCTCAGAGCCTCGGGCAGTATGTGTACCTGGGCCACCTTTCGGACTACGTCACTGGCCACACCCAGGCCCTGCACGAAGGAGCGCGCTGCCACAAAAGCCCGGGTGGCCCGAAGGCGCAGTTCCCGGGGGGCATCCCCAAAGGGCCGCAGGGCCTCGGCCTGCTTGCCCAGGCAGTCCAAGTAGTCATCAGTCGGCAGCAGCTGGGGGTGCAGCTGCTTGAAGAGGCGTTCCAGCAGCCGGGCCCAGAACTCCGCCAGCGTCTCCTCCAGGTGCAGGTTGGCGCCACGGTAGTAGAGGCGCAGCTCAGAGTACAGGTCCCGGAAGGCCCGAGTGTTCTGTGTGTACAGGTCCCCAAAGGCCCCAGGGAAGGCATCCTGCAGTGCCCGCTCCGAGTCATTCAGCAGGCGCTGGAAGTGGTCTGTGCACAGAGAAGAGTCGTGACCCCTTGAGGCAGGCTCTGCTCCCCCACCAATCTACCTGTGGGCTTGGCACAATACCCCCTGCTTCTCAGAGTCTGTTGATACAGGCAGTAAAAGCTGGGCACCATATTGCAGAGGGTTCCTCAGGCTCTTGGAGACCTCTCTCCTTATTAGTGGTGCAGAAGTCAGGACTGTCCACAGGGTTTGGGGCTCCAGAGGGCACTTTTGAGTTGGGCCTTAGAACTAAGAGATACTGAGATCCACTGACTCTGGAAGGGGCTGGGATGGAGGTGGCCGGGGGAACCAGAGTGACCCTTACTTACCTGCCAACTGCCTGTCTCTCCCATCATCCCCCTAGTGCTCCCAGTCGCTCTAAGCAGCCCTCCTCCTCGTGCTCTCCAGCAAACCCTGCCCCCAGCTTCAGGTTTCAAGAACCTGTTTGCCCCTGCAAACCAGCACCTCAGACGGATACTTTCTGGTGGGGTGTGGACATGTGTATCAGATTCTGACGTTCAGAGAAATGTCACTGTACTCCACAGCCCTGCGATGGCATCCTGGCATCCACCTGGTTGCGGCATCCCCTTGGAAGTGAGTCTTAAGGTCTGTGACTGCTAGGCCCCTCCCTTCCACAAGCAACAAAGGAAGGCTTAGCAACACATGTGGAGTATGCAAATGGTTAGGGCTCTCTGATATACCCTGTCATTTCCAAACCCTTGAAGCTATGCCCCAGCTGTGGCTAGACTCAGGGTGTCGATGCTTTCCCTCTAAACCTTCACAGATTCTATTTTCCCATCTCCACTCGACTGCAGGGACCACATCTTTGCCTGGGCCCTGCATTCCTTCTGGAGTCGGTGAACCTCGTTACTTACAGGTTAAATTTCTAGGGGACTCTTCCGAGCCCAGGGCACCATGTAGTCCCTGTTGAACATGTCATCACTGTTTGGGCTACTGTTCTCTGCCCATATATAGTGAAAGCACATGAGGGGTTCATAAATAAATGATGCTAAAAGGTAGCTGAGCTGGCCTCTTGAAGCCCCTGGCTAAAGATGGTAGCTGGGATAGTGACCTACTACAGGGACCCCAAAAGTGTAGCTGGGATGCAGACCAGCCCTCTGTAAGTCAAGGGAACTCTGCTTGGGTCACATAGGTACCCCAAGAGCATCAGGTCCCCCCTGAGGGGCAGGCCCATTCTCCCCAGGACCCTTGTTCCATTCAAGCTCTGCAGGAAGAGGGACACCCTTCTGCTGACATTAACCATCCAAATCCCAGCCTTGGAGTCCCACCCCACCGCCACAAGTCCGCACCCTCCAGCCCCTGCTCACCGTCGATGCCATGCAGCTGGGTGGCCAGTGTGGCTTGCAGGGCACGGCTGCTGTCATGGAGCGCAGTCTCCAGCTCCATGCGGCTGTGGTTGGCTAGGTTCTCCTCCATCTCGCTGGTGCAGCAGGTGTAGCCCTGGGGGCAGATCCGCAGGTGTTCACCTGTGGGATGGGAAAGGATGGTGTGACAGGGAGAAGTGGCCCAGGATGCACTGCCCAAGACAGGGATCAGCTCGGGTTAGGAGCCCACTGCGAAGGTGGAGACAGGGACAGGGTAGGGCAAGGCTGGGCTCAGCTCGGGTTAGGAGCCCACTGCGAAGGTGGAGACTGGGACAGGGTAGGGCAAGGCTGGGCTCCTGTGGCTTGGACCTCCTACAGCCCCGGATGAGATTTGAGGATGGGGTACCACAGGTGTTCTTGAGTTATCAGAGGGCTGACCTCAGGCTAGGAGTATTATGTGGTATATCCCAGCATCTCAGGAATACAAGGAGAGTCATTTCAGGGCTCTCAAAGAGCCAGCTTGGACCTTGCATGGAGAGGGAGAGGCTGCCTGACTTAGGTGGGAAACCTGATAGAGGCTTTCAAGCCTCGGCCCAGCGAGGAAAGAGGAAACCGTCCTCTTCTTGGCCCTCCCCAGTCTCAGACGCCATCTAGCGCCACACTTGATTGACAGACAGTGGAGTGTCTGGTGAAGACAGTTCTGCAGGACCAGTGGCAGCATCCTGCCAGACCCTGGGTACCAATCTGGGGTGAATAACAGCATACTGTGTGCAGGCACTGGGTCCCAGAGGCTCCCACCAAGCTGGACACATTCCCTGTCCCCACAGTGTTCTGGATGAAGCTCTCCGCTCCTCTCTCTATCCTGGGCTACTGCACAGAGATACCAGCTACCGGTGGCACTACAGTGGGAACCATTCAAGACAACCAATTCCCACTTGCAGACAGAGGGCTGCTCTGGGCCCGCAGTCAGCCGTGGTGTCTACGACGGAGCCTTTACAGCACGCGCTAGGCAGCTTCAAACCCAAGAGAGTCTCCTGGCACCGGAACAAGCCAAAGGGACGTGTTAACCCCTCTGCTGAGGCTACAGTGACAACTTTTACAGGGAATTCGAGGCTTGGAGATCCGGGTCTGTGTCAGTGGGGTCTGAGTTGTTCAAGACTCACTAGGTCTGCCCGGACACAGGTGTGAGCTACAGAAAGTGCCACGCCCACCCCCACCCCCAACTCCCTGGACTGGCTGAGTCAGACAGAGGAGATGCAGAGGTAGGGGTCCAGGCTTAGGTGGAGGATCTGGGAAGACAGAAGGGCTAGCAGGGACTCCAGAAGCTTCCCTAAGCCAGGCAAGCTGACCTTGATGTTGCAGCTGTGGAGCTGAAACCAGGAAGCTGGTGAGATGCAGAGCTTCGGGAGCCTAGAGCATGTGCCAGGGCTGGCCCCTGGGTGCCAAAGACTGCCTTGCCTTATCCTTGCTGATGGGCTAGTGGGAATGCAGGAGAGGGATGGGAAAGGCTGAGGACTCTAGGGTGTGACGTCGCTAGCTACCAGGGTGGTGGCGGCGGGGCTCTGAGGTGAGCCAGCGGGAGGTGGACAGCAGGACGGGTGTGTGGGCAGGGGTCTGCTATATCAGGGCGTGATCACTGTGTGTGTGGGGGGGCAGAGGCCTGGTGTCTGTGAAACCCCACCCACGTGAAGCCAGCTGGGAGCAGAGAGCCCAGGAATGCTTCCGAGGCTGAAGATCCCTAAAGAGTCAGTCCATCTCACGGTCACATCCCTGTCTTCGGCACCCGATGAGTACAGTTGTGTGTGTTGGATGGGGGTGGTGGTGCTGCAGGGGGAGCCGTGTGTGACCCCTGTGACTTTTACCTGGCAGGGAAGAGACCTATCCTTAGGTTCTGAGGTTGCCTGGACATGGACTAAGGGGAGGAGTCAGGGGACGCAGAGGGCAGGAAGAACCAGGATAGGTGAGCATTATCCATCCATTTTCTACTCCCCACCCCTGGAGTGCAGCCTCCAGCTCCGTCTCAGGCTGAGGTCTTAGCGCAGACGCCCTTCCTCCTGCTCACTGAGGTATGGGAACCCTGCCTCATCCCAGAGCCCCATGGGGACTCTGTCTCACCAGCTGAGGAGTCCCATCTGGTCTCAGGATCCCCAAAGGCCCACAGGGCAGGGCAGTGGCCAACAGCTGGCAGAACAGAATGAGTTGTATTCTGATTCAAGGGTACTTAGGGGAGAGGAGAGAAAAGGGAGCCAGGGATGGGAGGCACACACCTCTGACCCTCCCACCACTCCCCTACCTGTGTCCCCCCCTGCTCTCACCACCCTGCTTCCTCCTCTTGCCCAGGGTACTTGCCCCTTACAGGGGCCAAAGGTCCTGTTAGCAACATGTTACCAAGCAACAACCTCACTGGGGTCACTTCTACCCGAGGAGGCTCCATCCCTGATCCGGCTGTGAGCTGGGGAGCGAGCCCTGGGGATGGAGGTTACAGGTGTCAGTGTGGGGTTCAGGGGACATCTTGAGATCAGCTGTGACTGGGGCACTCAGGGCGAAGGCATGTGTGCAGGCCCGCGATTTCAGGTGGGAAATGCAAGAACCAGGCTTCGCACTGTCAGGACAGAGGCGGGCACATCCTTGCTGGCCCCTCCCACTGTCCCCTGTCTCCTGACATCCCCCATCATCCTGGTGGAGCCAGTCGCCACCCCCACCATGTAGATGGGCCGCTGAAACAGGGACAAGTTAAATAAGGGCAGACACTCAGGAATCAGGCACTTGCCAGACTCCACTTCAGGTCCTGGGTGGGTGGGACTCATGGGACGCTTGGTCAGCCACTATGAACACTCCCCCCATCCAATGGCCTCCCATGCAGCCCCTTGGCTCTGCCTGGCCACCTCGCCCAGCCAGCCCGGGTGACCTGCGCTGTTCCAGGTGCCCCAGCACCGCCCCCGTCCCTCCCTCCCTCCTCGGACAAACACGGGAGTGAAGACACGGAGCCAGAGCCCGGGCACTGGCCTGAGGGCCCCCAGGCAGGCTGGGCCAGGCTGCCCAGAAGCCCATGCAAGGCAGAGCTGCTTGCTGGGGTGTGTGTGTGTGACAAAGACAGGAGGCTTTCTGGCTGCCGCTGAGTCCTCATCCTCCTGAGACGGGGGCCACAGGTGATAAGCACTCAATATCAGAGAAGCGAAGGCAGGCTCTGCAAAGCTGTCCACACTTTCAAAAAGCACGAGAATACACCCCAAGTCCCTGCACCTTCCCTCGGTTCAATCCCTGGAGAAAGGCAATTTTCCAGCCTAAGGGGATAAGCCCACAGCAGCTCCCTGCTTCCCAGCCCCGAAGGTGGGTGGGGCAGCAGCATTGCCCACCCATCTCTATGATCCGGAGTTGATTTCATTCGTCCAGATCTTTCCCTCCTTGGGTTTTGGGGCATTATCCTCCCCTGGTGCTCTCAGGTTTTATTTGGGGGAGGGGTTGTTTGTCCATAGCAGGTTTTCCTTACCCTAGTCCCTTTTCTAAACCTTGTCCCCAAACCTAAAGCCCCTCCCCAAACCCCAATTCCAAGACCCCTGGCTTCTCGTGTCACCCAGCACGGCACCCCATGTCAGCAAACCCATAGGCAGCAACCTCTCTTTTATTTACCTCCTCCCAGATTCTGGCTGCCTGCATGCCCCACCCCCACTGTTCTCCAGAGCAGACCACAGCCTGTGGCTTCGAACCTCTCGGGGGGTCACACCCTCCTGCCACCTGCTGACAGCTGCAGCTCCTGCTCCTCCCCGGCAGACACTGCACCCCTCTTGGTCATCAGCAGTCACCCTAGGGCTTTACTCCAGCATCCTGAGGGCATCTCTGATGCTGCCCATAGCCTTCTCCAACCTGTTCCGCCCCGACACCTCAGGGATCCAATGCCCCAAACCCTCCACCCTTCTCAAGAGACTGGAGTCATGCCACCTCCTCAAGCCCATCCCTCCAGAAGCTTCCCTTGTTCATGGGACAATGAAGAAATGGAAAACCCGCTTCCCTTACCACCCCTAAAATACTCCCATTTCAATGTGGACAATCCGCCTGCATGGCTT
Source organism: Mesocricetus auratus (assembly GCF_017639785.1). Taxonomy (NCBI): domain Eukaryota; kingdom Metazoa; phylum Chordata; class Mammalia; order Rodentia; family Cricetidae; genus Mesocricetus; species Mesocricetus auratus. The sequence goes on from NW_024429194.1 coordinate 17,424,361, forward strand.
GGGGCTGCACAGGAGCATAGAGAGCCCTCAGCACCACAGCAAGGGAGATGTACAGGCTACCCTCTCCTGGCCAGTGCTGGCTCCTAGAGCAGGCCTTCCCGTTGACTGATAGGGCAGGAAAAGTAAACCACCTGTGCTCCAGGCTTCTTTCCAGTCCCAGAGGCTGAGGGTCTCCAGTATGTGACAACCTGGAGGTAGCAAGGAACCAGGAGCAAATGAACCAGGTTTCTGAAGGAATACCTGCCTCCTGGGAGCCAGGGGCCGTCACTACTGCCTGCTCCTGTTTCCCAACAAACCTGGACCTGGGTAGTCCCCAAGGGTCACACCTGAAGGAGGACATTTCAACCCCATCTCTGAAGTTGGAAAAGCACAACCCTCCCCATTCACTTCCAATACTCCCAACCCTCCTGGGTACATTCATGACCCCCCCCAAGCCCCGGCTCAATTTCACCCAAATGACAACATCACCAAGAAGAGCCTCCATCGCACACGGGGACCCCTAACTGGGGGGGCATCGGCTGCAGGCCCTTCTATGAGCTCCGTGGGAGGGGTCATCTCCGGGCAGGCAAAGGCTCCTTCCTGCCAGCTGCCTCTCCAGCATCAGGCCGGGCCCAGGTGAACAAAGCACCTGCAGCTCCCACCTCTGCCTCCTCCACAACAGGGACGGTTCTGTGCGCAGCTGGAGCCGGCAGGCAGGATCTGCAGATGCCTGCGCCCGTGCTGGCAGCGCAGTGAGGAGGGGGCGCTGGCGCAGTGGGTGCGGCTAGTGCGGAGCGGAGCGCGAGCTGCAGCAGGCAGAGGGGGCACTTGGAGGGGGGGCTGCGGCAAGGAGGAGATGGAGGGAGGGGTGAGAGGGCGATGTGATTGGCGGGGAAGGGGCTTGCCGCAGTGGGCGAGGCAGACGAGGGAGGAGGAAGGGGTGTGCTAAGGCTGCAGGGCGGGGGGATGGGCTCAGCAGAGGAAGGGGGGCTTGCTGCAGGAAGGGGGCTGCGGCAGCCGGTGGGGGTGCAGATGAGGTATGGGAGGGGTGGCCAGGATGGTGCAGGACAACTTAAGGGAGATGGGACGAAGGTGAGGAGCTGGAGAGACGTGAGTGGAAACCGGGGCTGGTGATAGAGGTCTTGATGGGAAGGGGACCAGACATAGGCTGTGGTGGAGCTGAAGATGAGAGGTAAAAGCATGGGGGAGGGGGAGATACAGATAGGAATGGTGATGGAGATGGCGGCTAGCAGACTCAGCCTGGCCCCAGCTCAGCAGGCGCCCTCCTGGCCCTAGAAGCCCCTTCCCGGATGGCCGCTCCAGCGGTGTCCCCAGCTGTGGACGCACTCCGGATGGCAAGCGCGATTCCTGAGTGCCAGTGCAGGGTCCCGGCAAATGCAGAGCAGCAGGGCGCAGCGGCAAAGGCCAGGTTGAAGCTAGGGGTGCGGGCATGGTGAACTCTGCAGCCCAGGGCAGTGGCAGTCTCCCTGGCGCACACAGCTGAAGGCGGCTCCCTGGGACGCGCCTCCTCCCGCAGCCTTCACTGGCGCGTCAGCACCGCCCCCGTCTCCCTGGAAACAGTAACGTCTGAGGACCGGACATCTCCCCCACCGACCCCCACCGCGATGCCCAGCATTTCTGAGGACTTGTGGATCAGGTCTCTTCCGCCAGTCCCATGCCAGGGGTGGGGGTGAAGAGCAGCGGGTGCTCCAGCTTACTGGTCTCAGCAGGGCAGATACTCATGGAAACTAGGGCTAGCTAGGGAGGTCCATGGATGGTCAGATTTCTCCCCGGGAAAGTGATGGCTGGCTGCAATGTGGAGGGGGTCCTTCCCCAGCAGAACGCTGGATCCCCTCGGCTGTCTGTACTCAGAGGTCACACCACAGTCTCCCAGTTCTTCCTAACATCCCCTGCCCTGAGAACCCATCCCCGTTAGGCTCTTCACCCAGCTTCCTTCAGCCTTACCTGACAACCTAGCCCTAAATTCCTCCCAGACAGACCACTCTCCATCCATCTATGGTTCTGGTCCTCCTGAGGCAAGGGCAACTCTCTCTCTCTGTTGATCATTTCCACTTTCCAGCCTTTGATCCCAGCGAGGGAAACCCACCTACTCAAACTTCCACCCTGAAATGTATAGGCTCCTCAACCTTCCTAGTCTCGTTGATGGGGACACAGGAATCCGCTGGGTGGGTAGCTATTCGACCAGGGGGCTTTAGACCCCAATGATTCCTCAAAACAAAGGGCTCTCCCTTGAAACCCAAATGGCTGCCCTCTAAACTGCCTACTCCCTGCTCAGGCCACCCAAACAGTGAATGCCAGGTAGGAGGTGCCTCAGCATGGCAAAAGGTCCCACAGGGACAGAAGGTCTTGTCCCAGTATCCATGGCTCACGCTTTTGGAACACACTGGAGATGTGGAGGACCCTGTGCTTATGTTTACCAAGACCACAGTCTTGTGACTTGGCTGCAGGGCAGAGCCCACTCAGAGCTTGAGGTGCTGCTCCGCCAACTCAGCAAATCTCAGCCCCGCATTCTTGTTCATGCCAACGCCCACGCGGTGCCTAGCGGCAGGATGTATGGGAGGGTTCATACCAGCTGTGCCGGGCTCCTCACTGTTTTCTCATCTAGTTGACCTCACTTATGGGTCACAGGACAACCCAGGAGCCCCACAGGACAGACTGGCCCTGTTTCCTCAGATGTGTCTACATGGAATAAAGGGACGCAATGCAGGCTTCTCCTTAATCCTGTAAATACCAAACTGGCAGAGGTGGGAAAGAGATGCCACAACCCAGACAGGATGGAGCCCAGGACAAAAGCACAGGGCCACTGGCTGCCATCCCAGCTGTTCCCACTTGGCCTGTCAGCCACCCTCCTGAGCCTATCTCCTTCCTACAGAGACTGCTCACTACCCCTTCCCCAGGAAGCTCCACCCACTCCTGAGCATATCTCCCCTACCTTCCTACAGACTGCTCATTACCCCTTCCCCGGGAGGCTCCACCCACTCCTGAGCATATCTCCCCTACCTTCCTACAGAGACTGCTCACTACCCCTTCCCCAGGAGGCTCCACCCACTTTGTCTCACTTGTACTCAGCACCCATGCCAGCTCTTGTGTCGAAACACCTATAAACACAATGGGTAGGGGCATCTTTGCCCAGTGTGGGCATTTCTGGAACAAGGCCACTGCTATTATCAACTCAGAACTTCTTCCCCCAAGCAGGCACAAGAGGCAGGTCAGCCAGCAGCATGTATCTTAGTTAGGGTTTCTATTGCAGTGAAGAGACACCATGACCACAGCAACCCTATAAAGGAAAACATTTAACTGGGGTGTCTTGATGACAGTTCAGAGGTTCAGTCCATTACGGGTGTAGGCAGATACAGTGCTGGAGAAGGAGCTGAGAGTCCTGCATCTTGCAGGTAACAGGAAGTGGTCTGAGAAACCAGGTGTGGCTTGAGCATATATGAGACCTCAAAGCCCACCTCCACAGTGACACACTTCCTCCAACAAGGCCACACCTACTCCAACAAAGCTGCACCTCCTAATACTGCCCCTGCCTTTGGGGACCATTTCTTTCAAACTGCCATAGGGAACCTGGGAGAGGAGTTCCCATCCGTAAGAGCTCTTATTTCTAGCACCTGGTCAGTGTCACACAAACAAGGGTTCAAGGTTAGAATCACTTTACACAACTTGTCTACTACTGACATGGTGGCCTACAGATAGCCAAAACACACCCAAGGCCAGCGGCTGGGAATGGTTATGTGAGCAGTGCTGGGCTCCCTAGATTCCCATCCCAGGGGAATTCCTGGGTGGAAGGCAAAGACTGCAGCAGGAGTCCACACGCTGCGAGAGGCAGTAGTCTGGGCAGTCTCCCCAGGCTGGGCTGCCCAGACAGCACCTGTTTGCCCAACAAGGGCATGCATGCGACTTCCAGCTGTGGCCCCACCACGCCCTGCAAGCACAGTTAGAGGCGGGTAGCAGGGAACTAGGATGCCAGTTATATTTTTTTCATGCATTTATAACTGTATATGTGCCTGTCAGTTACATATGTGCCACAGAGCACATGTGCTCAGAGTTGGTTCCCTCCTTCTATGTGGGTTCATCAGGCTTGGTAGCAAGAACCCTTTACTTCTGAACCATCTCGTCTACCCGCCGCTTATACACAAATCTCAGATAAGCAATGTAAAAATCGGCTCAAAAAATTGAGAGGTGTGTGTGTGTGTACATGTGTGCATGTTTGTATTAAACAGACACAGTATTCAGAGTCAAAAGGTGAAAACAGATGTCTGAATGGATAAACAAACTATAACTATATTCCCAAGAAGGGAATTCTGACAGACTGTAAGATGGATATCATGCTCAATGAAAGAAGCCAAGTGAGGTTCCTAGGGCAAAGTCACAAGAGACAGAGTGAAACTGTGCATGTCAGAAGCAGGGGAGAGGAGTGGAGAGTGTGTTAGCTTTGACTTTCAACTTACCACAATCTACAATCATCTGGGAAGACAGCCTTAGTGAGGTATTATCTAGATCATGTTCTCTTGTGGGCATGTCCACTGTGGAAAGCACCATCCCCTAAGCTGGGCCCTGACCTGTGCACCGTGACGTAAGCTAGTTGTCAACCTAAGTGCATTTACTTCTCTCTGCTCTTTACTGTGGATGCCATGTGGCCAGATGTCTCAAGTCCCTGCTTCTGATTTCCCTGTAATCACAGACTGTATCCTGGAAATGTAGGTCGAATAAACCCTTCCCTTCCCTAAGTTGCTTTTGGTCATGGTGTTTTAACCATCGCAATGAAATAAAACTGGAGCAGGGGATTAGTGTTTAATGGGGACATAGGTCCAGTTGGTAATGACACACTATGCTGGGAAGCCAGTCGCTATCTACCCAGTGGGGTGGTCTGCCTCTTCATCGCTGTCTTGCAGTCTTTTGTGGGGTGTGCTGGTTAGTTTTAAGTCAACTTGACACAAGCTAGAGTCATCAGAGAGGAGGGAGCCTCAAGTGAGAAAACGCCTCCAAAAGAGCCAGCTGTCAGGCATCTTCTTAACCAGTGATCAGTGAGGGAGGGCTCATTGTGGGTGGAGCCATCCCCAGGCTGCTGGTCCTGTGTTCTATAAGAAAGCAGGCTGAGCAAACCGGTGAGCAGCGCCCCTTCACAGCCTCTGCATCACTCCTGCCTCCAGGTTCCTGCCCAGCTTGAGTTCCTGTCCTGACTTCCGATGATGAATAGCGACATAGAAGTATAAGCAGAATAAACCCTCCCTTCCCCAACTTGCTTTTTGGTTATGGTGTTTCATGGCAGCAATAGAAACCCTAAGACATGAGGCGTGGCCTAACTGAAGTCACTGTCACTGGAAGACAGTCACTCACAAGCACACAATTCAGGTCCCCAGCAGTGAAGTGGGGATCCACATCAGACCCCTGGCCAATGTTGCCCTTTCCCCCGGCCCAGGCTTGGCTGGTAGGAGACCTCTGGGGACCTCATTCAGTCCAGCAATAGTCCTAGGGATGCAGAAGAACCCTCCCCTGCAAAACCAGGGTTCAATGGGCCTGGCCTGGGGCCAGATGTGACCAGTGCCATCATCAGCACAGTTCCGCTCTGGTCCTGACCAAGCTTTCTGAGACGGAGGCATCAGGATACTAGCACGTGCCTGTAAGGTCTTGTTGGGAGAGACACCTATCCTGCTACTGGTCTAACAACCCACTCCAAAAGGCCCCTCCCAGCCCCACCAAGCACTCCTGGGTCTCCTACCCAGCAGAGTCCTGTCTCTTTGTCATTTGCATAGTCCCTGCTCCCCAAAGGTCAGACTCACCCTCTGGGCTCTAGGAGCAAGTGCCATTATGGGACCACTCTGCCTCCTCAACTGACTTCTCAGGGTTGCTCACACAGCTGTCTTCTGAACTGGTGTCTTGGCCCCACCCTGTCTATGCTCAGGCTCTTGCCAGTGACTGCTGGCAGGCAGAGGGACGTAGGGATCCAGTGACACAACTCTGTAGGGGTGGAGCTCAGGGCAGGATCCCTGGAGGTAGACAGCTGAAGGGAGGAGTCAATACTTCCCCAAGGGAGCATCAGGGCTGTGTCAGGGCCATGGGATCCAGGGCAGAGAGGGCCCTGCCGCTGGCTGTTACCTGCACAGGCCTGACAAGAGGCTGGTCCCCTGACACCCTCTTGTTTCCTGCTGTCCTTTCCAGGACTGGCGTTCCCAGGGGCCCCTCCTTGGCTTCCTTCCTAAAAGTTAGCTTCTAGTTGCTGGCCTGCCATCCACACATCCCTGTCTCCTCTGCTGCTGTATCCCAGAGACACTGCTCTCCCTGCAATTCCTGGCTTTCCACTTCAGGAAGGAGCACTGTGGATGCTGGTTAGGATCTCTGCCCTGCAGCCAGGACTTTCATGCCCCATGGCTCCTCAGCCTCCCCACATGCTGGCCTTATCTCTCTACTGAGGTTCCCTCACTCACAGCCTGCCTGGCGAAAACATCACTGGGGAGGAATGGGCCTCCCTGTTCCCCAAGAAGGGTACAGAACACACAGAGGTACAGCAATCAACCCCAAGTCACATAGCCAAGTGAGCGCAGAGCTGGCTCTTGAGCATGGGTAGACTAGATAGGTCCAACAGACCAGGACTGGATTCTGTGGGGTGTCTCACAGCCCTAGGATAATGGCTACTGAGCAGGTCACTGTCCTTAAGAGGTGGCTCTCAGCCAAGGGTGTGGCTGTCTTCAACAGCCCAGCCAAACATTCCTCCAGAGCCCAGTGACACTGTGTCACTGCACAAACAGCCCAAGAGCAGCCATCCTCCACATGCCTTCCTGTCTCCATTCTGCATGGCTCAGATGCCACCACACTGACCCCAGACTACCCACTTTGCCAAACAGATGCTCTAGAGATCTGGGCACAGAACTTGGTTGCACCCTGACACCCAGAATGGACTGTGTCTCTCAGGGCAGCTCAGAGAGCTCTACTCCAGGGAGCAGGCTCAGGCTAAGGCACCCCACACTGGATTCACAGAGCTGACTTCCAGCCCTTCCCTGCTTCAGAAACAGGCACTACACTCACCGTCACTGGGATAACACCACCCTAGTGATGGTTAGTGTATCAATCTGATAGGAGGTAGAATCATCTAGAAGATAAACTCCTGCGTATGTCTTGGGGAAGTTTTATAGGTTGGGTTGAAATGGAAGACCCGTTAGACATATGGGCAGTACCTTCTCTTGGGCTGTGGTCTTAGACTGAATAAAAATGAAAAAGAGTGTTGGGGATGTGATTTGGTGGTAGAACACTTGCCTAGCACACACAAGCTGTGGGCTGGAGCCTGTCCTGGATGGTTTTATGCCAACTTGACACAAGATAGATTCATTTGGGAAAAGGGAACTTCAGTTGAAAAAAAAAATGCCTCCATTTGAATGGAGTGCATTTTCTTAATTAGTGATTGGTGAGGGAGGGTCTAGACCACTGTGGGTGGTGCCACTCCTGAGCTATACGAAAGCAGGCTGAGTAAGCCCCGGTGAACAAGCCAGTAAGCAGCACTCTTCCATGGCCTCTGCATCAGCTCTGTTTGAGTTCCTGTCTTGACGTGTCTCTGCAAGAGTATGAATTGAAGGTTGTAAGCCAAAACAAACTCTTTGCTTCCCAAATCCTTTATAGTCATGGTATTTAATCTCAGCAATAACCTAAGACAGATTTCTGTGGTGATATATTGTTTATGATCTAATAAAGCCACTGAAGATGAGAATGCAAAGCTAACCACAGCCACAGAAGTTGGACGGTGGTCGCACACACCTTTGATCCCAGGACTCAGGAGACAAGAGGCAGATGGATCTTTATGAGTTCAAGGCCAACTGGGGCTACATGAGAGTGAATCAATCTAAAAGAGAAACACAGCTCATGCCTTTAGTCCCAGCACTAGGAGGTGTATAAGAAGGAGCCCAGGGTCTCACGCAGCATTCAGTATTCAATCTCAGGGCAATTAGTCTCCAATCACACTGAGGCCAGGGATCTCCCCAGCCTGGGTAGAGGTAAGAGCTGTCTAGTGGTTGGCTGCTTTGCTTTTCTGATCTTTAGCTTTAACTCCAATATCTGCGTCTGGGTTTTTATTATTTGAAAAACAGATTCTCACTGCTACAACAAAACAAAACAAAACAAAGGGAGAAACCACGCTGAGTACCAGCACTTACTACCTGCCTCCTGACTGTGGCAATACTGTGAGTAGCTACCTCAAGCTCCGCCCCCTGTCATCTTCCCAATTCTGATGGACTGCACCCTTGAACTGGAAGTCAAAACACATTCTGCTTTGTCAGGCATTTTGTTGCAGTAGGAACAAAGTAGCTAATATACTCCTCTCACCTCACGTAGTACTCCTGTGACTAGACCCTTCTCTGCCACTCAATGTCCAGGAAAACCCATCCCTTCCAGTAGTCATCAGTGGCAGGCTCTTGCCAAGGGTTTCAGCCACATTGTAGCAGTGGACGATCCTTTCACCCCGCTGAAGCCACGCCCACCTAGCTTCTTCCAGTCCCTTCTACAAGGCCTCTCTCTGTTTCTTTCAATAGCAGGCCAGACTTTGCTTTTCTGATGCTCTTGGCTTTGCCTACGGATCCTGGTAACTTTTGTGGGAAACAGAGGCTGGTTCCTCAGTTCAATGCAAAGCGCTCTACGTGCCCAGCCAAAGGAGAGTCCCACAAGCTAACACAAAAGGCTGCGACCTTCATACACTGACTAGACAGGTGACCAGAGCTTCTTAAGCCACCTTGATGACACATCAGGGGGAAGCCAGAGACGCACAGCAAGACTTTGGTCTGGGAGCTCTGGGCCTGTCCTGTGCAGCCTGGGGATGGGACACCCAGACAGATGTGTGGCTGTCAGCCTCAGCGCTGACATTATGATGCCCCCATTTCCCAGCACCCCCCACCCAGTACTGGGGACAGAGCACAGGGTCTTGCATGTGCTAGGCCAGAGTTCCAGGACTATGTCACACTTATTATTACTGTGCGTGTCCGTGTGTATGTGTGGAGTGTGCGTGCCATGGTGCTCCATGTGGAGGTCACAGGACTAAGTCACACTTACTATTACTGTGCGTGTCCGTGTGTATGTGTGGAGTGTGCATCATGGTGCTACATGTGGAGGTCACAGGACTAAGTCACACTGTTACTGTGCGTGTCTGTGTGTATGTATGGAGTGTGCGTCACGGTGCTCCATGTGGCGGTCACAGGACTAAGTCACACTTATTATTATTGTGCGTGTCCGTGTGTATGTGTGGAGTGTGCGTCACGGTGCTCCGTGTGGAGGTCACAGGACTAAGTCACACTTACTATTACTGTGCGTGTCCGTGTGTATGTGTGGAGTGTACATCACGGTGCTCCGTGTGGCGGTCACAGGACTAAGTCACACTTACTATTATTGTGCGTGTCCGTGTGTATGTGTGAAGTGTGGGTCACGGTGCTCCGTGTGGAGGTCACAGGACTAAGTCACACTGTTACTGTGCGTGTCTGTGTGTATGTATGGAGTGTGCGTCACGGTGCTCCGTGTGGCGGTCACAGGACTAAGTCACACTTACTATTATTGTGCGTGTCTGTGTGTATGTGTGGAGTGTGCGTCATGGTGCTCCGTGTGGAGGTCACAGGACGACTCTGTGCAGTCAGTTCTCTCCTTCCGCTTTCACATGGGCTCTGGGGACAACCAGGGCTTCAGCTTGTGCAGCAAATGCTTTGCCTACAGAGCCACTCTGCACCCCGCAACCATGTCCTTTTCATACTTTTCAATGACCCGAGCAACAACTGGTCATGGGTGAAGCGAGGCCACACGCTCACAGGGAAAGTGACACCTGCTTGTCTTTGCGGACCCTACCAGCTGCACAGCCTGAGGGTGCTGTCTGCTGCCACGTTTCAGCACCAAGAACAGCACCCAACACGCAGTAGGTGCTCCAGCGCCCCTGAGGTTTCAAGGGCCTTTTGAACCCACCAAGCCTCATCACTGTCCAGGCTGGCCATCAGTCATTCCTCGGCCCAGCCTCACAGGGGCAGGCTTCCTAGCCGCAGACTGGCACTGCCCCACCAGTTTGCCACACAGCTGGACTTGGACTCTGTTCTGGGCCCCAGTGCCACCTGGTGGAGGCTGTCAACTCTTCAAGACAAGAGTTTAGTTTTGAGGTATGAAATGAGAGGACCGTGGAAGTCATTTAGAGCTTCCCTTTGACCCAAGGAGCTAGTCTCTATTTCTTATAAAACTCAGTGGGCATTCATCAGAATGTTACCGGACACAGTGGTGCACCATTCCCCACGAATACCCTGTGTTGTGAGACCTGGCAGTTGGTTTAATGTCCATTGGAGTTTCCAACTTGTGGTGGTTCCATTTTCCAATCTATCTGCTACAAAAGTAAAGGGACATGAGAATATTGGCAGTTTCTACATGGGCCAAGCCCCGGGGCCTATTGTTCCTAGCAAGGACATGCTGCAGCCTGGGTGGGAGTCAGTCTCCTTACCCACATCCTTGAGCTCTGAGTTCCATCTGTGATCCTGTAAGAACCCCTGGCTCACACTCTCCTGCTTACCGCCTATTTGTCAACCCCTGGATTCAACTCCATTTCCTCTCCCCATCCCTGACTTTGCTGGGCCTGCAGCTCCCACACAAGTACTTCTCCTGGTGCTGCTGATGGTTGTGGGAGATGCTACCGATTCCTGGGGGAAGCCTGCTAAAAACACAGTGGCCACTAACTTCTAGGAACAGCTGCATGGCCGACCCATGCAGTGGGTCCTGGTTAGGACTATCACCTCACGGGGCTGGAGAGATGGCTCAGTGGTTAAGAGCACTGACTGTTCTCCCAGACGACCCGGGTTCAATTCCCAGCACCCACATGGCAACTCACAATTGTTTGTAACTCCAGTTCCCAGGGACCTCACACAGACATTTATGCACCAATGCACATGATTTAAAATAAATAAATTATATATATATGGCTATCACCTCACTCATGGAGTGGTATGCCCAGAGTATCTGACCCATGGCCACTGGCCCACAGTCCCATGTGCATACACATTGGATGAGATGTGCCAACCTGGAGCTCTAAGATACCAGGATGTACACAGGGTTCTGGGTACTGATCCAATGAGAGGAGGGGAGAGGCAGTGGTTAGAAATGGCGCATTACTAGGAATTTCGCTAACTTAGTAAGAATTACGATGAATTACTAAGAGCCTCATTCATTTAGATACCTGTGTGGTCCAGTGTGTCCCGAGCTCCATGGCAACTGCAGACGTGTGAACACCTGAGGCAACCCTGGCAGCAAGTGGCATCAGCTTTCTCTCCAGAGACTGGCATATGGTCACAGGTGGGCAGGATGTACTCCCTGCAGCCCCCAGAGCCTCTGGTGGGCACCTGTGGCCAAGATGCTTGAGGAAACACTCAGACGTCACCACAGTTCACCGTGCAGATGGACCATGGGTAGCCACAGACAATGAAGATGCCCCAGACACAGCACGAAGGACCACTCAGAGACCACAGCCTGGGATGTGATCCTGATCTGTCTTCGATGACTAGGAAGAATACTTCTAAAGGTGTTTCTGAGGCTTCAGTGAGCCAGGACAGCTTATGGGGATGTGGGCCACCAGCACCCTCCAGTCTCACATCTGGTAGTGCTGCAACTCGAACACACCATCCTCACTGTAGGCCACTGGCTGTGGCTGAGGCTCGGGGCCACAATCCTGTAGTCTGGAGATCCTGGAAGCCCCAACTAAGTTTCTCACTAGAACTTAAATGTGTTGAGTCAGGGACTGAAAGGGAAAAAAGTCTTGCGCCTTCCAGCCTGGCCAGCTTTCCACTGTCCCCTCAGGAGGAGGCAGGCCAGTTTGGCTCCCGCATCTGTGAGCAGTGAAGGGCTAGCTCTGACCTTAAGAGATCTACCTGGGTGTGGCCAGCCGAGGATGGGCCGAGCTTGTGCCTCTGTTGGCTCAGCCAGCTAGCCAAGATGATGTGTCCTCACATGGCCCCCGAGGACCCATCCCCTCTGAACCTGATCCTCCTGGTACAGGCTTCTGATGCCGTAGTCCTCTGTCCCTTCTGTGCCCGAGGGAGTCTGAGGCCCAAGAACCAGATCTGCACCCTATGATCTCACCCTTGTGGCTTGGACACCACTTTCAGCACTTATGAGACGGGCCCACCTGAAGGATGTATCCTGTGTTTCATTCACAGTGTAAGTGCCCACATCGGCTGGTACCCACACAGGCACTTGCCAAGTCTGCACTGGGACAGTGACCCACTCAGAATGGGAGCTGGTTAGGGCAGCAGACTCCCAGTGAGGAGGCTCTGCCCTGGGCTCCATCTCTGGGACTTAGTTTCACATGTGCAGAGGTTCCTTTCTGAGCCACCTAGACACAGGACCTTGCGTTGGCCTGGGGCCAACTGAGCTCGCTTCATCCACCTGTGGTGCCCACATGAAGACACAGCAGGCTGACCTTCTGTCATTGGCCTCTAGGTTGAGTTCATAGAGGGCTTGGGCTCTGTCCCTGTTTTCCTCTGTCTCGGCTCTGGCTTCCCAGGGTGGGGGGAGGTTGGGCAGATGGCCAGAGAGCAAGACTGATGGAGCCCCCAGGGGCTGCCCTGTCACCTGGCCAAGTCCCCAGAATCTAGGGAGCACTCTCCACAAATGAGCAGCGGCCTGCTTGGCTGGTCCGTGCCCCGGGGGAGGCGGCCTTCTTGGCACACCGTGGGGCTCTCCACCAAACCCAGTCTGTCCCGCCCCTTGCTCTTCTGCTGTCCTCTGAGAGGCTGCCTGAGGGTTGAGCCTCCAGTCTGGCTTGACTCTTCTGCTCACAGGTGGCCTGTCTGAGGTACACCGGTACCACTGCCAGCCAGCCAGCCAGCTAGGGGTCTTCAGGCCACAACCTCATTACCCACCCACCCTGGTTCTGTGACATACCACAGACACCTGTCACTGGGTCAGCAGTTACAGCTGATAGAGCACTGTCAGACCTAGAGTATCAGAGAACCCTGGCCTGCCACCTGACATGGAAGAGGTTCTTCACGGAGGCAGAGGCAGCCATGGAGAGAGAAAGCTCTGAGGAGAAGGGCTTCAGGTCGGCGGGCAAAGAGCAGGCGGGGAGAGGTCTGAGTGCAGCAGAGAGCCCAGAGCCCAGATCTCCGCAGCCAGACGGAAAGGCCCAACGAGTGCCGAGAATGAGATGTGGTATCACGGTGCCATCCCTTGCTGATCTGCGTCCCCAAAACCTGTATGTGGAAGTACGACTCCTCCACCCAAATTAAGAAGATAATTTTATTTGGGTATGAGGGCACAGCAGACATTAACTATTGAGAGCATTTGAGCAGGCCCTAACCCAAGGTGACTGGTGTTTTCATAAGAAGTCTAGAGTAGCTATATGGGAGATGCTATGTGAAGATGAAGGTATGGGTTTGTAAGCCGGGGCACCAGAAAAGTCAGGATGCTGGGAGAGGCAGAAAGGGCCCAGCCTGGTGCCTGGGTGGCAGGCTCCCAGTATCTCAAACCAGGAGGCAATAAATTAAATGTCCACAGTTACACCTTTCTGTTTCCTGTACCGTGGCTCTGAGACAGGGAAATGCTGACAATTTCTAGGGCAGCTCCTCTGCTTGGCACACAGGGAGAATTTGGAGTATTCACCACATGAATGGACCTAAGACCTGCTCAGGTGAGATTCAAAGTAGGAATCTTGTATGTGCTTGTCAGGGAACACTGGGGACAACAGTGGCAGAAGTGCCCCTAGGTGGGCACAGGAGGAATCGGCCTGGAGGGGGTAGAGGTCATATGCCAGAGGCATGGGCAGCCAGTGGGAGATAATGCTGAGGGCATAGGCAGAGGAGGTAAGTCTGCTTGGTCCCTAAGGGAGTCGGTGGGTGGCATCGTGTTCCTCTCACACTCAAGAGTTCCCTGGCATGTAGGTAAGGATGGAGAACAGCTAAGAGATCTAGACACCCCCCTCTCACCCCTGGCTGCACTGTGCTCTCACCTAGAACAGCAGCCTCTTTGTGGGGTGGGGAGGACCCAGGGGACCGTGTCTCAACACTCTCACACAGGAGACTTCGATTGCGACAGGTGTCTGCCCAGGCCGTCTCCTAAACACCACCAAGAAGGGCTGCCAGCAGGGCATCGGCAAGGTGCTCTGTCTTGGGGTAGGAGTCATCCGCTTGGAGCCACTAAAGATGAATAGCATCCTACACCAGATGACTGTGCCCACAGCCAGTTAGCTCTGGGCCGGAGAGAGACTAACTCGGGGGCGGGGGCCTCGGCCTCGGTTCTGACATAGGAAAGACTCTGAAATCACTCTGGACTCAGTCTGAAGAGGACAGTCTGGCTTAAGGAGGCGTCCCCTTTCCCTGCCCATCTCTTACTGCACAGGTGACAGCCGTGTTTCAGGACCATCATGGTATAAGAGAAGGTGTGTTCATATAGTGACTGAACCTACCTGGTTCTAAAGCTCAGCTCTGCTGCTTGGCATGCATGCCAGTATATTCCCGATGCTTTCGGGGTGGGGTGGGGGCTTCCAAGGCCAGGGGCAGGCCTGTCACCAGAAGCTTGCACTAGCAGTAGCCTAGGACCAATAACACCGGCAGACCCACCTGCCACAGTCCTTGCTTGCCTTGGGTACGGCGCTTCTATCTGTCTGCTATTCTTTTGGGACTTGGCCCCATGTAGATCAGCTTGCCCCTCCCAGCTGTTGACAGTCTGGTAGTGGTGATGGTGGGTCCTGTCCTTGACTGACAAGAAGCACAACCAGGGTACCTTTGTGCGCACTCCGGGGCCACGTGTGTCACATGCCTCGAGCCTGGGAAGTCATTCTGGTCAGTTCAGAGAATTTCTAGAGCCTAAGTATCAGAGCGCAGAATATAGCTGAGAGGCCACCAGGCTTGCATTGCACAATCCCACCTCAGGTCTCTAAGCTGAGAGAGCACGAGTCTTCCAGAACAGAGCCCGGGGAAAGGAGGTGTGCTCCAGCTTTGTGGAGGTATAGCTGCTAGCACAGACTTTGGAATTAGCCAGACAGTGCCCCGAGTGAGGCATGTGGCCTCTCTGGCCTGGATGTCCTTCTCTGTCCCTCTCATGAAGCGCTCATGGAATGGTTGTGAAAGTGCATCTTTGGAGCCCAGTCCACAACGAACACTCTCAGCTGATGGACACCATCAACTGCGCGGTTGTGTTAACTCTACAGAAAGCCCCTGGGGACCAAGAGAGGGTGTTTCCATGGAGAAGCAGGATGGCCTGTCCAGCTTGGGAGCCTCAGTGCTACAGCAAGGACCCAGGCCATTGCATCACACACGGCCCTGCTGGATCAGGGTTCCCTGGGGCACACAGAAGCCCGGCCGTTATGCTGGGGATGATGAAAGCCAAGCCCCTAGCAGCACGCCACGGGATGTGGACCACCTTGGGTTTCGTGCTGAGCCACAAAGGGGGTGTCTCTTCCTGGCCGGAATAGGCCACACAGAAACTTCTGGTCCAGAGTGGGGAATGTGCCAGTGACTTCTGAGAGCCACAGACCTCAAGTGAGGGAGACATTCTGTTGGGCTCTAGAGAAAGCCAGGCAACTCTTTCTAAGAGGTGGGAAGGGCCCACAGGCCCAAGGACCTCAGATTCTCAAGCACTATTGTATAGAAGGCCAGAGCCCACATAGAGAACTAAGAGTTTTGCTGGGGTTTGGGGGCTACTCAGTGTGTATCCGGTATGAGGTACCCCCCCCCCCGGCCAGCAGGCAGGAACACTGTGACATTGGGCAGTTCTGAGGTTTTCTGATGCCCAGCCCCACTTCTGCCCAGGCTGGAGACCTTTGCTCTCTGGAGGCCTCCTTCAGCCTCTATCCCCACCCCAGGCTGCAGTACAGCAGCCGTGAGGCAGGAGAAGGACATATCCGTCTACAGTTGTTCACTGTGAACCTGCTTGGGACCAGTGGCCTGGACGGCTTTGTGGTGACAGCAGAGACTAAGTAGGGGTGGTCCCTGACCCTGGAGGCCAAAGTGGACACCCTGGTACCGTACTGACAATATGGGGCGCATTTAGTAACACTCATGTTCCAGAACAGTCCTGCCAGTCAGGAGAGGCTTGCTTGATCATGGCTATGATTCAGCAGTGGGCTCCTAGCAACTTCACACAGACCTTGCTCCACTGCGGGGTCCTGGAATAGAGGGAGGACACCACCATAGTGTGGGCGTCCCCTGGCTGCTTCTCATCTATCACTGCTACTGAACAGGCCACCCCTGTTAGATAAGAGTGAAGTCTCCTGTTAACTACTGCTATTTCTGGTCCCCAAGACAGGGGCAGGAAAGGCTACCCAAGTGCCCATGGCCCACCCTTCCCCTCTCCCAACCACCCACTGACCCCCAGCAGAACCTCAGCAGGTATCTAGCCCCCGGGGGATCCCCGTACTCCTTAGAGGAGAACGTTCTTTGGAAATCTGGATTGGGACCGCAGGAAAAGACTCAGAGGATTTAAGAGCTCTAGGGAGGACTATGCCATCAGGGGCCACCAGAGGGCGCCTGGTCCTTGGAGTCCAGGTCTGGTGGCACAGAACCAGACAGGACCCTGAGCTTGGCTGCCCCTTGGGCTCTGGCTTATCCCGGAGGTCACCCTGCTTCTCTTAGTCTGTGTGTTAATACTCTCTTCGGTGCTCCGGGGCTTGTGGAGACTCTCTCTCCCACTCTGAGGGCTGTGAGGTGCAGCCCAAGGGGGTTCCGGGGAAGTGTGGCACCAGTTCTGAGGTGCCCCAATAGGGATGGAGGAAGAACACAGCCCCCAGCCTTGCAAGCCAGTAAGAGGGGTCAACAGACACTGGGCCCCAACTTGTATGCCTGCAGTAATTCTGCAGGGCACCCACACATCCCAGCTGGATGGACAGTGCCCACAGCTGACACAGACATCACCGCATTTTTACTTGTTTTGAGATCCTAACTCCCACACCCCCCAACCCCCGGGCGGTAAGACCCAGAATCTCTGGAAGGCCCACATCTCTGCCTCTTCCCTTTGCCCTCGCCACTGCCCACACTGCCAGTCCTTGCCTTCACCGGCACAGTGTCTGTGGGTAGGCACATTCTTAAGAAGGTCCCCAAGAAGGCATTAAGACGGGTGGGCCTGGCCATGCCATGGGGAGCTGTAGGCTGGAAGGTGTCAGACTGGGGTGTGAGGGGAGCTGGAGTCTGGCAAGGATCAGAGGTAGGCAAGCATGCCCGGGTTTAAGTTCCTATTTATGTGTGTTTGGAGGAGGGGAGGGCAGGACCTCCTGCTGCTGCCAGACACCCAGGTGGTCTGTGCCCGGAGAAGTGCAGGAGGTGTGGCCTTGACATAGCAGGGCTGTCTGCAGAGAGGCATAGAAAGGCCTGTACTAGGGGTACTTGAGGGGAGCTAGCCGAGAGACTGAGGTATCTGTGGGTTCTGTCTCTCCCCAGAGCCTGGCTACTTACTACCACATCACTCCCAAGCAAGGTAAGGCCACAGGCTACCCACTCTGGGTGACAGTCCTGATCTTCCTCGTCCAGAACGACTGTGGTACCACTTGAGCTTGGCTTCTAGCCTGCAAGCCCCTTCAGTTTCGGAAGAACCCTACAGCGGGAATTCCCTGCTCACCAAGGCCCTGGTGTTGCACTTATCCAGGGGAGCTCCACACACATTTAAGGGGGAAGCCTGCGGCTGGGGAGGTCCTTAGGACATTGCATCGGCGCTCCAAGCTCATAAAGATTCGGTTCCCAGAGCTCCTGAGGCAGCAGGGAAGGGAAGGGAGGGGAAGAGCTGCTCCCAGCAGCTGCAGGGCCGAGGCCGCCGCCAGGAGGGCCGCTCTTCTTACAAAGAGATGACAAGGCCCCTGGGCGGGATCCAAGACGCCGACCACCTGCAGCTGGGCTCGTAGCTCCAGGCGGCCCCAAGTGCCCGGCCCGACCACGAGTGTGCAAGGGCAGGGGCGCTGGCGGGCACAAGTTCCTGGGTAGGAATCCCAACGAGCCCTGGGGTCGCCTGAAGCCCACAGAGGGCTCACATTTTCTTGGAATCCAGGCTTGCAGGATAGGATCTCCTCCCATAAATCCCACTTAGGCTGCTCCTGCCGTGGACCCGAGGGAATTCCTAAGTAGAACCTTGAACGCCTCTGGGAGAGGTCCGCATAGAGAAGTTCCCAGCCCTCTGCCACCGGGAGCTGTGCCCCAACAGACCGGCCCACAGCTACCGCTTGCTTCACCGGCACACTGGGCCAAGTCAGGGGCTGAAGACGCCCAGCTCCAAGCCTGACCCGAAGGGAGTGCACCGCGCTGGGGTCAACTCGTTCCTAGCCGGGCCAGAACAGTGCTAAAGGGAAGGAACTCCAGAGCACAGTGACTGGGAACTGGGAAGCAACAGAGCGGATCGGAGCTCAGAGGCGAGGGCCGCGGGGTACAGAGCAGTTGAGGGGCAGAAGGCCACTCCAAGTCTAGGTGGCGGGTTCTGGCGCCCGGGGCTAGCTGCGGCGCGCGGGTCAGGGGCCCAGATCAGACCTCCTGAGTGCTGGGGTCCGGAGCCCCCGGACACTGCCGCGCCCTTACTCACCGGAGATCTCTGCTTGGGGCACGTCGCTCAGGCTAAAGCCCTTGGCCCCGTAGATCTGACGGACTTCGCTGCAGCTCCGGCTCTTGCTGGCGGGGTCCCCGAGGACGCAGGCGACCAGCGCGGCGATCGCGCATAGCAGCCACCAGCCTCTGGCCCGAAGCTCCATGGCGGGGGCCCGTGGCTCCCTGGCCGCCCGCGCGCGCCTCCCTCGCTCCCGGCCGGTCGGCCCGTTCAGCCCAGTCTGCGAAGGGCAGAGCCAAGGTCCCGGCGCGCGCGGCGGCTCGTGGTCCAGTGGCGGCGGCGGCGGCCGAGGAGGCGGAGACAACAAAAGCCGGCTGCGACTGCGGCGCGAGGCGCGAGGCGCGCGAGGTCCAGGCGCTCAGTCGGGCCGCCCAGAGCGCGGCGGGCGAACGCGCAGCCCCGGCTCAGCGCCTCCCCCCGCCGCCCGCCCGGCCCCACGGCGGCCGCGGAGAGGGGCAGGGAGGGGCGGGGAGCGCGGGCGGGAAGAGGGGAGCGCCCGGGCGGGGCTAGGCGGGGCGGGGCGCGGCTGGGGGCACGATCGGGGCGCACCGGGCGCTCCTCTGCTCTCGGGAAGGAGGGGGTGCGTGCAGGCCCTTCCAGTCCACGCGATGTGCTCGGTTGCTGGGGTGGGGGAAGCAAGGGAGGGGGGAACCAGGAATGCAAAGCTGAGTCCAGGGTCCCCGAAGGTGCCTCCCCCCCACCCCCGAAGCCCAGCACTCAGGGCGGAGGCACCACCTGTGGGGGCGGGGGCGGGGCGGGGGGGGACCGCTGAGGCAGGGCTTCCCTCGCCGGACGTGACATCACGTCCTCCCCCGGCCAATCAGGGGTTTCCCCGCCCCCTGCCGAATTCGGCACCTCTTTGCTCCTCTCCATCCTTCTGCGTACCCGGCTTTCTCTTTCAGCGGTTCCACAACTCTGTCTTGGTCCCTCGCTTCCCTGCTCACCTGCACGCCCGAACCCCCAACAGCTCCTACCTCCTTACGCCTTTTCTAGCTGCTCCTGCTCGGCTGCAGTTCTCATTTGATGTGTTTTGGAGGAGGGTGAGGGGGCTGAAGGCGGGAAACTGGCCAAAAAAACTAGCCTTCACCAGCTTAGATGACTTATATGTTGCAGATTGTCAGCGGGTGTTTCGGTCCCCTCTTCGTGACTCTTGGGCGACAAAGCAATGGGACAGAGGCAGGTCTGTGGGCTTGGATGCAGGGTGGCAGATGATCCCTGGAAAGGAGTGGAGTTGGGAGACTATGCAGGGCAGCCCAACCCTAGACATGTTGTGGAGGACGGGCATCAGCTGCCAAGCAGAGCTTCAGGGACGATGGGGGAGGTGGGGAGGGTGCCTGGCACCCCACCTGGGCACTGGTGGTGCTGGGTTTGGAGTTTCTTGCTTGTCTGCTGCCGGTGGCACTGTCTCTCCCGTTTTTCCCTGTGCCCTGTGGGTAAAGGCCTCACAGGCCATCATAGCTGAGGTCAGACTGTGAACCCTGATACATAATCTGGAAATCGGAAGGAAACAAAGGAACTGGCTCACTTGGTTGAGAGTCATAAGATAACGCCTATGCAACAAACGAGTTCAGGGCCCTTGGATTCAGCTGGGTCAGGACCTATGGGTTTGTGACAACACCCGTAATCACTCAATATGCCTCTCCTTTCAGGGCTCCTAAACCGTCAGACTGTCATCTCAGGAGGCTGGGGTTCCTGCCCTAACTGCCAGTGAAGTTACCCCTTCATCCATGCATACAGCCATTACTTGGGAGCAGCAATGGGGACCCAGGCTAGGAGAGCAGATCTCCCCACACCCCTGCCCTGAAACACTTTTCCCGACTCACCAATCCCCTCGCACTGCATGCTGAGGCCTGCCCCTTCTTGTCCAGGCCTGGCAGGCCAGCTTGGGCCCCCTGCCACCTTCAATAGTGCCCTTGCGCCCGACCCAGGCTCCTGCTCGCTTTATGTGCTCCCCATGTGGTCTGGCTCCCCACCACATGCCTGGGTATCAGCGGGCAGCCTCTTGTGGCCTGGGAATTGACTCAGGGTTAAACCTGGCTGAGGCTCAATAGAGCCATTGCATGCCTCTTTGTAACGTGAGCAGTCTAGATACTTCTTCAAGGCAAGTTGAGTGCAGAGCCATTTCTAGACCCCAAATGGCAGATCCCTAGGATACGGCGGCCCTTTCTATGATCCTGGCTCAGCTGATGGCCTGTATAAGGTGACTCCCTCTCCTAGGGACATCCTTATCACTCTACTTGCAAAAGGGCAGCATAGCACCTTCCCTCCAGAGGGATGCTTCTTCCCACATTGGGTTTTCCATAACCTTGAGGGACCAGGTATGTGAGTAGCTCAGGGCCTGCTGTGGAACTGACTGAGGAAGCCAGAGAGCAACATGGAAGGTCCGGCAGGTCCCTAGCAGCCTCCCCTCCCTTGCAGGGCAGGGAACCCAGAATGGCAGTGGCCTTGTTGCTCCCAGAGAGGGGCCATCGGGTGTGTATGTCACCCCAAGGTTAAGATTCTACTCCCACTTTTACTGACCAGGACACTTGACCAAAATGGCAGAAAGCTGCCCAAGAGTCTACCTAGTTAGGTGGCACTTGAGCTAACTCAGCCTAGTATAAAAGGAAACAGACTTGGTACCCAATGGGACCCAGCACTCACCAGCTCTTGGTAGACTCAGCTCACAACAGAGCATCCATCTCTTCTGGGAGTGGACGTTCTTACCATAACATCTGGGATATACCGAATGTGCAGGAAGCAAGCTGCCCCGTTGCTAAGTGCAGTTTTTAGGGTTCACAGAGGTCCTTCATTCTTTTTGGGAGATACTGTGAGGACCTGCCAGTATCTCAGCCCATGTCCAGTACAGAGTTTAAGCCAAGGGGCAGGGAGGGACATAGGCTATCTAGTCCTCTCAGCTTTAGGCAGGCAGGACCTGTCAGCGCCTTGGTGATAAAGAGCAAAGAGGCTGGGAATAATTGTCCAGACAGCAGAAGCTGAGGGGACCTCATGGCAGAGGGGGCCCTGCTGAAGCTGCCCAGATGCAGTCAAGGTGACAAGGCCTCAGGAAAAACAGCGAGAAGAGTCTGCCCACTCTTCAACCCACCGTGCTCAGCGCCTCTTCTGTTCGGCTGTCCTCACCCGTGCGGCCTCCTTCCTTCCTACCCCAAACCTACCAAGGAGGAGGAGTGGTTACAATTTAGAAAAATGGTTGCTGGGAGCACGGGATGCTGGAACCTCATCATGCCTGAGATGAGAGCTGTACCCATCAGACCTTGCCTTACTTGCCTCGGGGCTCTTGGCTGCAGAAATGTAGTCACATATGAGACAACATAGCCAACAACTTAGCTGTCCCTCAGCCAGGCCATGGCACAGCTGGGCACAAGTATACCTAGGTCATTGGATGCCAAATACAGGCTGGTTGGGGCTATCTCCTGCGGCAGTTGGGGAGGGGATTACGGTGAGCGATTTGGAAGGCTGGGTGCTGGGGCCACTGTGTGCAGAACACACAGGGATGCCTTGTGGGGGTCCTTGCCTGCCCAAAGTATGGTATGGCTGTGAGACAGGGCAGAATGAATGGGGGGATCAGAAGGGGGAAGTGTATTCCTCTGATCCAGATGAAGCTAGGACCTGTATTTCTATTGTCACAGGGCATGGAGCTGAGGAGAGAGGAACAACGGAGGGCTTGGTCCCAACCTCCCAACTTCCATAAGAGTCCTGAAGGGCTCTGGGGGTCAGGGGTTGAGCCAGACTGCTCAGAGGGACATCGGGACAGGCTGGAGGTCTGCTGGTTCCTAGCAGGCCGACTGGCCTCCCCCCTTTCTCCTGTGATTTGGCACTGCCTCTCCCAGCTGGTGGAAACAGCATGTTTCGTGTTCTCTTTGGCTTCGTGATCATCTTCCAGTGGCTCCAAAAGCAACTTCCAAAGGGACAGCAGTCAGTCAAAGTCACCATCTGTTAACAGGTGCAAAGTGGCACCAGCAGGCTGCAGGGGTCAGAGGCATGGGCTAGGCTCGGGTGACAGGTGATGGCACTTTGACCTCTTAGGGGGTGGTGTGGTACCTGGGGAATATAGAAAACCTGGGGTGTCGACATCTCTTTAGGGACCCCACCCGGGGGCACCCAGAGGGAAGAAGCAGATGCTAGTAGGGGCTGGTGAGGGGAAAGTGGCCTCCAGGAGTGTCTGACAGCATGGCGTAGCACGGGGGAGCCAGACAGCCACTTCCCTAGAGATAGTGCGGCAAACGGCATCAGAGTCCCTGCTAGAAGGAAGTAGGACCTGAGAGGATCTGCAGAGCCGGGAGAGTGGCCTCCTAACCCCTCCACACACCTTTTGCTGCCTGGAGCACTGTGCTGGAAGGAGGGACATGCAGTCTCATTGCTGTGTTAGGTCAGGGTGACATCTGGAGTTTCACACGGGGTCTCAGACTGAGACAGACCCTAGAGATCACCCCTGTGTCGGCTCTAGGAAGTAGGGTGCTGTTTCCCCTTTTATTCTGACACTAAGTAAATCCCTGCAATGAACTCTTAGTCCTGTGTCAGTGACGCTGAGTTCTAGGGCTGCCCTTGCTTCCAGGACTTGGGGGACTTCTCAAGTAGACATGGGTGCTTGGGGGTACAGGATGGAGACAGCATTGGCACATTCTGCTCAAGGGTGGTCCTACCTGTACTCACCCCATGCCTGCCCCAAACCCCTGCCTGCGGGCACTCCACATCAAGGCAGCACGTTGGCAGCTGTTTGGCTCTGCTGAATCCCAGGTCCCTTTGATCAGCCGGAAGTCTGGGCATGTCTCCGTACCC
The DNA here is from genome assembly GCF_017639785.1 of Mesocricetus auratus. Taxonomy (NCBI): domain Eukaryota; kingdom Metazoa; phylum Chordata; class Mammalia; order Rodentia; family Cricetidae; genus Mesocricetus; species Mesocricetus auratus. The sequence goes on from NW_024429194.1 coordinate 17,447,653, forward strand.
AGGCCAGCTGAAAGAAGGCCTGCTCAGACGAGGTTGGGCCACCCATACGGGCTGCAGCTATACCCCTGCAGAAGCCCACTTCTGCCTCTGTCTGTGTGCCCCAGCAGGAGATGGTTCCAGGTACTCAGCCCTGGGCCCTGCTGTTCTTGTATCCTGGGAGCTGTTTTCCTGCCTTGTTCCCCTGACTCTGAGACAGGTCACTGAGGAGAGAGGAAACTTGGACACAGCCAGGTCTGATGTGCTTGGCTAAAGCTCTCCAGATGGCAGAGAGACCAGTGTGCTGATAATCTCCAGGCCCAGGACAGTAGGAGCTGTCCTCCTGGGCTCAGCTGCTGCTCCTCTCCTGAAAGTTTTCTGCTCAGACAGCTACCAGCTTCTGATCTGTTCTGCAGTCTCTGAAGCCTGGTTGTCCTTTCGGTAAAACCAGCTTCAATCAAAGCCTGCAGGGACTCTGCCTGCAGAGCAGAGCTCAGAGCCCAGAGTGCACGTGACAGCAGCTGTGTGAGCCTTGTCCACGCCTCCAGCAGGGCATTTCTACTGAGCCAGATGCTCTACCTGACACTCTCAGATTCCAGCTTCTCCCCTGAGATTGAGACTTTATAGGTGCTTCCACCTCCAGAAGTTTGGACCGGAAGGGTTTTGTCATCGTATCGTTACAGCTCCCGAACCCTCACAGAAGCCTTCTTCTCTCTAGACTTCATCACTCTTGTGTGGCGCAAGATGACCTAGATCCTGGGCTTATTCTGTGTTCCAAACATCTGCTTCTAGGGTAAGGCCAAATTTTGTTTTGTGTTATTTTGATTTTTTTTGAGGCAAGTTTTCTCTGTGTAGTCCTGGAACACTCCCAGTTTTAGGAAGAAGCCCACTAACATGTAGAATGCCTGTCACCTATTTGGGAGCTCCACTGTTGTTTAAAGTGTGGCCTAGAAAGTCTGGCCATATTGTTTCAGGGTGGGTAGGCCAGGGCCAAGGTGTCTCAAAGGTCCCCGTGGTATTCACATGTGCTCTCAGCCAACTCTGGGCAAGGCCATTTACCAATGTGAGTCTAATAGAAACTCCCCTGCCGCATCATCCGGACAGCGTCACTATCAGGCTTTTGTGTACATCCACAGATATGTCCTAGCTCAGGGGCGGGACTCTAAAGTAGATACTGTGTGGCAGCCACGCAGAGGCACCACTCTGAGCAGTGTGAGAGGTCCCCACCTTCCTCATGGCTACTCCAGACATTGCTGTCCCTATAGTGAGAGAGGTCCCCACCTTCCTCATGGCTACTCCAGACATTGCTGTCCCTATAGTGGGGCTGCTATAGGGCTCCCAGCTGTTGCTCCCAGGATTTCCCCTGGGGAAGAGTTACCACAGAGCTGAGCTGGACGAGGGGCAGTGGTTTGGTAGCGCACCTTCATCTGTCAACCCTGGGAATGCAGAGGGAAAGGGTGAACCACGACCTCCGTCTGGGGCTGGGAGCCAGAGGCCTGGTGGGAGGTGGTGTGGCCTCTGTAGCCCTTGGTGAGCATCGTGCAGGCTGGAGAGGAAGCTGGACACTTGGCTGAGGAGGATTGTAGTGGGTTTGGGTCTTTTGTTTTTAACTCTTTGGCTCTTTGGGGGCCTGCCACCTAGCTTTCAAATAAACACCTGGAGGCTTATTCTTAGTTACAAATGCCTAGCCTTAGCTTGGCTTTTTTCCTGCCAGCTTTGCTTGACTTAAACTACCCCATCTACCTTTTGCCTCTGGGCTTTTACCTTTCTCTACTTCTTACTCTGTGACTTTGCTGTGTAGCTGCCCCTGGAATCCTCTTCCTCCTCCTCTTTTTTTTTTTTTTTGAGACATGGTTTCTCTGTGTAGCTTTGGAGGCTGTCCTGGAACTGTTTCTTGTAGACCAGGCTGGTCTCAAACTCACAGAGATCCCCCTGTCTCTGCCTCCCAAGTGCTGGGATTAAAGCCATACGCTACCAACTCCTGTCACTTCTCCTTTTCTTGCTCCTTGATCCTTTCCTCCCAGATTTCTCCTTCTATTTATTTTCTCAGCCTGCCAGCCCCTCCTGTCCTTTCTCCTGTCTAGATATTGGCTGGCCGTTCAGCTCTTTATTAGACCAATCAGGTGTTTTAGACAGGCAAAGCTTCACGGAGTTAAACAAATGTAACATAAAAGAATCTTTGCATCATTAAACAAATATTCTACAGCATAAACAAATGTAACACATCTTCAATTAGTATTCCACGACAGAGGATCAGGTTTGTGTTGGGTTAGGACTAAGGTCTTCACTGTAGGCGCAAGAGGGGCTCCTAAGGAGGAGTCTTGCTAAAGGGGAGGCATAGCAAGAGCCTGGAGAGCAGGCTGTAGAGCCTCACTATGTCATATGTGTTGCCCTCTATAAAGACACTTTTGCCAGATGGTCTCTAGAGGGCAAGAGCCAAGAGCAGTAGACTTGCACAGGTCAGGGGCACAGCTTCCTGACCCTGAGAGGAGCACACCAGGGTCTTCACGTCTCTGTGAGTGCTGGCATCTTGCTGTAAGACCAGGGATGTATGCCTAACTGGGGGTAGCCAGCCTGAGGGCCTCAGTGGGAGGGAGAGTCTATTCCAGGTTCCTGGATGAATCAGGGAGACTGGTCTTACCTAGCCAGCTGCAACCGGAGGCAGAAGAGGATTCTAGCCCTGGTGCTGAGTGTGTAGTGTTGCTCACAAAAAGCCATTGGCCAATCCAGGAGGAGAAAACCCAGATGATGGTTATAATTCAAGAAGCTGGTACACACAGCCTGTAGCAGTGACTTGATGAAGAGTTAGCTAGCCAGCTAGTCACATCCAGTGGCATGCCCTAGCCTTGAATCAAACTACCCTTGCCAGGGAGAAGGTTGACACAGGAAGTGAAGTGCCTGTCTTAGAGGTAGCTGATGGCATTGCTAGTTGGCCTGGCCCTTGACTCTTGTCCTCTGGTGGTAGTCTGGCCAAAGTCTCTTTATAGAAGCAGGTATGACAGCCTCACTCTTCCTGAGGGTCTCATATCTAAGCATTTTCCTTCTTAACATGGACTGGAGACCATACAGGGTGGAGGTGCTGGCCTGTCCCATCATCAGGCAAGCCATTGAGCACCTGGAGGAGGCAAAAGCTGCTCTCTGAATAGCCACAGTTGAACTCTCCACATTGAAGTTGGAGACTCTCATGAAAAACGCACTACAAAGCTATAGTGATAAAAACGAACATACAGATCAACAGGATTGAGGGATCAGACGTAAAATCTGTACAGCTGTGATCATTTGCCATGGACAAGAATATCAAGACTAATAATGGGAGAAAGAATAGTCTCTTTAACAAGTAAGTCCAGGGCAACTGGAGTTGGGCTTTTCCCTCCCATCATACACAAAGATTAACTCGAAATGGATCAAAAGCCTCAAAGAGCTAAAATTACAAAACTCTTAGAAGAAAATCCTAGATAAAAACCTTTGTGGTTTTGGATTTAGAAAAGGATTTCTGGCTGTGATGTTTGGCAAGCAACAAAATGTAAAAAGTAGATAAATTCGGCTTCATCAAAATTAAAAGCTGTGCACCAAGGAAGTGTTATCAAAAAAAGTAGAAGGACAGCTGAGAGGCTCAGAGCAAAGTCCTGCAGATCACCCCTAATGGGATATAGTCTTTAGAAAACAGAGAGGCTTTATAATCAAAGGTAAAAAGGTCAGCTGTAGGAAGGACAGAGAAACTGAATAGGTATTTTTCCCCACAGTGATGTAAATGGCTCTCTGCTGGTTTTGTTATGTGAATCTTCTTCCAGTAAAGCCCAACAGAACAGGCTGTTCCCGAGGGCTGAGTTGGTAGAGTGGAGCCTCAGGCAGCCTGGTGTGCAGCCAGCTCCGTGCAGGGTTGACACTGCCACCCTTCCAAAGTGGCTCCAGCATGGGATACCAGAGTTAGAATGTGGTGGGAGCTGGTGGACCAGAGCCATGCCGCCACCACTTTCCTGTCCCTAAAAACTGAGGTGAGCTGTTTTCCAGGATAAAAGTGGAGAGCCACGGGACCTGACCTAAAATGACCCCCAAGAACCCTGCAGTGCCACAAATCTCTGCCGAGCAGAAGCCAGGGGACAGGACAGGTCTCTGGAACCTCAGTTAGAAACAAAGGGTGCCCTCTATAGCTGAAGGATAGACCGGAGTCAACCACCAGTGCTCTGTTCCAGGTTAGCCCACCAAGACCTGGTTACAACCAGCTAGCCCTCTTCCTCACTTCAGGACAGGGTGAACCAGCTGCTTCCTGCCATGGAAGGGAAGAGGGAGACAGTAAGCTGGCCTCCTGAATCTTATCAGTTAATCTGCAATGAAGCTCCTTTCTGCTGAAGGTTGAACCCAGGGCTTTGTACATGTTTATAGAGTACTCTATCAATGAGCTATGTATTCACAGTCCCTTCACCACTATCAAGTGTATTGTCAATGAGCTATGTATTATTCACAGCCCCTTTGCCCTTTTTTGCTTTTAGGTAGCCTTGAACTTGCACCTTCTGCCCCATTCTCCTGAATACTGGGATTGCCTGTACTGCCAGAGATTATTCCTCTTCCCTTTGATGAATGATGGTACTATCAGTCCTCGCCATGCTGAGAAACCAGCTATCTTTGATGAATGATGGTACTATCAATCAGTCCTCGCCATGCTGAGAAACCAGCTATTTTCGTGACAGGGAAGCTGCCATTGTCAGCTGGCATCCTCAGTTTAACCTCAGTCTGCACAGGCCTTCTTGATGCTAGGGCTTATCCAGGGCCAACTTCCTTCCTCAACCCTCAAGAAGCCTTGGGTTGCACTCTGTGTATGAGGTCCTGAGGGTCCCTTTACCAGGAGGGACAGGGACAGGGAGCTACTGAACTGAAGTGAAGCTTGCCAAGCTCCTGGAGGGGGCCAGCCATTGGCTCAGTTTCCAATCTGCAGCCCACTGCTGATCAGTTGACATTTCATGCACCTAAAGCATTGCATTGTTGCCATGGAGACCTTGTTGTGGTTTAAATCCCTCTCCCAAACTCATGTGGAAACTCAGTCTGCAGGGCAGCAGTGTTGGAACCAGGGTTCAGTGGTGGCATTGGTGCCATTTTGTAGATGTCTTGTAGAAGTGGGGCTGCTGTCTTTCTGAGCCATGTGAGGATATGGTAGCTGTCTCACTAGAGGACACAGTGTTCAAAGGGCCATCTTGGAAGACTGTGGGCCTCTTGATCTTGGGCTTCTTGGCCTTCAGAACCATGAGAAACACTTCTGTACTTTATAAGTTACCCAGCGTGTGACATTGTGTTAGGCCTGCACAAGTGACTTAAGATTGTAAGTTGTGGCCACGCCAGGCCACAAAGCATACTGAACAGGAGCCTAGAGGGAATCATTGGACAGCCAGGCCTCCAGGAGTCCAACCTTGCTTGACTTGCAAATACAAGTTGAATATAACTTTAGCTGGTTCAAAGAGGGACTGGAGAGATGGCTCAGTGCTTAAGAGCGCTGGCCGCTCTTGTTAGAAGACCCAGATTCAATTCCCAGCACCCATATGTGTGCAACTCCAGTCCTAGGGGATCCAATGGCCTTTTCTGGCCTCCATGGGCACTGCAAGCATGTGGTGCACAGCACAGATATACATCCAGGCAAGATAGCCATACACATGTAATAAATAAAATAGAATAACAGAACTTGGGCTTGTTCAGAGTAGCCATGACGTTTAGGTGTTATGTAAGATGGCTTGTCCTCTGTGGGATAGTATCTGTCCAAATCTTCAGTGCCTTCAAAATTTGACTCCTCAGTTTCTTACTAAATAGCAACTAGTAATATTGGGCTCTACACTGTCTTACTTTCTTTTCCTATTTCTGTGGTAATACACTCTGACCAAAGCAACTTACACTGGAAAAGGTTTATTTTGTTTATTTTGGTTTCCAGTTCAAGGTACATTCCATTGTGGTGGGGCAGTCAAGGAAGGTGGAGCTGGAAGCAGAAATCTCATCATATCCACCACGGGGAGAGAGAGAGAGAGAGAGAGAGAGAGAGAGAGAGAGAGAGAGAGAGAGAGAGAGAGAGAGAGAGAGAGATAGAGAGAGAGAGAGAGAGAGAGAGAGAGAGAGATGCACACATGCTGCTGTTGTTGCACAGGACCCTTTCTCCACTTATACAACCTATGATCCTAGCTGGGGAATCCCACCCACAGAGGGCCCATCTCCCCACCTCAGTTAATGCAGTCAAGATGCCCTAAAAGGCATGCCCAGAGGCCAATCTGCTTCTCAATTTCCACTAAATATTAAGGTTACTGTTGCTTTAAAATTCTGATTAATATATGGAATTGGAACTACCAAAATAATAGTTTCAAGAGGAAAGATCTCGAGTTGTGTTCCTTATCAACTGGGGAAACCTTTGAAGGGCCACCAGTGCATGCCTCCAACCAATGACAGTAGCAGTCCTTGTATGTACTGTTTTCCCTAAACATACAAACCCGGGACAATGTTTGGTTTACAGATTAGGCACGGTAAGAGATGAGTAATCACTAAAGGCAATATGGATCAGCTGTGACAATGCACTGTAGTATAAGTGTTGTGGTCTCTCTCTCAAGTCTTCGTGCTGACGCCGCAGGTCCGACAGCTGAGGAGGTCGACGTGTGACTAGCAGGTGGGTGGCATATACAACGTGGATATGCGGGACACAGAAAGGTGTCCAGTATGGCGGACACAATGATAACATCAGATTTCTTCCTGTTATTCAAAAACACTGTGCAATTTAAAACTGTAACTGCTTAGATAAGTTTGTCATTTAATATTTTTTGATCAGGGTTGCCCCCCAGTAGCTGTGAAAAGGGAAAGCAAAACCATGGATGGAGGGATACGACTGTATGCTTAATGTAAAATGTCTAATATAAAATATGTTTAATATAGAAGAAAGGACAAGATTTTAATAAGGAAAAGTCTGTAAGACCTGTTTTAATTAGAAGAAAAAAAAGAGTACTTTCATCTTAATTATGGAATACAAAAGAAGAAAAACACTAAAATAAAATCAGGAATGGTGGGTTACCCACAACTGTAGTCCCAGCATTTATAGGCTGAGGCAGGAGGATAGTTTGGATTTTAGTGAGACTCTGTCTCAAAACTAAACAAATTAACAAACAATCTAACAACCTCAAAAATTACCCTGTGTAGAGAAAGTTGAAGGTCTATGGATTGAAGGAATTTTATTTGTAGTCATTATACTAAGACCGACAGATTTGATGTATGATTAAAATATAAATTCAATGACAGACTGACAGGAATTTGACATGGATCTTTCACTGTTAGGAGGACAAAGGTTTTTGGAGTTTTGGTTTGATCCTGAATATTACGAAGGGTTTTTGTTTGTTTGTTTTATTTTGTCTGTTAAGCAATTGACCTAGGCATGGAGACTTTGTATTTTATCAGTTTTTCATGTTTATATTGTCTTTTGTTGCCCTTTGCTTATTCAAGGAAAGGTTTAAAAGACGTTAAGTTCTTTGTAGCTTCCTACACAAGCACCATGTAACTTTGCACATTGCTAGGTTGGTTTGCCTCAAAGTGACCTGGGACCTCAGGCAAGTGCTTTAAACACTTTCACATTTTTGATAGCTTCCCCAAACCAAATTCTAAATTAAGTCCTTTTAGCCTTGAGTTAACTCTGGGTTCCTGGAACATCTCCAAAGAGTATCCTTTCTGGGCTTAAAATAGAGATGTGAGCCTGGCAAGGGGGTTCAACTTTGCCTGACAACCAGAGTTTGATCTCTAGAATGCAAGGTAGGAGATAACTGACTCCCCAAAATTGTCCTCTGACCTCTACACACCCACCATGTCCATCCTGAGTATATGGATGAACACACACACACACACACACACACACTAATAATAGTAATTTAAAAGATGTTACATTAGATGTGCTGCCGGGCGGTGGTGGCGCACGCCTTTAATCCCAACACTCGGGAGGCAGAGGCAGGTGGATCTCTGTGAGTTCGAGACCAAGCCTGGTCTACCAAGCGAGTTCCAGGACAGGCTCCAAAACAATACAGAGAAACCCTGTCTCGAAAAACAAAAACAAACAAAAAAATTAGATGTGCTTCTTGACTGTGGTAAAATGCACAGGTCATACGAAATCCTGAGAAATCTGATATATCTTTTTATGATACTATCAGTCATCAACAGAATTATTGTTAACATACAGTGTGCTATGAAACAACCCAAATTCTTCTCCCCCTGAAAGATTTTGAAAACAGCCCTAATACAAAACAGCATGGTATTTATTAAAAAGACTCTGGCCAAGTTCAGACTTCTAATAACTTAGAAGTCACACCATTTGACTAAAACTCTCCAAAAGCGATGGGAAAACAGCTGGAACTCAAGAACTGTGTGGTGGAAAATGGGTGGAACTCAGGAACTATGCAGTGCTCCGGCTTGAGTGTCATTTGGGTGGGTGGAGAGTTAGCAGGGTTCACCTTTGGGTGTGTCTGTGAGGGCGTCTCCAGGGAGGATCAGATGATGAGAATTTTCCCTAGCGGATGGATGGTCTCATCCCCTCCCTGAGTGCACTTGTGTGAAATGCTGGCAGGTGTTTGGTCCACTGCTTTAAGATGCCTCATTAGGTTATTGTGCATGTATTGGGACCAAGGCCACACTTTTAAAAAAAATAATGTGTTTTACAGGATACATATTTCATACTTTTCAAAATTCCTTGGGTTTTCTTTCAAATGTTTTCCACATGAAGCTTGAACTCAACCTGTCAATTTCATAAACACGGGTGGAAATCTCCCCAGATTTATAGATTATTGCTGGGAGAACTGATCTTTTCTCAAAATTGAGTCTGCATCCCAGAATTTACTGTGTATGTCAAATTTTTCCCTTTGGTTAGTTTATGTTCTGGTTAGTTTGCTGTTTAACAAAGTTTCACGGTTTTCATTATAGAGACCTGCTTACATTTTTCTTGTTTGTCTCTTTTAAAAAGTTAAGTGTTGTAGACAATCATGAGTTTGTGAAATGGAATTATATCCTGTGCCTCCGTCTTCTAAGAGTGGTCATCGCTGCGGGTAAATGAACTTTCACCTCACAGGGTCACTAAGCTGGCTGATCTTTCTTTTTTTTTTAGTTGCACTTTCTGATTTCCAGGTAACATAGCATCTATGTTGATAATACCTTGGACTTTAATAATAACTTTATTCTTTAAATAATCTTTCTATTATTTGAAAATTCCATACATGCATGTATGTATTCAAATGAGATACATATTTGATCAAATCCACCCCATACCCTATTTTTCAGTTACTCTCACCAACCCTCCACACCAGGTTCCCCACAACTTCAAGTTCCCCACTGAGTCCGTCTAGTGCTGTCTGAGTGTGCATGGGTGTAGGACCATCTACTGGACCTAGGTAACTCCCCCCACCCCCCAGCAGCCTTCAAATGCTAATAGCTCCTCAGATAGGGGTCAGATTTCATGAGTCCTGCCCCTGTCCACACTGGGATTTTAATTGTCTTGATGTTTGTGCAGGTCTTGTGTATTTATTTGTCTCTGCTACTTAATGCATGCACTTTTGATTAAAAATATGTATGGGCTTTTCATTTTTATGAAATTATACTGTTTGAGGCTGGGAATGTGGTTCAGTTGTGAAGTGCTTGCTTTGTGAGCACCAGGACCTGAGTTCAGCTTCCAGAACTCACGTTAAAAACAGTAGGGCATGGTGGGACATGTTTGTATTTCCCACCCATGGGGAAGCAGAGACAGGCAGGTCTTTGGTGCACGCTGACCAACCCAACTGGTCTAATGAGCAAGCTAAGCCAATGTCTAAAAATAGGTGGGTGGCATTCCTGAGGAATGACACCAGAGGTGTCCTCTGGTTTCCACAAGCACGTGCACACAGAGTTGCACACTTCATACACTCACACATGCACACTCACACACATGCACATGCACCCACACACATGCACATAGAGCGACTACCTTGACTGTGCTCGTTGCTACTCTTGTAGGTCGGTTATGAAATCTTTTCCGAATGGCTCATGTGTTGAAGCCTGCGTCTTAGCATAGCAGTGCTCAGAACTAAGCTTTGGGACGTGACTGGACCACGAGGGCTCTGCCCTCATCAATGGATATGTTCCTAAGGTGATGGCTTCATTGGGAGATGGTTGTGAACTAAGATTGGCACTTAGTTAGAGAGACAGGTCACCAGGAGCTTGTCCTGGGAAGATGCACCTCAAACCCTCCCTTTCCTACCCTGTTGCTCTGTCTCACCTCTGCCCCCCAGAAACAGCAGAGCGAAGCACCATGGACTTGAAGCCCAAACTCATGGGCCAAAACATATGGTTCTCCCTTCAAGTTGTTCTAGGCATGTTTCACAGTGACAAAAAGTAAAACAAATAAAAACCAAGTCAACAAATATAAGAATAGTAGTTACAAAAAAAATAGGCTGGCTAACCAGCAATCCCCAAGGCTCCTCCTCTTTCCAGTGCCTACAGGCCCATGTCTTTGTGTCCATCGTTTTTCTTGGGTATTGAACTTGAATCTTCATGCCTGCATGGCAAACACTTTGCTGAATCATCTCCTTAGCCCCTACCATGTCTTTTAAAACGTTAACAAGCTATACTCAGAGATGCAGGCACGAGGGCTGTCTGGGGGCTGGAGACAGAGACACCTGAGTGAAGGCTGGGTGCTAGTTTCAATGTCTCATGGCCTGGGGTGCTTCTGTTCATTGGTTCTCAGCTCTGATTGCTTCTGAGCTCTGTTTCTCAGCTGATCTGGAAAATTGGATGTTCAGTGGGAGTGAAGACTCCCATCCCCAGTACTGTCAGAAAGAGAGCAAAACCACTGCTCAGAATTGTTGACACTTGGCTCTGGGCCATAGGGACAGGCCAGCCGGCCAGCCTTGTCATTACACATGGGCTTGTGGCTCAACAGCAGCCACAGGGCGTGGTGCCCATCTACAGATGGCCCAGAGCCCTGGTCAACCCCCATTGCAGTCATAGGGCATGCATAGCTCCAGGTAGGTTGGGGAACAGGAAGTGACCCCAGGACTCTGCTTGTCCCTAAAGCCTAGCCAGGTCTCTGTCCACCTGGAGTCCTGCTGTCTGGGCTTGCTCAAGACTCTGGCTCGGGGCCATAGTCTCGAGGAGAAACTACCCTTCATCCTCCTACCCTCCTGGCTTCCTGGCTGCCTTCCCCGCACCCCCCCCCCAAATAATTTCAGGCTAAGCATCCTCCATGCTCCAAAGTCTGCTCTGTTCCCAGCCCCTTCCTGTGTGCTAAGGATGCTGAGACTTTGGGACCCCAGGGTGGTATCTGCTTGTCTGTCCCTCCCCGGGGTAGGGGAGGGGATGCTGAGGGGTCCAGGAAAAGGTTTACAAGTGACTCTGAACAGTGTGGAGGACTGGGCCTCCTTTTAAGAATTGCTATGGCTGCTCCTCCAACCTCTGGTCCCCAGAGGCTGACTTAGTGGCGTGACACTTGGCCACCGTGGCCTGGGCTGGGAGGGCTCTAACTCCCTATAGAGATCATCTCATTGACGGGTCTAAACTAAGCAACTAAACTAGACTAACCCACCTAAACTAAGCTACCTAACCTGCCCTAACCTAAGCTGTTAGCACTCAGAGCTGGGGAGGGGCCTCTCTGCTTGGATAACACCGAGGGCCGTGGCAGTAGCAGCAGCAGACCGCGGCTCTCTCGGAATGCACAGTGGTTTTGTCTCTTGTGCTTTTTCCTCCTTTAAATTATAGGAGGGCGGAGGGCTTGGCAAAACACAACTCGAGACTTGCCAAGCCCAAACTATTTGAAAAAAAAAGTCACGAGATTTTTTTCCCCCTAAACTCTAAAAAGGTTTTGATCCTGCCCGAAATCTGAGGTGGGTGCTGACAGCCCTGAAGACAAGCTCAGCTTTGGGAGGGGGAGTCTAGGACTGGGCCCAGGGTGTCAACACACTATGGCCCTGGCAGGACCCCAGAACTTTCTGCTGTCCTTCTCACTGCTGCATTTCTTAACTGAGGGCATTTAGATGTTCATAAAATCCTCTCCATGAGATCAAGGCAGGGCCTTCAGTGCCCAAATGTCTGGGACTCCCTAAGACGCTGGGATCACAAGGGGGTCAAAACTCCTCACGGTGGATCTGGAGGCCGTGGCAGGACCTCGGGGACACAGGCATGGAACGGGAGAGGTCCCCGGGTACCAGTGTCTCCTTCCCACCCCAGCCATGCTGCACGCCTGGATATTTCCCACTCTATGCCTTCCTTCAGATCTGAAGGCTCAGACAGACACAGCCAGTGTCTCCGTAGCGTGGGCCTCCAGGGTGTGGGGCAAGTTCTTCTGAAGTTGCTTGTAAAATTGCCCAGCCCTGCACTGGCCTGGATTCCTGAGCCCTGTGGAGCCGGCTGCACGGTTCAGAAGCTGAGAGCAGTTGTGGAGACCCCTGCCTTGTCCTTTCCCACCTGCTCCTTGTCCCCACCCTAGCCTGAGACCTAGGGCATGGTCATGTGTGCTCCGTAGCAGGCAGCTGATCTGTCTCTGCCTGGTGTCAAGAGCTATACTCAGAGTAGGGTAAGATGGGAAAGGCAGGGGTTCCCTTGGGGTGCTGATACATACACACACACACACACACACACACACACACACACACACACACACACACCCACAGTTGGAACATGGCTTTACGGAGGGTCTTGGGATGTCATGGCCCAGGATGATTCTGGAGGTGCTGTCTGGGGGTAGGGTCTCACATACTGCTCCTCCTGGCTGCCTGACACTGGGGCAGGGCCAAGCCACCTCTGCATAGGGACTTTCCTACTCAGGACCACCTTTTATCCTAGGAAAGACAAGGGCTAGTGTGTAACGTGAGGTTCTTTGTCCCGGTTGGTCCCGCGGCCTTTGAGTCCCAAATAAACACACAGACGCTATATTAATTATGAAACTGTTGGCTGATAACTAGGGCTTCTTATTGGATAGCTCTGTCTTAATTATCAGCCCATTTCTAGTAATTTAAGTACTTTCACGTGGTCTTATCTTACTGGAGAAGGGTCCAGTGCGTCCTACCTTCCTGGTCTCACCTGGCGTCTGATGTCTGCCTACACTTCCCAGAATTCTCCTTGTCTCCTGGCCTTGCCTATGCTAGTGCAGCAGTAGGTGGTGGGCAAGGGCTGAGCAGGACCCACCAAGCCCCAGGGGAGACCTCAGGGAGGCATGACCTCAAAATGGAGTAGCCAGCTTGGAGGTGCATCAGACACATGACAATGGTGTTGGTTGTGGATCTGCAGGCAGGACAGGGATGTCACGACATTTGAGGGCTGTCTTAGGGTTTCTATTGCTGTGAAGAGACACCATGACCACGGAAACTCTTATAAGGGAAAGCATTTCATTGGAGCTGGTTTACAGTTGCCATGGTGGGAAGCATGATGGCATGCAGTTGCCATGCATGGTGTTGGAGAGGTAGCTCAGAGTTCTATATCTGGATTGGCAGACAGCAGGAAGAGACTGATTTGGCCATTTGAAGCCAACCTCAAGGCCCACCCCCAGTGACACACTTCCTCCAATAAGGCCACGCCTACTCCCACAAGGCCACACCTCCTAATAGTGCCACTCCTTATGAGCCTATGGGGTCATTTTCACTCAAGCCACCACAAGGGCAGATTTCGAATGCTGATGATTAGGGCTGTGGTCTTCATGAGCCCAGACGTCAAAGATTTGCAGCTCATGGTCTCCAGGGACCAGTGTTATGTAACACGGGCTCTAGCAGTAACCTTGGTAGAGTCTCAGGGCCCTACTATCTTCTCTCAGGCATGCACCTCCATGGAGTGGGGATCTGCCACTCTCATGACCTGAGTAAGGCTGCCCTTGGGCTCACGATCATGGGGGCTGTGACCACGGGGGCGGGGGTTATGACTATTGGGGAGGTCTGTGACCATGGAAAGGCTGACATCCCTGCTACCTATTCCAATTCATGCCAGTGCTTATAGGTTTGGTAAACTAGAAGTATTCCATGTTCTTGTCTTGTAGCTTTGCCAAAGGGGACTCCAAGCATCTCCTGTCTTCCTGGGGTCTGCCACTTTTGAGTTCTGGCTAAATTGCCCCCAAGCCCTAGGTGGGCTAAGATAGTCAGCTCTGCAGGTGTGCTCTCACAGTTGGTAGCTATGTTCTCCTGTGCCTTCTTCCACCCTAATAGAGGCAAAGGTTCCCCTGAGCAGTAGATTTGAGCCACTTTGCTATGGTTGTAGGTTTGATCCCATATGGAAATGTCTCACTCTGGGATCTGGATGGACATGCATGCTTGTCGTTCTTTGACTATGTTTGGGATTTTGTTTCCAGTCAGCTGACCTGGATGCTTTTGTTCAGATAGAAACCATGAGTCAGTGAGGAGAGGCTGTGCCAGTGCCGGCAGTCCCCCGCCCTGTGGCTTAGGTGATGGGAGAGCAGACCCAAAGACTCACAGCTCCAAACCTTGAATGACAGCGCTCTGTTGCGGCAGGCTTTAGAAGCCAGAGACTTAGGGCTCTGGGCAACAGGTTGGAGGCTTCTTGCTATGGGATAGCCACCAGCTATCATAATCTTTAGTGTCCATCAGCCGTGAGGGGAAGCAGAGAGGCAGCGGGCAGAACCTGCAAGTGCCCAGCTGTTGGGCAGGTCTGTAGTGACAATTGTTCTAGACTCATTTCTGTTGCCACTATAAAACACCCTGACAAAGAGCACTTAGGGGAGAAAGGGTTTTATTTTGGCTCAGTTCCAGACTGTAGTCCACTGTTGTGGGGAAGTCAACGCAACAGGAACTTGAAGCAGCGAGTCTTATACATAGTCAAAATCAGAGAGCAACGAAGGCATGCCTACTGGGGTAGCTTGAAAGAAAATGGCCCCCAAAGTGGGTGGCACTATGAGGTGTGTGGTCTTGCTGGAGGAAGTGTGTCTGTCACTCTGGAGGCAGGCAGAGGAAGTGTGTCACTCTGGAGGCAGGCTTTGAGGTCTCATACACACTCAAGATACCACCCAGTGCCTCAGTCCACATTCTGTTGCCTGCATATCAAAATGCAGCCAGCACCATGTCTACCTGAATGTTACCATGCTCCCTGCCATGATGATAATGGACTCAGCCTCTGAAACTGTAAGCTGTCACCTCAGTGAAATATTCTCCTTTATAAGAGTTTCCGTGGACATGGTGTCTCTTCACATCAGTAGAAACCCTAACTAAGACACTTGCATGTCCTCAGCTAACTAATTCTACCCATACAGTACAGGATCCAAAACCCAGGGATGGTTCTTCCCCATTTCAGACTGGGTTTTCCCACTTCATTTGAGGTCATTAAGAAAGTCCCCAACAGACATGCCCACAGGCCAAACCTGATCTAGATAATGCCTCCCCAAGTGATTCTGTGTTGTGTCAAGGTGACAATTAAAACAAAATACCACACAAATGTCATAACTTTTAGGAGTAGGTTATCTTAGATCCTTTGTCCTTAAATCAAACAAGACCCCTAGGACAAATACAGTGACCACAGTCCACAATCTTTAATCCTCATCCACCATTGTTCCCATTGCCTCAGCTTCCTGTGTTTCTGGCTTAGCCACTCTCTGAAGCTTGTGGCTACTGCTGCTGCCTCCACTATGACCATTCTGATGCAGCTTCTCTTCCTGTTGTCAGCCCTGCCCATTCTACTCTTGGTGAAGATCTAAAGTGAGAAATAACAGACCACTTGAGAAATCTAGAACTGGGGGCAGCCAGGGTGTCTCTTGGCTGGTTCTCAAAGTGAGGCACAGCCTGCTTGTGTAGTCAGAATGGGGCTCTGGTAATGGTGTTTGCATAGCTCTCCACAGAACTTGAAGCAAACAAGGGGCTGTGTTGGCATTGGTCACAGATTTTTTTTGGTGGAACTCTAGGAGAAACACTACCTTCTTCCCTGGGTGAAAATAACTACAGAGTCATCTCGATTTCACCAAAGCTTGTGATGACAAAATGCTGTTCAGGGTAAGCAGTTTGAAGCAGTAACTTTGGCAGCAAGCAGCTGTAGTCTTAGTGTAACTTCCTCAAAAAAGACCACGGGGTTTTCAGGACAGCCAAATTGGTGTGGGGCAGTCTTGGCTGATAGTCGGGGAGGGGTCTAATAGCTGTCAATTAGGGAGTCAAATTACCTTGGCCTGCAAAGTTTGACATTTTTAAAAGGAAAAAGGGACCATAAAAGAGGCCTACCCTGAGCAATAACAGCTATGTAAGTCTTTAGGGATGGAAAGGCTTAGCACTTTCATTGCCCCAGGGGAGGTGAGACACTCTCATTTGTCTTATTTTCAATGAATCTATCACTTTTTGATGTTGGTTGTGAACTACCTACCTAATCCTTCTCCATTATCTCTAGCTGTCCAATCACATATCTAAAGTTTCCCCTTCCTGCCATGATAAGACTTCTTAATTTCAGACATGACATTATGGTTAGTTTTCTTTTTTTGTCAACTTGTACAAACTAGAGTCCTTTGGGAAGAAGAAATCACAGTTGAGAAAATGTCCCCACTAGACTGATCTGTGGGCAAACCTGTGATGTGTGAGGGTCCAACCCACTGGAGACGGTGCTACTCCTGAATCCCACGGCCCTGGGTTGTGAAAGAAAGCAGGACGAGTAAGCCACGAGCAGGAAGCCGGTAAGCAGCCCCATCCATGGCCACTGCCTCAGTTCCTGCCTCCAGTTCCTGCCTTTGTCACTGGTGGACTGGGACTGAGAGCTGTGAGTTGAAAGAAATCTGTTCTTCCCCAGGTTGCTTTTGGTTATGGTGTTTCATCACAGCCATAAAAACTTGATAAAAACTTGTGTTTGAATTCAGGATCTCCTACTCACACAATGAGCACTTTCCCCACTGACTAGTCTCCCACTCCCCATCCCCTTTAAGACAGTCTCAATTCCACTCTTAGGCGTACATCCAAAAGCGGCAAATTCATACAACAAGGGCATCTGCTCCACTATGTTTATAGCAGCATTATTTGTAATAGCCAGAACCTGGAAGCAACCTAGATGCCCTCAACTGAAGAGTATTACTCAGCAGAAAAAAACAATGGAATCTTGAAATTCGCAGGGAAATGGATAGCACTGGAAGAAACCATCCTGAGTGAGGTAACTCAGTCACAAAAAGACAAACATGGTATGTACTCACTCATACATGGATTTTAGACATGGATCAGAATAGTGCCAGCCTGCACTTCCAATGATAGAGAGTCTGGGAAACAGGAAAGAACCTAAGAAATATGCATGGTACCCCAGAGAAGAGGAATGAGGCAAGATCTCTTGAACAGATTGGGAACACGTCGAGGGGTGGGGGGGGAGTGGGAGCTGGGAAGAAGAGATGGGGAGAAGAGGAAGAGAGAGTAGGTCATGGGGGAACAGGAAGGCCGAGTGGGGGAGTAGATTAGGGGGAAGAGGGAATCATAGGTTAGAAGACAGATCAGGCACCGGTGTGACCTCTAGTGATCTAAAGGGATGACACCAACTGGCAAGCTAAGCAATAGTGTAGAGACCACCTTGAATGCCCATTCCTGATAATGAACTTGATGTCTATAACCATCCTGGAGCCTTCATCCAGTGACTGATGGAAGCAGAGGCAAACACCCACCGTTAAACACCGAACTGAACCCAAAGAACCCAGTGACAGAGAGAGAGGAGCGATGAGCAAATTGGCAAAGAATGGGCTGGCAAAACCAGCAGAGACAGCTGATCTGAACAGGGAAGAGCTCTTGGACCCCAGACCGACAGCTGGGAGGCCAGCATGGGACTGATCCAGACCCCCTGAATGTGAGAGTCAGTGAGGAGGCCTGGGTAACCTATGGGGCCCTGAGCAGTGGATCAGTGTTTATCCCTGGAATACAAACAGGCATCGTGTATTCATAACACAAAGAGGGATGCTGTCTCAGCCTGGACTCTTAGGGGAGTGCCTGGACCCTGCCCTGAGTGAAATGACAGACTCTAGATATCCCCTATGTGGAAGGAAATGGCGATAGGGTGGGAGGCTGGGGGGATGGTGGGGGGGGGGTGTGGGAGGAGGGGAGGGAGAGGGAACTGGGATTGACATGTAAAACAAGCTATTAAAATTAAAATAATAAAAATATGAAAAAAAAGACAGCCTCATGTAGCTCGGGTGCCTTTGAAAAGGTTATGTAGCCAAGGGTTACCTTGAACTCAAGATCCTGCCTCCAGCTCCGAAGTGCTGGGATTACAATCATACCCAGTCAAGCCCAGTTTGCCTATTCAATTAGTTCAAAATCTGTCTTGTGGAAGTATTTCACAATTCCCTTCATGTTGAAATTCTACGTTTCTTGTTTACTTTATTCCTTTGGGCTTTACCTTTTTATCGATATTTCAAATAGAGTCTTGGCTTTCATCTTCTGCAATATGTTTTCACCTGTCCTTTAGAAAGATGTAGATTTTTTTTGTTGTGTTATTTCTGTATCCAATCAACACGTGCATTCTCCTTTGGTTCACAGCGATGTTGACTTGCTTTTCCCAGGTGCAGTCAAGCGATCTGAAAATGGCACTGATATTATTTCTCATTTTCAGTTTTAGTGCTTCTTATTTCTTCTCTTCACTGCACCTGCCCCCTTCTCAGTAGATAGTGTAACCTCCCCCTACCCTGCCTCCAGCTTTTGAGACAGGCTTTCTATGGAGCCCTGGCTGTGCTGGAACTCACTATCTAGACGAAGCTGTCCTTGAACTCACAGAGATCCATCTACCTCTGAATCCCAAGTGCCAGGATTACAGGCGTGCACCACCACACCCGGCTTCCTTTATTTTCTTAAGAGACGACATCTCACTGCGTGCTGGAACCAAGCACCTTTGCTCCTGCCTCAGCCTTTCAAGCACCTGGGCCTTATTTTATATCTTTCTTTATCGCTTTCTCTTGCGTTTTAACCAGGGTTAGCTTTTGTTTTGAGGGGCTTGAGGTTAGGATTCCCCATGAAGCACAGCACTGCACACTGGGCCTGGCTGTGGCATCTTTATTCCATGGGTAAGGCATCCATCTATTTCTAGTTCATAATACTTCTACCTTTCAGTGAGGAGGAATGCCTCATTCCATCAAGCCTTTCCTGACAGGTGCCCATCATGTCAGACTCTGCCCCAAGTGTCTGCAGATTTGCTCCTAGCAGCAATGATGAAAATAGAACATTTTTACTTTTTCTTCTTCTCCTTCCTTTCTCTTCTATTATGAGACTATAATTATCACCTCAGATTTATTTTATTTTAATTATGTGCATGGGTGTTTTGCTTGTTTATTTCTATTCAGCATGTACATGCCCAGTGCCCTGGTGCCAACTGAGGCCAGGAGAGGGAATCAGAAACCTTAGGACTGGAGTAACGGATGATTGTGAGCTGCCAAGTGGGTGCTGGGAATCAAACCTGGGTCCTCTGGGAAGGTCAGTCCGTTCTCTTAGCCACTGAGCCATCTCTACAGTGTGTACAGGCTTTTTGTTTGTTTGAGGCAGGACCTCAGATATCCCCAGCTGGATTTGATCTTACTGTATGAGTAAGAATGTCTTGGGACTTCTGATTCTTCTGCCTCTACCTCTTGAGTGCTGGGACTATAGGCCTGTGCCACCACGCCCATTGTATAAATGCTGGGGCTAGAACCCAGTTCTTCTCCACTCTCAGCAAGCCCTTAACTAACTTACCTACATTCCCGGCCCAGTATTAGAATTCTTACTGCATGTTTTGTGGCTACTAGATATTAACTCTTCTTTCCTCGATTTAGGAACTTGGAAATAAATATTCTTACCACAGAGATGATGAAATCAGCATACGTTTCCCCCACCTCTTACTACCCTCTTCATTTCTAACCCTGGGGCTATCTGACACCCCATGTGCCTCACTGCTGGCCACATCTGTATCAGTTCACTCCTGGGTTGAATGAGCCTCGTCACCCTTGCTGTGGTGGGTTTTCTTCGTAGGATTGCTTTCACTGGAGTTTGTCTCATATCAGTATGAGTTTTTGGAAGCCGTGTTGAAGTTCTTGAATGATTAAGAGTGTTAAGTGCTTAGGATTTGAATTTGTTTGTCTTCTAACATAGAGTATGTTGAGAAGTTTGAGGCTGAGCTAGGGGATGTAGCTCGCTTGCCTAGCATGCATGGGGACCTGGGTTCGATCTTTGATGCCAAAAGAAAAATGTATTTAAAGGTGTTAAGATTTTCTTTACTGGGGCCATGATTCTTTTGCATGTGTGTGATGATGACAGGCTAGGTCACCACTAGATTCCGACTGCCTTTGTGAGTTATAGTCATTGGCGTGGTACTTATCCGTGTTGATGGTACCCAATATGCATTTCCTGTAAGCCAAGCCCCCTTTTATTTACTCTCTCTTGCTGCGCCTGGTCCTGAGCACCCACCTCCATTCTCCCTTCCCTGGATTCTGCTGCTGTGGGTACCATCTTCCCATCTGTAAGAGCATCTGCTTCACTGGGAACCTATGATGTCCTCCGCCACACTGGCAACAGTCAGGCACTCATTAGCTTGCCTTGCAGAGCGGCTCCAGGTAAGCTCTGCTTTCCTGTTTCCCACAGCTGTGTGTGGAATAGGAGCCCTGGGATGTCACCTTGAGCAAGGGCTGTGAGGTTAGGTTTACCTGAGATGTTGTGTCAGTGCATGGACTGTAACGCCGCAAGCGCTCTAGGTTCTTAGATTTCTGTTGATTTCCCCATGGCCGTTCCTGACTTTATACCAGCTCCTGTAGATATTTCCTCATGCCGGGGCCATCGAGATAACCGTGGACCCTTATCTTCCTAAGGCAGATAGATACCTCTGATGTACAGAGACACCACTTGGGGCATGTAAACCAGTGTTTCTGGGCTGAAAAATGCCCTGGCAGGTCTTCTCAAAGACAAGTACAGCAAACGGTGTCCTAGCACTCCGGCCGGCCGGGGTTCACCTTAGAGCTACACAAGCACATGGCCACTCAAGCCTTGCCTACAAATGCAACATTGTTTATAACAACCCAATATAAAAGCAACTCAGTGTCCATCATCCAGTCCCCCAACAGTGAGAATCCATCCATACATTGTAATATGAACTGGCAACACCCTGAATGGGATACTGGTACATGGGGATTATGGTCATTCTAACCAGATCAGCCACTCAGCACAGACCATGTTTTACAGGTCTCTGCTTGTATGGAATGCCTGGAACACAGCTCGAGGCGGTTGATCAAGACACATCTAGGATCAGGTGGGAAGGAGGTGACTGCCATTGGTAGAAGGATTTCCTTTGATGATGAAGGTGTTTTAAAGTCAGATTAGGGTTGTGGTTGTACAACTCGGTAAATATTTTAAAATGGTTAGATGGTATGTGGTAAGTGTGAGAACTCTGTGGTATGTAAATGACATTTGCACAAAGTCATTCAAAATTGAGCAAAAGTAAACACAGCTCAGCACATATTGTGGATCTTAACACGCAAGACATAAACCCACTGGCTGGCGGGTGTGAGTCATCTGAGTGCCTCTGAGACAGACCAGAGCGGCCCCGCTCTTCCTGGGTGTTTGATGAGGGTTAAGGGCTGGGAACTGTTGCTGAGAATGTTAGTCTGGGGTTAAGCTTCTGTTACATCTCCACGGCAAACACCCCTTGGTGTTGTGACTGAGTGTACCCCGAGGGCGGGTGTCTGATTCCCTGAGTGACAGACCTTCCCTTACGCCTGCTTTCTCAAAGCTGCTGGACTGCCCTCATGGCAGCCTGCTTTGGGTGTTTTGAGATCCCAGCTGGAACCACAGCAGCTGCAGACACTCGTCACTGCTCTGCAAACAGCGCACACTCAGGAGGCCTTGCGCCACTCACCACTGCTCCAGACAACTTCACCTGGCTTGGAAGACATCGCTCCAACACAAGCCCTGGTGAACTCTAGGTGACCCTGCTTACCCTGTATCCATTCTCACTCAGGCCAAGGGTGGGGAACACTCACCCCAGGGGCTCAGTAGAAAGCTTGTGGATAGTGCATGTGGGGAATCTATGATTGGTCCTTATGTGAGGCTTGTGGTTGGTAGAATTGGAAGCTGTGCCGTGACTGGCGCACATTTCAGTGCCTTGTTTGCATGTCAACCATGCCACACCCCCTTTTGGCTTTATAACCAGGCTGTTTGACTTACTTTTGAGGTATGTTCAGAGATACCCTCTTGTGCTGTGCCCGAAAGTTGTAACATTAAGACCAATAAGAGACTGCCAGTGAGTGGTTTTTCTTGCCTTCTGAAGGTTACTTTTGTCATGGGGAGAACAGGGGCTGAGACAACAGCAGCCACATTAGTGGCAGTGGCTGCAAAGGGTAGTTTCAGAAATTCCTGGAGCACAAAGTCAAGAATGGCAACCGAGGAGGTGAGGGAAGACAGTACAAGGAGAGAGAAGGCCATGGAGAGTCAGACTGAAAGACTGTGGGCCTGGTCACCAGGAAGACAGACGGGGGGGGGGGAGCTGCTGCATCCTAAGGGCCAGTGTTTCTGGCACCCAATGCCTGAGTATGACAGCATCAGCTGCTGTCAGGAGCTGAGTGTCTCCTGACATCACCCACTGTTGCAGACACCACTCTAAGCCACGGACCCCTGGCTGCTGGGTGAGAAAGGCCTCTGACAGTCAAGGCCAGAGAACTGAAAATCAAAACAACAGAGAATATCTCACTGATTCTTGCAGATTTAAATGCTAGCAAGTGGGGCTAGCATGCAGGGGATTATGGCTTGTGTTTCAGAGTTTCTCGGTCTCCCGCTGTTGATAGCAGGCCTGCCCCTCACTCTCCTTGAGAGTGTGAGACATAGTGGGCTATGGTGATGGCCACCTGCTTCCTCATTGTGCTAGCTTCCTCTGTGAGAACCGGTCATGCTTCCTGAACATGGCGAGATCTTAGCTTGTTCTCACTGGAGGCTGCTTTAAGTTTATAGGGCTGCTGTAATATGCACCCCCAGATCAGTGGCCTAAGTGGACACAAGTCTGTTCTCCAACAATTCTTATGGGTGGAGTCTTTACATGGAGATATATTTGAGTGTGTGTGTGAGTGTGAGTGTGTGTGTGTGTGTGTGTGTGTGAGTGTCTGCCTGGCCTCTCTGGTGACTCTCGGAGAATCCATTTCCTGGACTTTCCTGCTATTAAGGCCACCTCTGTGTCTCCACCATTCTTTTGTAGCCCTGTCTGTCCCTGTCCCCTGACTCTGACTTTCCCCTTCATGGGGGTGCTTTGTCTGTTCAGCAATTGTTACCAGGAAGGCCGCTGACAGACAGCTCCTTGCTTCTGGGTGGAGCACTGCTTCTGGGTACACCTGGGATCATCGTCAGCCACCCTGTCTAGCTCTCCAGGCGGAGCTCCCTTTGATTGACATGCCTGCTGCCTTCTGGAGCTCAGGAGGGACCAAAGGGCTCAGATGAGGTGTCGGTTACTCTGCCCACTGACAAAGCCTTCCCCTCCTAGTGTCTCTACAGCCCTCCCAAGGGGGAATCTTTCCACAGAAGGCAAAGAAAGCCCATGAAGACCTGCCCGCCAGTGAGTCAGGTGCTGGGCTCACAGGGCACAGCTCTGCACTTGGTCATAGGCTTATTCAACCTCAGACCCTCATCTACAGTCCAGGAGTAGTGCGTGGGGTCTCGTAGGTCTGGAAGCACTGTCAACTGAGCACAGACTAATGGACCTGTAGCTGTGTATGTAGGCTAGCACTGGGACTGGGAGGTTAGGTCTGCGCACTGGAGCCCACTGAGATTATGTCCAGCTATTGTGAAGTGAAGCCTAAGTCATAGCTGTGGCTTCTCTCTGGCCACTCCCCACAGACCTGTGCACCACACTGAGCAGCGGCTGG
Organism: Mesocricetus auratus; assembly: GCF_017639785.1. Taxonomy (NCBI): domain Eukaryota; kingdom Metazoa; phylum Chordata; class Mammalia; order Rodentia; family Cricetidae; genus Mesocricetus; species Mesocricetus auratus. The sequence goes on from NW_024429194.1 coordinate 17,471,396, forward strand.
TGCATCGCTCCAGGTGAGCACCCCAAGGTCCTCCTGGGGTAATCTTTGAACCTCCCCTGGGCCCAGGTGACCCTTGCCTGGGGACCTGCATGGGAGACTGCCTTCTGTCTGGGATATATCCCTCCCCCTTATTGCCTTATTGCCTCACAGGAAGAAGTTAGAGAGAAGCTGGCCAAGCCTCAGCCTGTCCCCTTTGATGTCTCTGTCCTCTAACCTCCCAGGCTGGGCTTTGTCTGGGCAGGTAGCATGCCCCCACCGTTTCAGTTGTGGGTCCCTGAGGGCAGTGACAAGGGCACCTGCCTGTCCCGAGGGCAGTTGCGAGGTCTAGCCCAACTTACCTGCTTGTCCTGAAGACCAGGTTCCTTTTCCCATTTAGAAACTTCTCCCTTGCTCCTTACTGCTTCCAATCCCCAAACAGGGAAACTGAGGCTGGAGAAGGGAAGTCATGTGTGGACAGCATGGGTAGGATTCCTTGATTATTGGTCTGGGGCCTGTCCCTAGGGCAGGCCTCGGTTCTTGTCTGGGATCCTTCTCTCTGTAGACCCATGAGGTAGTTTGTGGGAAAGCACAGCTCTTGGGGGGCAGCGCTGCTGGATGTTTCGTGCAGGGGACGATCACACCTCAGCATTGTGGACCTCACGTAAACAGTTCTGCCAAGAGAGGTCCAAATACCCGGGTAGGACAGATACCCAGCAGGGCAGAGGTCTCCCAAACAGTCCTAGTCCCTGGTCCCAGGTTGGAACAACTCCAGCCCTCCCCACATGGTTCATACCTCTGCATCCTGTTCGTTGCAGGGGTGCAGAGTAAGGAAATGTAGGAGGAAGGCAGCTCCATGAGGGCCTTTGGAAAGGACAGACCTTGTGCCTTGATGAGGCAGTTCTAGGACAGTTTCACAGCCTCCTTTCCAGGCACCTTGGGGACAGAGCCCAGCATCTTTCTGACCTGCATTCTGAGACGCCTCCTTAGGCCTGGAGCTGGGCTTTAGGGTGTGCTTTAGGTGTGAGAGACTTACCCAAGTGGCTCTCATGTAAGGAAAAGCATGAGAGACACTTCCTGTGTTCACTGTAAGGCACAGGAAACAAAAGTCAACCGTGGGGTGAGGAAGGGGCCTCTGAGCCTGTGTGACGTCACCAGGTCCAGGACAGCGTTCTTCAGCTCTCTAGGACCTGGACCTTGGCAGTGGCCAGCTGGGCTCACTACCCATGAAGGAGAATGTCTGGTCCTGTAGGTGTGGCTCAGACTCCTTACAAACCTACCCCTTGTTGGAATCTCTCGCGACATGGGTGGGACGATTGGTCTACCCAGGAATAGTTACCTCTTGAATAGCTGATAGGGTTCAGAGATGGAGGTCGCCTGCTCTGCAGCTCTCAGATACTCAGGTCTGTTGCCATCCCAACCAAATACCAGCATCAAATGTATTGTGTACAGCTTCCCTCTGACACCTAACGCTGGAAGGTCATGAGATCAAACACACTCTTTTTACTTCGTACACAGTTTTGTAGATACTGTCCTGGAGGTATTTGTGACTAACTCGGCCATGGCTCTAGTCAGATGAGCCCTGTGAGCAAAGGTCAGATACTTCACAGGTTTCTTGGGGTTGTTGCAGTCAGACAAAGCTTCTGCAAGTCCCCTCGGTGTTCAGGTTTGTCCTGGACACTGGAGGAGGATGGTTTCATATTCTTGGTAGAGTTTCTCTGGCATGATACTTCTCCAGCCTGTGGGCTCTTTCTTCACTATGAAGCTGGTTCAGGCTTGGATGCACATGGGAAGCCTCTCTGGGGTTGATCAGAGCTTCTTCCAGAAGACAAGTCTTGGCTTGTCCTCTGTCGCAACTCGGCTTGATACCACAGATAAGGGCATCAAAGACAAAAGATGGACCTGGCGTTCTCCATCACACTTGTGGTCACTTACTCTTCAATGTGGGATGGACAGGGTCAGCTGTTCACTTCTGTCCCATCTCTGATCTATGATCTAGGGTACCTGATCTACCGCCCTTTGAGGGAGGCAGCAAACAGGGCTGAGGGACTTCGGTAAGTGCGGTTAGGGAGGCTGGAACTCCCAGAGGCCTGAGAAACCCCATTCCTGACCAGCCCACTCAGAACCTTTGCTTCCGCTGCTCTCATGTCCACAGCCCGATGGTGGCTCAGTCGGGCCCCAGGTAGCCATAGTTTCTTGAGGATCTCCTTTCTGTGTGTGCCTTACCCCTCTCATCCAGGGCCGTAGGGTCAGCCTAGTACTGAGGATTCCCCCACCAGCTACGCACACTAGTGGGCCCTAGAATCTCCTTCCAGAAGTTTCTCAGGGCCATTGATCCCTGCTGAGTCACCCAAAGCCTCATGTCCCCGAGCCGTCTCTTTGTGTCCCACCAGAGGCTGCCAGGGCCCAAAAGCAGAAAAGGAGTCAAAGTTATATTGGGGGCCCCTCTGTAATCAACTCTGGTCTAGTCTCCAGTGGCCCAGTCTGGCCTCCAGCCTGGCCTGTACCCCAGCTTCAATCACCATTGTGTGCCAGGCAGTGGTCTAAGCCTGTTTCCATCCTTGACTCTTGGTGACTAGAGTCAGGGAGGCCTGATCTCTGAAGTCCTTGCCCAGACCTGAGACCTGGTGGGTCCTTCCTTATGTCCCTGTCTGACACTCTTTCCCACGGTACGGTGGGTGAGCCCCCTAGTGTCCTTCTCCAAGGCTTGGTGGCAGAGCCTCTGGACACTTTGCTCTGAGCTGGGCTGGCCAATGGTGATTGTTGACTCTGTAATTGATGTTCCCGTCAGATGCTCTGGTGGTGGCCGCCTCTGTGAGCCTCAGCTTCCTGTACGGCTGAGGAGGCAGGAAACTTCAATTTGTTAGGTGTTGTCCTGGATAGGCCTTGTTGGTCCTGGCTAGGGTGTGTTGTTTGGAGAATGTCTGCTGTTCTGGCTGCCTTTGCACATGTCTCCTCATGGCTAAGAAAACCCGTGGGGAGGCCCTGCCTGTGTGCTGGGTAAGGGTCTGCAAGGAGGGGTCACCTGAGTGTGGCTTTCAAGGAGGGGTCGGGTACCTGGTAGGGTATGTGCCATTTGGCTGTTGCTGGGTGAGTACTGTGATAGTCCTCATTTGCCCCTGGGATCTCTGGCTAACATCCCATCCTTTTCTGGCTTGACAGAATCTTTGCTTACGCAATTAGAGTGAGCACAGTGCCTCAGGCTCCAGTGGCTGGAGAGGTGCCAGGATGTCCCCATGTCTTTCCAGGCCCACGCATTCATGCAGGCCACAGTAGCAGGTATTGGGCCCCTCCAAGCTGAAGGCCCCTGGATGGCTTTTTCCAGTGGGTATGACTTCTGGAACTTTCAGGCTCTAGGCCTGGGGACATCATGACTCAGCAGTATGTGAGTCATTTTCAGATCTACTGTGCGGCCAGGAGAGGTTTCGTGACTCAGCCTCTGTAAGGAGAATGAGTCAGCAGTCTCCTGCCGCAGGGTTGGTAAGTCAGAGGCTATTCGTCAACATTCACACATGCCTGAAACCCAAATAGTCTCATTAAGTCCAGGCTGATATCTCCCTGTCAACTGTGACAACACAAGATTTGACAGTTCTGAGCATGGCAAAGCTTAGAAACCTTCTGTATAACCTCAGTAGTAACATGCTATTGTTTTAGTGATCATGCATATGTACGTGTCTCTGTTTGTGGTATAGAACCATGCATATGTATGTGTCTCTGTTTGTGGTATAGAACCATGCATATGTACGTGTCTCTTTGTGGTATAGAACCATGCATATGTACGTGTCTCTGTTTGTGGTATAGAATCATGCATATGTATGTGTCTCTGTTTGTGGTATAGAACCATGCAAAAGTGTGCTCCAGGATTAGAGACTGAGAACACAGATGGGAAAGACAAGAGATTCAGTTAGAAAAACAGCTAAGGATTGTCAATGCTAAGTTGGGGGTTGTAAATTTCAGGATTCACATTGATTTTCAAACTTTTGTATTTCCTAATTCTGTAGAGAAGGTTGAGAAGATAGCAGTGGGGAACCCAAGCGCACATGTGGCTGCAAACACTGAGCCATCATGTCTCTTCCCTGGAGCCCCAGTGTGTGTTCATGTAGACATACGTGTGCTAAATAACAGCATCATTGCATGAGAGGCTGAAACCAAAAGATCTGCAGCTGAAGGGACCCGGCGCACTGGCAGTGTGGACCTGGAGAAGCCGCAGGTGCAGACAACAGCATGCTACTGACTTCCTACCGTCAGCATCAACAGTGACCTCCATGCATGCTAAGCCATGGCAAGCTCCAGAGCATGCAGATGCGTATCTCCTGCTGTTCCACAGGAGAGTTTAGAATCTGCCGCTGCGGGGAGGTTCCTACCTCAATTAGCAGTTGCTGCAAGTCAGCCTGGCCCTCACTGAGAAAGTAACTCATTCACTGAGCAACCACTGGAAGTTTGCTGTTCCATGCTGCAGTGGATAAGGATCGCCTCCCAGGTGCATGGAAGCAGATCCCAGGTGGGGAGGCAGCAACTGAGGGCATTGCCCAGGGTGGACATCAGGGACCTCAACTGCTAGTATAGGACTTCCCTGTTGCAAGCAGGATGCTCGGCCTGAGGAGAGGGGCAGGGCTCTAATGCTGGGATTGCAGGGAAAGCTAGGCACCAGATGGAGGGGGTCTCTGGCCCAGGACATGGCCTTCTACGGCTCTCAAGTGCAGCCTAGAGGACTGCTAAGATGGTCTGTGGTAGACGGGAATTTTCCAAGAGAAAGGACGTGGTTGGGAGGGCCAGACACTGGCTGACCCCATGGTGGGTACCCAGCCTGGAGTGAGGAGATGCTGAAGATCCTTAGGTGGCTGCACGTTGCCACCTCTCATCTTCTCACCTGGGGTGGCCTCCTCAGCAGGCTCTGGGAGTCCCTGCAGGAGAGCTGCAGAAAGCAGGTGGCTAGTGTGACTGTGTCTTTGCTGCATAGGAATTGAACTAATCTTAAGCGTGACTCATTTTTTATGCTCCAGGGCAGAGATGCAAAAGTCATCCTTAGTTTACTTTCAGTATCTGACTTGTGTGTTTCCAAAGTTAAGCATGGCATGCTAAGGCTCTTCTGAGGCCTTTGATTCTCTGCTCCCTGAGGAACCAGAGGTGGTGAGTCGATGAATATTGAGAACAGATACATGAGGCTCAGAAGCAGAGGGGATCTTTGAGGGAGTGGTGACAGCTACCGCAGGTGAGGTTGTCTGTCTCTGGTCTACACCATGGACTCAGAGCTGTGTTGCATGTATGACTGCTGTACTTCTAAGAGAACACTGCTATTTACTTATCTTACTGGATAAGAAAAGTACAGTTACAAAACTAACTGCTCAGCTTGGTGCATTTAAACCCATGAGTGTGATCATGCTCCTGAAACCACCGTCCAGACAGGAGATGGCCCTGTTCTGACCCTGTAGACGACGCTGCCCAGCTCGGACCATCACATCAATCAAAGCGTGCAGCACGGGTCCTGGCTTCTTTTTCTCAGACTGTGTTTGTGAGGTTCGTGGGCTCGTTGGGAGGTTTATTGTTCTTTCCTGCTGTGTTCAGTTGTATGAAAGCACATGGTCTGCAAGCTTTCCTTTGGACTCAGGCGGACAGACGCTCACTGTCTACAGTACAGACATGGGCTCATGTGTGGGTGCCCATAGCTGGGAATGCTCTGCTTCAGAAGTGTAGCCAGGATGCTACTCAGAAACCGCAAGGACTTTACACTCCTTCAGAGTGTCAGTCTACCGTGATCTGCTACAACACTCGAGCCTTATCATCAGACCTCTTGATTTTCCTGGTGGTATGGGAATCCTAAATCTCCATTTCTGGAAGGACCAACACTTTTGTGTTCATCTACCTCTTCATGAAGGCTTTCTCAAGGCCTTTGCTTATTAGAGGAAATCAGTTTTCAGGTCTGGGAAGGTGACTCAGCGCACAAAGAACTTGTTGTGCAAGCATGAGACCCTGACTCTCAATCCCCAGCACTCTCAAGGGCGTATGCGCACGCGTGTGTGTGCGCGCGCACACACACACACACACACACACACACACACACACACACACACACAATGCCTAATATTCGTCGGGGCTGTTAATAGAAGTCCTCTGTGTCCACAGGGTACTGGTGTCAAGATTCCTTTCCCCGTGGATTCCTCTGATACTGAAGTTACACAAACCTCTGACGTGTTTGGGCAGAACCTGGGCCATCTTGCCATAGACTCTGCATCATCACTGGGTGACTGTCAATACTTGACACAGGGTACGGTATGGAAACAGCCATTCTCTTCTACTGTTTAGGGAATTAAAAAGACAGTAAGGACTCCATGCAAACGGAGTTTCACTTCACATTTTGTTGTCTTCATGGATGTGGATCCCACAACATGGAGCACACACCCTCATGAATATGCAACTCCTATTGACCTTGTTTCTATGGAGATCACCAATCAATACAGTGTGGATTCAATTAAAGCATATGTTTAAAATGAGGACTTGGCTTGTGAGCTTGTGGAGGCTGAGAGGTTCCATGGTCTGTAATATGGTCCCTGAGACCCAGAGTAGCCTGTGGTGTGACTCAGTCCATAAAACAGCCACAGACGTGGAGAGCCAGTGGTGGGAATTCTGTTCAGGAGGACACTGGCAGTCCAGCTTCAGCAGGCAGGGACCAAAGGGGACCCATCCTTCCGCATCTCTCTACTCTGTCTGGGACAGCAGGGCAATGGCTAGTGTCACCTCAGGGCAGCAGCGGTGGGAGCAGAGCGCTCAGAGCGTGAGCTGAAGATGGTGGCACACTCAGATCTGCACATAGCTCAGAGGGAGAAAGTTTGCTCTGAAGCTGGCTTGAAGTAGTGAAGAAACGCAGTCACACGGTACCTTCAGGTCCTGTGGCTTGAGCACAGGGAAGGACAGAGGCACCGTTCACTGTGTATGGCTGTCAGGAGGGCTCTTGGCACAGGGAGACTGAGATACCTTCTAGAGCAGCTAAAATATTGGCTTGGAGGTGCGTGCTGTGGGGTCCAGACCTGAGCTGGCCATGACAGCATGGTCAGGTCAGTCTACAGGGTCAAGTGTGGCGTGGAATGGGAGAAGAGCGTCTATGGGTCCCGTGTATAGAGAGTAAGCACCAGGGACCAGTGGGGAACCACAGAGAGGCGGGGAGAGATGGGGGTATGGCTTCCCGAGAGCCACATGAAGAAGGAAGCATTTTTGAGCATGAAACAATCTTAGCATGGTATAGGCTGAAGAATCAGACTAAGCAGTCTAAGGCTGGTGTGATGTTCCTCCCTAAAGCCCCCTGGCTTTGGCTTTTATGGCTTCTGCTGCATTTGTCACCTGGACTTTCTGGCTTTGTCTCTAGTCACCTGACCTTCCATGCTTAGTGATAGTCATATGAGGTCACCTCTGAGCATGATGCATTCCTTTGCGTCTTGTACCCATATGCCTCTGGGCTCAGGCCTGGGCTCATAGAGGCCCTTTATGCTCCTCCTCTTTCTTGAGCAGTGTCTACCTGCTCTTTGCTCTGGCCTGGTATCTTCCTGGCATATCGTGGATGTTGGCACCCATCCTAGACACCATCTAGATATCTACAGTGTTCCTGCTCTCACAGTGATGACATCTCTGAGGGTGACATTCTGCTTGGTCACCCACCATATCTCAGCATCCATCAGGCACAACTCACATTATTAGCACCACGTAGCCATGCTGGGAATGGAGCAAGAGAGCCAGCGGGACCAGGAGAGAATGCGGGAAGAGATGAAACCCAGACAAACCTCAGGGGCATTCAGGAATGAATACTATGCTGGCTACAAGCAGGACAGTCACCACCTGTGGAGGGATGGTTTCCCTGGACAGTTTTAGTCAGGATTCCCATTCCCTTACCTAGCATTCTCATTGCTTCCACTTTCCAAGGGGCTGTGGTTATCACTGTAATTGATCCTTTGACCTGGATATTGTATAGTTCTTTTCATTTGCTTGCTTTTTGTGGTTAGTCTGAGAAAGGGCTTTGCGTAACCCACGCTGGCCTGGAACTCACTGTGTATCCAAGGGTGATCTTGAATTTCTAATCTCCCTACCTCCACCTCCTGAGTGACGGAATCACAAGCATGTCCCACCCCTGGTTTTCAACAGTGCAAGGGATTGGAGCCAGGGCTACCTAGGCAAGCACTCTACAAACTGAGCTATGTCCCTAGCACCCTAGGGTTCTTTTGAACAAACATCTAAGGAAATATTTGTCATCTTAAAATTTTAACTGCCATTCAAAATGTCGTTCTACAATGTCTACTTTGGGGTGGGGGTGTTTTACAAATTAATATAGTCATGTGCACTACACATGATCTTGCAGTCTGTGTGGACTGTGTTTTTGAACAGTGCCCTAGACTACTTTGATGTTGCTAACCCCAACCTACCCTTTCCACAGGCTCCCACATGCTAATGTCCAAGATGAAAATATAGTGCTTAGAAATGAAACGAAAAATGAAGTAACTTAAGCACTATAATTGCATTCACATGAAGAGGATTTTAGATTATTTTTTAGAATTTATTAAGATGTTCCTTGTGATTCACTGAGTGATTGGCATAGGAAAAGCACTTAAGTACTTGGGAAAAAGGTGCTGCCAGTATTGAGGACAGAGAATGAACCTATTGTAGTTGAGACAGACATGCTGGTGTAAGAATACCACGTGACCACAGGTGTGTTTTCAATCTTATTGCTTTGCACTAGTCAAGACTTCCAGAGCTTTGTGGGCAGAGGGTCATTTCTGAACACACAAATGAAAGGAGATGGCTTTGCACCCAAGTTAAGGGTGACAAGATGCCTGTGGCCGTCCCAGGTGCTTTCTCACAGCTGCGTGGCCGAGGGCCTCTGAGGACGGTATCAGTCTACCAAGGACTCTGACTACATCTTCAGCTCGTGAGGCTGGTGTAGACACGAGGACGGTACAGGTCCACAGGGGTGGGAAAATCCAGGTGCCCCAGGAAGTCGTGGGGTGGTCATTTTCTCTGTGGTCCCCCACCTCCCCGGGACTTCAGGAGAGAATGGGGAATGGGAAAGGGATGGAAGTTATGAATAATGATCTCCTGAATCCCGGTTTGGCCTTGAACTTGCTATGTCGCAGAGGGTCAGAACTGGGGATATACCTCAGTTGTTAGAGGGCCTCCTTAACATGCACAGGGGCCTGGGTTCAGTCTCCGGCACCGGGCATGGTAACGCATGCCTGCTATCACCGCACTTTGGAAGTAGAAACAAGGAGATCAGAAGTTTCAAGACCATCTTGAATACATAGCAAATTGGAGGCGAGCTTGGGATACAGAGTATCCTATCTCCAAAGCCTACTGGAAATTCAATCATGCCCCAGGACTAGTTACTTCTCCAAAGGGTCCTTCTCCCTGTCCCTAGATGTAACATCCTGTCTCTCTGCCTCCAGAGAAGTCTGTTAACTGCTCGACTGTGGATTCATTTCCAGCTCCCCCTTCACAACTTTCCCTCCTGCCGTTGGCTCTGATTTATCTTGTTTGGTGGACACAGGTTTGGACAAGGTTGGATAGGGGTTGGTGTACTCAGCTGCCTGTCCCCAAAGTAGCTTTGGCCTCGGAACCTTCCCTGGACACCCTTGGAAGGATGCTGCCTGAGCAGATCTTTCAAAGGTCCTTACCCTTTTGATGTTGGCCCTGGTCCTGTACCCAGTTGGTACTGGCAGGGTGGAGGTGCCAGGGCCACTCTCCAGTCACAGAGGCAGAGGCCAGTTGGGTGAGGAACTGAACAGCAAGGGGACATGCGGCGGGCCAGCATCTGGGAATGAGTGATTCCGGGTTTTGCAGGTCTGGCTCACAGACCCTCAGGTTCCTGGCCCGCTCTCCCTCCTAATTAGTATCAGTCCTCCAGACGCCGGCTCCCACGTGCTGTCTGCCCCTCCGCATAGGCAGTGCTTGCTTCTTATCCTTATTGGTGTCTGGGTCCAGGGATGGGGGCGGGGCCACGAGGCATGCAGGGCAGGCGACATCCTGACCTGAAGCTCTCTGTGCCAGCCTTTTAATTTCTCAGGGGTGGGGGTACTCTCTGCATGCTGCAGGAGAGAGGTCTGTGCTGTGCACACCATTCAAGACACTCAAGGTCAAGGCCCTCTTTCGGTCTTCCCATTCTTCTTGGCCCCCATCCCTGCCCCCTCCCTTGACTTTTTTCCCTTCCTCTTTTCTGGCTGGGGGGGCTGGACGGAGCTCATCAAGGCACTTGGTCATCTGTTTGCCTGCGGCCCTCCCCTCCTTGTCTTCCCTGTCACTGTCCTACAGTGTTTAGGAGCCCCATCGGCTTCACCCAGGGACAGAGGTACAGTCAGACCCTTGTGCTGTGGAGGCGTGCCCTTGAGTTCACTCTGAGGACTGAGGTCCCAAGACAGAGGCACTCATGGGGGGTGTCTTTGTTTCTTGTTCCCAAGAACTAATGCCAAGTGGGTGCTGTGAGTTCAGGGCCTCTCAAGGAGCCTAGGGGGTGGGGCAATTGATGGCTCCAGAGTACCAAGGGCATCTGGAACTACAGAGCCTTGAGCCCCCCCATCCCTTGACTCCGCCCCTGGCAACATGCCCTGCAGCTGTCCTGTGGTAAGATATCCCCAACTTTTCTGTGTGACATCTTCCTACTCTCACTCCTGTGGATCCACCATGGGGTAGGCCCTGGGCTTCCCCATGACACTTGAGCTGCCTCCATCCTGTGGGGCACTGAAGAGGGCAGGGGGCTCTTTCAATGTCCATTCTGCCTGCCTGCACTGAGCACTAGGGGACATGCTTAATGAGGATTTGCTGAGGAAGGGAGGGAGGGGGGAGGGAGGGAGACGGAGGGGGGAGGGAGGGAGAGGGAGGGGGAGGGAGAGGGAGTGAGGGAGGGGGAGGGGAAGGGGGAGAGCCTGTAGACATGGCATCCAGGCACACAACAGAAGAAGGTAACTACAGCTTCAGAACTGCCCACTTCAGGGTCTGGAACATGTAAAGAGCACCTCATACCACTTACACAGCAGGCGACCGACCGAACAGGGCATCGGGCAGGGCCCGAGGGCTGCACTTCCAGAAGAGACCCGGCTGTCCAGGGGCATGGGAACAGGCGCCAGGCTCGCAGTGTCAGGGAGATGTGCTTTTGGCTACAGCTGGTTACCAGCACGGGTCAGCATAACTGGTGAAAAGAAATACTGACAATGTGTTAGAAGCCAGCCCTGCCATTCACTGAGTGCGGCTCAGTAACATCGCTTTGGGAAACTGTTCCGCAGAGTGTAGTGGCACTAAAGATCCCAACACAGAGCTCAGTCTCTCTGTGTCTATACACCCACCCATCCCCCAAACAGGCAGATTAAAGGACATCAAGAGAACACACAAATAGCCCTTACCTCTTGTCCCAGCATCCAGAACTCAAAAACAACTGGAAAGGCCATCAAGAGCAGATGGAGAGGCACCTGCTGTGGATAGCCGGTTGAAGACCAAGCTTGTTGATCCATCCCATAAAGAGATGGTACTATGAGCTAGCCGCAATTAGCCACTCCAGTGCACCCCATGGAGCTGAAACTATGGAGTCATCTGGCTGAGAAGGCAGCAATAACCTCAAGTCAAAGAATACTGAGAGAGAAAGAGAGAAGGAGAGAGAGAGGGAGAGAGAGAGAGAGAGAGAGAGAGAGAGAGAGAGAGAGAGAGAGAGAGAGAGAGAGAGAGAGAGAGAGAGATCTACTCATGGCTTCTGGGGATTCAATATGCATCTTTCAAAAGACCCCAGGGAAATCGGTGTCAGCAGTATAGCCTAATGGCCTTGTACTGGTTACACCCAGGCAAGCCTCGGCATCTATTCTGCAAGAACCAGCTCTCTGCAGAAACTGGCTGAATGCAGCACATCACAGCTTAAATACAGCCTGGAGCACTGGGGAGCTGGGCTTCTCCTCCAGAGACCCTGGGTGCTGGTAGGAGATGCTTCTTATTAGGGTGGAAGCATACAGCACCTTGGGGTGTAGACCCCTGACAGGGAGGCTAGGTGCCCCTGTGCTGACGATAGGGACAAAGCTGGTGCCTCTTTGGGCTGCTGAGCCTGACTGGGCCAGATCACTGCAGACTGTAGACCTTCCTTGGTCCAGGAGCCTGACTCTCCCTGCCCTGAGCCCTTGTCTTTTTCTGTGTCCACAGGCTCTTCCCGTGCCATGGTAAATGTGAAGGTGAGGCACTTGACCGAGGAGTCCTTGCAACATGGCTGGAAGCTGCTTGAGTGGGTCCGTTCCCACCGGCTTCTCCAAATGACAGCCTGTGACAATGTGTCTGGTTGCATCACTCCTCAGGAATGAGGCTCCAGCAGCAGCAGCATGTGTGCTAGCTGGGGTCTCACCAGGCCTCTGGGGTAAGGATACCATCTTTCTCTGGTCCCCAGCATGTTTCTTCTGAGGACATTTTGGGCCACAGTGGCTGACCTCGTAAGGCAGCCAGAATACACAGGTGGCTGGTCTGTGAGAGCACACCATGTGACACACCCTCGCCTTGGCCATCTCTGGATGTCAGCTGAACCCTGTGGGGTGGTGTCCCAACAGTTACCACCGTCTCTCAGCCAAGTGACCACGGTCTCAGAACCACACACACAGCCAGGAGGACAGGCAGGGGTAGGCAGTAACGGCGCATGCATAAGACACCAGGGTTGGGAGGGGTGTGGAGGCCTGGGCTCAGTACTGGTCAGATCACCATTAGGAACACTGGGCTCCACAGACAGAAGGGACCATGGAGGAGGCAGAGGTAGACTCTGGCCTCAGGCCAGTCCTGAGGCTTCCTGAGAAGGTGCTGGAGTCCAGACAGGCCTGTGTCACTGGGTTTGCAGCTAGGGGTAATTGCCTACTGGAGGGAGAGGGGTCAGGAAAGGCCAGTTGAGGGATGGGATTAGGGACCGTGATGTCACTGACCTTTTGATATCAGGACTGGGCATCTGTGTGTTTGAGTATGTTTACCCTGGTGAGTGGTGTCTGTCTGAGCGTTGTCTTCTCTGAGGCTGTGTGAGTGAGGGAGACTGTGCCTCAGTGAGTAACGTCTGCATCCGTGAGTGCCAGGCACTGTTGATGGGGAGGACTGTGAGGCACCTAAAACCCAGCTTTTTCCTCAGTAGGGCCCCACAGACTATCTGAACCAAAAAGCTGTTCTTCCTTGGTCCTTCACAAGTCTGGCTGTAGCCTCTTTTAGCCAAACCCCTTCAGTTGCAGACAGTGTTTTACCATATTTCTCAAGCTACGGGACAGATATATAATTTCTTAAGATGGTCTCCACAGCGCGCGAACTTTGTCATGCATGTATATGATCCACTCGACAACAAAAGCCAGAGCGAAGGCTGCTCGTCTGTGTCGTTTTGACCTCCCTCAGGTGACCTCTCTCAGGGCAAGGCAGAGATGCTGAATCCCAGGCCCTAGTACGGGGTTCTTCAACTTCCTGTGAATGGTCCTAGCCAGGAGAGTTATTGCCCGTCTACCCCTCAGGAAAATGAGTTGGGGGCCCCTGTGTAGCCTCCAGACGAGGGGAGCCCTGAGAAACAGAGCGGGGTCTCAGAGGCCTACTCGCTTTCCTGCCCCTCCACAGCACTTGCTTTCCTATTCCCCAGCCTAGGGCAGGGAAGAGGCCATGGGGCAGCTTGGGTGACTCCTGGTGGCTCAGAAGCCCTTATGGAGGGCACAGGAGCCATTGTCAAGGAAGGAGGTAAGAATGTCATTCAGTGATTTTCAGTAGTGCCTATGAACCTCCTGAGTCAGTGTCAGGGTCACGAGACCCTGCCCCACTTTAGGAGGACAGATGACACCCCACCTTGGATGGATGGGCTATTCTTTGTTCCCAGAGAGGTGACCCAAGAGGAAGGCAGCTTCTCTACCTTCCCACACAACAGTCCGACTCTCAGAAAGACCCGAGCTTGTCAAGGGGGCGAGTTTGGCTCGAGTGGACAGGGAAAGGATCAGGGAGCGGCATGACGCTTCCAGAGCCTGAAGGGCCCCTCTGGGACGGAGCCAGGAGCTGAGATGTGGGTGGCCAGGCCCCTGGCTGTCCATCCTATCCCACCGAGGACAGCATCCTGCTCAGGCTGAGCAGGTGCGGCCCCAGACAGCTGGGCTGCCCAGCGTGCTTGTGGTGTGAAGTCAGCTGCCCAGCCCGGCCACCAGCCGCACCCTGGCTGTTTTGGGAGCCTCCAGCTCAGAGCCCTGCCTAGCTGTTCCCACCCCTGCAGCTCCTGGGAGTCTGATCGGAGTGTGGACAATGCCCCTCTTGTTGCACATCTGTCCCTTCCCCAGAGCCCCTGCAGGCCTCTTTCCCCCCATAGACACAGCTGGTCCTGCCTGGGGGGGGGCAAAGCCTACCAGGAGGAATCTGGCCTTATAATGGGCCTCAGGATCACAGCAGAACTGGGCCTTGAAGAGCTGGAAGGAAGAGGCCCGCAGGATGGCCTTGATAATATTCATGTAAGAGCCTAATTTCTCCAGATGAGTGGCAAGGCCTACTCTATTATTACTATTACTATTACTGCCGCTGTTACTGTTACTATTACTGTTACTGTTACTACTACCTAGAGCTCTGTGCCTTTCCAAGCCTCAAGATTGTTCCTAGAGAGGTGGTCATGGAACAGCAAGGTTCGATATGTAGCTGGACCAGCCCTGTCTCCCTCCCACAGCTGGGAGCACGTGCAGGTTCTCTGCAATGAAGAACTACATTGTTTGTCCCTCCTGTCATTGCCTGACAGATTTCCAAGCCCTGATGTTAAGGGGGTGCATCAGACTTGGTCCTGGATTGAAGCATGTGCCCCTGAACATACACTCTGACCCTGGAATGTGCCTTGACCTTGGAGCAGGCAGCTCTTCACCTTGGAGTATGTGGCCCTGGCCTTGGGGCAGGCAGCTCTGTGCACAAGCATCATGAGGGGAAATGTTTGAGCACATCTTCTGCCGGGCTGAATGTGATGAGTTGGGGTCTTCACTGGGGGCCAGGTGAGGGAGAGGAAGCAGTGCTGTGGGGTGTGGTGGGAGAGAAGCAGGACAGTGTGACAGGTGACTTTAGTGTTAGACTACTTTGGCAACAGGACCCATGATGGAGTTCTGAGGAACTGAGTAGTGGAAGTCACTGAGAATATGGTTAGCTTGAGAGGCCAATGGGCCGATGACGCGTGTTCATGAAACATGCTTGATAGAACACTTGTATTCTACCACATTCCCGCCCGAAGACAAGGCTAAAGGCTCTGGCTGCTTCCAGATTGGTCCTGACCCTGGGTACTAGATGCTTCGCCCAGGATCCAGAGGTACCTGGGCCTAACTTGGAGTGTAGCCTTTGGGAACAAAGCTCACTCCATACTGTAGAGACTGGTCTGACATCTGCCTTCCCAGAACTCTTGCTGCTGGACCTCCAAGTACTCCCTGCCATACACACACACACACACACACACACACACACACACACACCCTCCTTGAACTCCTGTAGCAAAAGCCCATGAACTGAATGGCTTATGAACAGTATAGCCTTCTTTGTCACCAGTCGGAGGACCCTGAGATCCAAGCAAGGCAGAAGCAGATGCAGCTTTCTCTGACACTGAGGGCCAACTTTTCCAGAGGTGATGCTGTGTCATTGTCTCCTCACATAGGCAGAGGGGCAAAGAGGCTGCCTCTATGTGTGTGGGGGGGGTAGAAGTCAGCTTTGGGCAACTTCCTCAATTGCCTTCCACCTCATATTTTAGATGCTGTCTCTTAGCGATCCTGGAGCTCGCCAATTCTGCAATGCTAACTGGGCAATGAACCCCAGGAGTCCTCTCATCTCTGGTTCTCCAGAGCCAGGGTTACAAGGATGTACCACTGTGCCTGGCTTTTAATGTGGACGCTGGGAATGCCAACGTGCAGACTCACGCTTGCATGACAGGCACTGGATCAGCTGAGCCCAAATCATCTCTTCAGTCCTGACAGGTTTCTTTTTGTTTGTTTATGTTTGAGTCAGGGTCTTTCATTAGCATGGACCATGCCAAGCAGGTCAGTGAGTTCCCAGAATCCACTTGTTTCCATGTTGACACTGCCAGGATCACAAACTTACATTACTATGTGCAGCTTTTTTAAAAATATGGGTTCAGTTGAGGTTCTCATCCATAACAAGGCAAGTGTTTCACTGGCAGACCTATCGCTAGCCACTTTTCTTCTTTTGTAAGGACTCGAATTCTCTTCTCTTCGTAAGGGCTGTGTTTTCATGATGAATGAGTTCCCAAAGGCACTTAATACTATAGCATCGAGTATTAGGTTTCAGTGTGTGAATTCAGGGCACTATTCACCCTGGAATAATTTTTTGTACACTCTGAAGATGTGTCATTTCAGATGTGGTTGGTTTAATAAAGAGCTGAACGGTTAATAGCTAGACAGGATTTCCAGGCACAGAAGATGCTGGGAGAAGGATGGGGGAGTTTTGAGGAGACGCAGATGAAACATGGCATGCAGGAGATGAGGTAACAGGTCACATGGCATAAGGCAGCACATAAATCAATAGGAATGGCTTAATTTAAGCTATGAGGGCTAGTTAGAAACACGGCCAAGCTATCGGCTGAGCTTTCATAACTAACAATAAGTCTCCGTGCCGTTACTGGGGAGCCAGCAGTCCAGATGAAAAAGTCCGACTACAGGGGACACAAACATTCTGACCATAGAAAGAGAATCGTGGCCAAGTCCAAGGTCCAGCGCAGGTGGCTGCTCTGGGAGCTGATGGTCAGGGGTCTAGGGGCTGTCTGGACTGAGTCTGGCTGGGCCTGCCTTCCAAGCCCTCAAAAGTGAATCCACACTTATTTCAGTAGGCTAGAGACTCAGAAACTCCATGCTTCCAGTGTATGCAGCATCTGCCTTCAGAATACCTCAGCTATAAAAACCAGAGCAGGTGTTGGGGAGCATGATCCTGGATGACTTGGAGAGAGCTGAGGCAGGCACCAAGGGTCCTGCCCCACATTAACCTTGAAACCATGGAAGTGCCCGTGAGTCCTTTACTAGGATGCATGACTCCAGCACCTTCAGGATGGTGAGTCTGGAGTCCCAACAGGGCCCAGGCATGGGAAGCTACAGGGCCCCGACTGACACTCCACTTTGGTGTCCCTGGGGATGACAGTGCTCCAGAGGCTTTAGCCTGGATGTTGAGCCTGCTTTGACAGATCATCAGCCTTGTCTGACATCATAGTGGAGGCCATGCCTTCTGTGACTTACAGGGTTTTCACTCTCCCCCGTGGATTAAGTGATGTCACTGGAGTTCCTTCTTAGAGCCAGGGGCTAATGTGTTCTCCGGCCCCTCCTTTCACCCCTGCCCTTCCTGTCCCACACAATGAGGTTCCTCCTGGCGACCTAACCAGCAGGTAGGGCTGATACTTATTCTTTTTTGTTTTTTGTTTTTTGTTTTTTTGTTTTTTTGTTTTTGGTTTTACGAGACAGGGTTTCTCTGTTTTGGAGGCTGTTGGTCCAGCCTGGCCTTGAACTCACAGAGATCCACCTGCCTCTGCCTCCCGAGTGCTGGGATTAAAGGCGTGCACCACCAACGCCCGGCTTGGTAGGCCTGATACTTATTCTTAGCTCTGTGCACACAATGCTTTCTCTTCATCCGGTACGTGTGAGCCATGTGCTCAGCCTGGACAGCCGTGAGCTAGTGAGCATTCCCGATGGGGAGATTCTAGCCCCACACTCCTGTCTTTAGCGCTTGGCTCCTTTGGGCTGGGCTGTGTTCTTCCATGCTCCTCAGCCCAGCCAGTGCAGACTCTTCCGAGGGCCTCAGAGTCCCTCCAGTCTGCCATCTCTCTAGGGAAGAGTCAGTTCCTCCCCGTTCCATCCCAGCAGAGGGATTGAGAGGCCTCCAGAAGCTAACCACCATCCGCATCCATCCATCCAGCCCTTGCCTCACGGCGTCCCCAGCCTAGGGAGAGCCATCCTGTCCACCACATTGGGCTTCCCACACCCTGCACTGGGGGGAGCTCCTCTCAGGAGCGCCAGTGCCCATGCTTGATGCTCATGGAGACGCTGTGTTCACCCCTGCCTTGGGGAGGCAGGCAAAGGAAGTGATCCCCGTTCCACAGAGACACAGAAAACCCATTTCCACAGGTGGCACCTCCCCTCAAGGGCTGGGACTGACAGCTCTTCTCCTCTTCCTAAGAGAAGGCTGGAGAGGGACACAGGCGGGTCCACCCCCTTTCAGAGCTGGCTGAGGCTGTGTGGCCTGGCAAGTCCTGGCTTTCCTGAACGGTGTGGTTTCTGGGGCCTCCAAGTTCAGAGAAGAATAAAGGCCACTGGGTGTGTTCCCAGGACTGCATAGCCTGGATCTCTGGGCCCAGAGAGGGTAGAGCAGGGGCAGCCTTGCTGTTCTCTGGCTGCTTTGGTGTCTGTGGCCGATGCCTGAGGGCTTCCATTTCAGAGTGGAGAAGGTTCCCTGTTTCTGGAGGTCGTGAGTGACGGAGGAAGCTGGGTGGGCTGCTGCTGGCCCTGATGAGCCTGAGCTCTCCGGACAGCAGTGGTCAAAGGTGACAGAGGTATCCTTGTGTCTGTGACCAGCACTACTGAGCATTGGAAAGGGGTATCCTTGTTGCCCAGTTCCTACGGAGGGGCCAGTTTAGATCTTAAACATACCACCTCTGAGACCAAAACTGGATTCTGATTCCAAATGACGATGCTGGAAAACCTTGAAGCCCGGGGAAGGTGCCTCAGATTTGGGGAGGGATTACTCTAGGATCTAGGGGTTCTAAGGGTAGCAGGCCTGGAAAGCCTGTGTAGGCTGAGCACTCCAGGTCCAGCATTGTAAAAGATGCTGCCCCGAAGGCCTGCTCTGAGCTGCGCCTGTCTTGAGGCAGCCAAGCCACAGGGTGGAGAAGAAAGAAGAACCAGAAGCCAGAGTGTAGCCAAGAAACTCTCCTTTGCGCTCAGGCCAGCCGGAACCCACAGGCTTGAATTAAGCAAGCCAGGCTGCAACTGCACCCCAGATCCTGTGGGCACCGCCCAAGACGCTGCCTGACCCACCATACCACAAGCCTTCTCCCTGCACAGGCAGACATCTGTGTGTGCTGTGGGCGTGGAGGGCAGATCCCCTGGGGTATTGTGTCCTGACAGCATGTGGAGTGGGGGCGGGGCAGGATGCTGAGGTCTTCTCGGGGTTGGGGTCCTGACCTTCGGAGGAGAGAGAATAGCTGTTACTCAGGCCTGTGAGACGACAAAGGCTGTGTCTGGAGCCTTAGCCCTGCCTGGCCTACCTTCAGGGCCAGCCCCCCTTTTTCCTGTTGACCCAATTAGGATGAGTCCAGCTTTCTGGGAATGTAGGTGCGGGCTAGGGAGGGCCCTGTGGTGGGGTACAAGAGGGTGAATTTGAGTTCTATTTGCCCTGCAAAAGGGGTTGTTGTGGCATGCAGAGTGTGTGGCATGGCTCCCCCCTCCCGCGAAGGGTCCCACTTGGGCAGAAGGGGTGAGCCTCGGCCTTCTAATTACCCGAGAGCAAGCTGATGAGCTGGGAGCCTCGAGAGCTGGGAGGAAGCGGTTCTGTTCTCACAGCACGCTAGCTCTTCCTGGTTTCTGCTGGACCAAGAGGGAGACCTGGGGTAGGGACTAGCACCGTGCTCTTAGGGTCTGAGCCAGGGCTGGTCAACAGATTCCAGTTCAGCCAAGGTGAGCAGTGAGGGCTGTGGGAGCTGGCTGACCAGAACAGCGATCTCCCCTCCCTCTTGATGTGCAAGCTTGGGAGGGCTGCTTAGCTTTTCTGAGCCTGTGTATTTCTTGCTGCAGCGATGAACATTCAGCTGAAGGAGCGAAAGTTTATATTGGCTCTTCTTGGTGGCAGGAGCTTGAGCTGGCACGTGGTGGATGGAGTTAAGAAGCAGAGGAAAAGCATGCTGGCTGCAGCCTGGTTTCCCCTTTTCAGTTCAGGGGCTGCTGTCTAGGGAACGGCGCTGCCCACAGTGTCGGGCCTTCCTGCATGAATCAAGATGGCCACGCAGCTATGCCTGCCGCACCTCCCAAGTGTTTCTAGGTCTCATTGAGATTGACACAATCACAGCCTCTTTATAAGTGGAAGTGACCCTTAGGGGTGCTGTGGGGCCTCCATGAGCTGTGTGTGTGCATGCATATGCATGCGTGTGCATGTGTGTGTTCGTGTGTGCATGTGAATGTATGTACATGTGTGCATACGTGTATATGTGTATGTGCATGTGCGTGCATGTACGTGTGTGCATGTGTGTGCGTGTGCGTGTGCGTGTGTGTGTGTGTGTGTGTGTGTGTGTGTGTGTACAGTGTTTGCCAAGCCTGCAGTGCTGATGTGACAGAGATGACCCTCCACAGTGGAGTCTCAGCCAGGTCAATGGGGCTAAAGTGAGGACTTTCTGGGTGGAGGGATCTAAGCACCATGGTGAGGTGAACTTGTGGGATTGGGGACCAGTGACTGCTCCGCTGATGTAGAGCAGGAAGGCCCAGCAGCCAAAGTGCCTCAGGTACAGCTTGGTGGTGTCAGAGCTCCTGTTGGATGCATGAACCCTCTACCCACGTGCTAGCTGGCTATCTACCTGAGTCATTTAAGCTGATGTTCTGGGGAGGGGGCTCTACACACAAGGACAGTGACCCGGCTAATACTGTGGTCTGTTTCAAAAAGGCTGAAGCCTGTCTGGAGGAGCCTCCATGGTGAGCATTCAGGAGGCTGGGATTTAGAGCACTGGGGTGGGAATGCAATTCCATGCTGGCAGGGATTGCCTATATCCAAGGGTGGGAGACCCTGTGGGGAAGGGGATCTAGGACAGCCACTGTCCTTGGGGGGTAGCATGACTTAGCTTGCTACCTGGAACAATACCCTTTTAAATCCAAGGACCACAGAGTAAAAGAAAAATCAATTTCCAATTACTTTTAAGCCCAAGGCTTTTCAGGAAGATAAACTCGGATGGCGGTAGCTAAGAGTACTGCCACAGAAGACAGCATGTCATCCTGGGCTCTACAAGACCTGAATGGCATGACCTTGGTCAAGGTACCCTCTACGCACCCGGACCCCCTTATCTTCCAGGGACAGGCTGGACTTGCTGCCGCCTTCTATCTCTGGGGGCTCCCTGTGCTCCCCTGGTGCATCACTGTATCTGTGACGAGCTGAGGCTGGGAAGAAGGATGTGGGGTGGGTGGGGCATGGCCTTTCTCCCTGGACGTCCTACTGTGATTTGCATGAGAATGGCCTCCACAGGTTCATTTGTTTGGATACTTGGTCTGCAGTCAGTAGAAGAACTTTGGGAAGATGGGGCTTCGTGGGAGGTTTGTCACTGGGGGTGGGTTTTGAGGTTTCAAAATATCCACGCCATTCCCAGTTTCCTCTCTGCTTCCTGCTTGTGGATCCAAATATGACCTTTCCTGTCCTTACTGCTGTGTCTTGCCTCAGTTGGCTACTTGAGAGTCTACACTTAAGGCAGAATGGATGTCAACACTTGGAAAGCCACGTTGAGTACACAAGGGCTGTATGGTTCCCTTTGACTCCACACAAAAAGGGTGGAAGCATGTTCCAGAACTCATGCCTTCTTCTTCTGGGACCATTTGTTTGTAACAAATTTCTAAAAACAGAACCCATGAAGCAAAATTCCTGTGTGTGTGTGTGTGTATGTATGTGTGTGTATGTGTGTATGTGTCTGTATGTGTGTGTGTGTATGCATGTGTCTGTATGTGTGTATGTGTCTGTATGTGTGTGTGTGTATGTATGTGTGTGTATGTGTGTATGTGTCTGTATGTGTGTGTATGTGTGTATGTGTGTGTAGTGTGTGTATGTGTGTGTGTGTGTGTGTGTTCATGTAGATGGTAGAGGCTGACCTCATCTGTTATTACTCAGGAGCCATCCACACCTTTTGTTTTTGAGACAGTGTCTCTCACTGGGACTTGTGGTTTCTCCAGCTTGACTAGATTGACCAACCAACCAGCCCTAGGAACCCACCTATCTCCATTTCCTTAGTGCTGTGATTTCAAGTGTGCACCATCACACGAGCTTTTTCTGTGAACACTGGGAATCGAACTCAGGTCCAGTTTGCCAGTCCAGCCATCTTCCCAGCTTGTGGCATTTATTTCTGAACAGTCTCCAACAGAGGCAGATGCACACGTGTACTGACAGGTAGGAGGTCCCTTCTGACCACATCCTTGTCCTCATTCACGCTGATCATTCTTCATGTTCATACTTCCCGAGGAAACAGATGCTCCACAGACAGGCTCACTGCTGGAGCCTCCCCTGTGCTCATTGTCTGTTGTTCATTGGATAAGAGCCCCAGTGGCCTCTGTAGCTTTCCCCTAGCTCGCTCTCTCTCTCTCTCTCTCTCTCTCTCTCTCTCTCTCTCTCTCTCTCTCTCTCTCTCTCTCTCTCTCTCTCTCTCTCTCTCTCTCTCTCTCTCTCTCCTCTCTCTCTCTCCTCTCTCTCTCTCTCTTTCTCTGTCTCTCTCTCTGTCTCTCTCTGTCCTTCTTTGTCTCTCTGTGTCTCTGTCTCTGTCTCTGTCTCTCTCCTTCCCTCTCTCTGTTGTCCCTGTTACTCTAGGTACCTTCTGACTAGCGTTTCTGAGCTTTTGCTGCCCTATCCTATTGGCACCCGTTCTCTGCAGCAGCTCTTTGCAGTGAGTGGGGCAGATGTGACAGGATCATCTGGGACATTGCAGGTCTGAGGAGCTCCTTCTGTCTTTGCATGAAGACTCAAGAATGAGCTGGACTAGAAAGCTAATTTTTTCTGACCTCTGAGAATTCTTCTGTTTGCCTCATTTCATCTCTGCACTGGGCAAGCTGACACTGTGATACCATTTCTCTAAGGGTTCTGCTTCTCTAACGACATCTAGAATGTTCTCTTCCAAATTCCATGACACCCCAAAGGGTATGTGTATTGCCTGTTTGTGACCCATGTGCCCTTGACTGTGATTTTCATGCGATATTGGTTTTTCTGACTTGATTACAGACGTGACACCCACAGTCTCCGGTCTCTCCATTTTTATTTTTTCATGTCTTATATCTCTACCTCTTCCACATTCGTAGGAGGATATTTCGGCTTTTCCTCTCATGGAGTATGTTGGCTTCCTTAGTGAACCTGTCTCTGAGTCTATCTTTGTGTGTGGTGGTAGTATGTGTGTGTTGTGGTAGCATGTGTGTTGTGGTAGCATGTGTGTGTTGTGGTAGTATGTGCGTGTTGTGGTAGTATGTATGCCGGTGGATGTGGGGGTCAGAGATCAACCTTGTCATTCTCCAGGTATCATGCACTTTATTTCTTGAGACAGGATCTCTCAATGCCTGTCACAGATTTTTTAAAGATTTAATTCTATTATTTTTAATTAACTGTACATGTGCCTGTACATATGTATATACATATGCATGTGAATCCCCAGGATCTGGAGGTACAGGTGGTCATGAAAAGCTCCAATAACCCCGCCCCCAGTGCCTTCTCTCATCGTCCTCTGGGTGAACCACCTTGGGTGAGATTCCAGCTTCCTCTCATAGGAGGAGCAAGTGGGCAACCTGGACTGTGTAGGAATTACAGGCAGAGGCCACCTCCCTGCAATGGTCACCAGGGGCATCCTGGCCATGAGATCTGCTACCACATGTCACTTACCTAATGCGAGCATCACTGCGGCAAGAGGACCTCTGCATGTCAAAAGCAGATTCGTGGACAGTCTACCTTAGTTTCTCTTCTGTTGCTTTGATAGAACACTGGTCCAAGCAGGCAACTCAAGGGAGAGGCTTCATTTTGGCTTACAGTTCCATGGAGTTAGCATCCACCATGGTGGGGAAGGCACGGCAGCAGGAGCGTGAGAGCAGTTCTTTCCATGGCATAGCGGAGAAGGAGCAGGAAGTGGGGCTGGGCACTAAAACATCAAAGCCACCCCTAGAGGTGCACCTCCTCCAGCAAGGATCCATCATCTCCTAAAGGTTTCACAATCCCTCCAAAAACAGCACCGACAGCCGGGGACCAAGTGTTCAACCACGTGAACCCATGGGGCATTTCACATCGCAGCCACACTTCCTGACATCTCTCCTTCACCCTTAGGACCAATCTGGCCACCAACTCCCTCTCAGGGTTTCCAGGCTTTCACCCTTAACTATTGAGTAAGCATGGGAAGTTCTAGCCTCCCAGGCCTGAACTCAAGGCTGAACACTTTTATGGACCGAGCAGGGGTCTTGGAGGATGGGCTCACTCTCCTCAGAGGATTCAATCAGGCTGTGGGGTGCCAAATTGAAGCACCTCAGGTCTGGGTGCCAGACATCTTGGGGATTTGTGCCCATCCTGTCTCTCTCACCAGTGTAGGAGGGCAAGCAGGTGGGCTGCAGACTTAGCTGCCCAGAATGCCTACAATGACCCACAGGTGCAAGCCCTGGGGAGAGGAGGCTGGTTCTCTGCTTGCCCTGGGAGAGATGGAACAGCTTCCGTCCCTGGCTGCACCAGGGCAGCCTGTGTCCATGGGTCCCAGAACGATAGGACAGCTCATGGCACTGTCTAACGACAGAGAGGACTGCCAACATGCATGGCACAGGTGGGGACTGGCCGCAGGGGCTGCTGCTCACAGGGTGACTGACATCATGGCATGGCATGTGCATGGGTTTGCTCACACAAATGCTGCAGTTTGACCTGAGGAAAAGACCACGGTGCAGACACAGCCAGGACAGCAGGATCGGGGCTGGTGGGGTTGAGCTGGGAGAGGATACTTTTTCTTGCGTGTTTCTCTGCTGTTGTTATTAATCACTTAGAATTCACATGGGCTGGCCCATCTCTGGGGAAGTATATGTACCAGCCTGGCACCTTAGAGGGAAATGTGGGAAGCCCAGGCTACAGGCTGGCTTAGTGCCTTCCTTTCCACAGGTGGTTCCTTTTGTCCAGCAGCCTGCAGTCCAGACACCCGTAAAGAGGGCGGCAAATGGAAATGCCCACCTGCTGGGCATGGGAGTAGACGCCTGGGGCTTCTATGTGGGTAGCTCCCCGCTGCCAGCAAGTGCCTGTCCTATCTAGACCAGATGCTCTGCCATTGTCCCAAGAGGATGTACGTGTGTGGCAGGTCTGCTGTCGCTCCCACACATGGGAAACAGGTTGGAAAGCTCAGAGGCAGAAAGGCTCATTCTCCTTGAGAGTGTCTTGTACTGGGGATCGAACCCAGGCCCCAATAATGCTAGGCAAGTGCTCTACCACTGAGCTATGCCTACAGCCTCAAGTTAAGTACAGGTAAATCATGTCAAGAATGTTCTTATCTTTACTTGTAAGACCCCTTTAGTGCCTATTTTTCCTTCAAATAAACTACGCTGTTGGCTCTGTGACGATTTGACCCTTTGATTGATGTCTGCCAGACCTCTCGCTTGTGCCCAAGTGCCTTAAGCAGGGAGCTGTCAACCAAGCAGTCCCTCTTTTGTTAGCTGGCTGGGCCGTCACAGCATTGAGAAACTTCCTAGCCAGCTGGGGCCTCTTTGACCACGGTGCTGCTGGAGTCACATGCCTCTGCTTCGGGGAAGGACCTTCTCCAACCAGGGCTGCTTCAGACAACTCAGAGTATCACAAGCCCCAGGGAACTCTAGATGAAGCTGCTTGCCCTGCAGCTACTCAGGACAAGAGGAAATCACCTCTCCAGTGACTCAGCAAAAACCCTATGATTTATGCAGTGTGATGGTCCTGACTGGCAAAATCCAATGCTATTAACCCATTCAAGGCTGTGGCTTGTGGAATTACACTCTGGGCACAGGTGGCACCTCCCTCTTCTGCTACTCAATCTGGCTTCTCTCCTGCATTCTGATCCCTGGTGTGGCAAAGGTTAGGTCCCATTCAAGGTGTCGCCTGAGTGGCCTTTTACCTATTTTAGTCTTCATTACGGGTACAGTGGCTGAGACAGTTGCACAAGGAGCAGACAGAGACCTGGGGCTTCCAGGGGCAGCAGCAGAATAGTTCCAAAGAGCCACCAGGACCTGAGGGTCTGGAACGAGAAGCTCTGAACTGTAAGACCAGAGGGCAGCTAGAGAGTCCCAGAGGATGAGTACAGGCTAGAGACACACAGAAGCTGAAACTACAGAGTGGGAGAGGCTACGAAGAGCCAGAAGTCGGAGTTGAGCCCTCAGGCTGGGTCTGCAGGAGAGCTCAAGAGACACCTGAGAGCCGAGGGTCCTTATTCAAGTCTCCAGCGCTGTAACTGGATCTGGATGTTGGTGCTCTAAGCCTGGTGAGCCACAGCCTGAAGTGCTCGCAGCAGCAATGAGCCTTAGCTCTGAAAGCTTAATATTCCGAGTCACCGGTTCTCGGGTTTAGAGCTAAAAAGCCTTTCGTTTGGAAACTGAGCTTGTGAGTCTGAAACATAGAGCTGCCAACCCGAAGGGAACTGTTCTTTGTCTACCTGCAAATTCTGTGTACCTCTAGGCAGCTTTTGTGTCACCACCAAGCGGCTTCCGGGCGAAACTTGCAGAGGGACTCCATGTGAATCTGCCGGGAGTCCAGGACTGAGCTCGGAGGCATCTGATGCTGGGTGGACACAGAGCTTACAGCCCTGTAGGATACAGGCTGTTTCCAGTCGGAGTGCCAGGTGCCACCACAGCAGGTGTGGGGTTCTTATCATCCAGGAGTGTTCCACTGGGACACTGTCCCATCTTTGGCTATCTGGGGTGCATTATTGCTGTCATTGTGGTGGTTGCAGGATACCTCTCATGGGACCAGTATGCCTGGATTTAAAGCCGGAGGCTGGTCCTGTCTGGTGTGTGTGTGTATGTATGGTGTGTACATGTACACGTATGCGTATGTGATATGTGTGGTGTGTGTGTCCATGTGCCCTGGGCTCCTGGCTCCCTCAGAGCCACAGGAGACTGAATACTACACAGAGACCCAGGTGATTACAACAGTGACCGCTGGAAAACCCCTTTCCCAGTGCTTTGATCTGTTTCAAGGAAACCAAAACAAAATAAAACCACACCCCTGCAAACCAAAAAACTTGCCAAACAAAAGAATAAAAAAAATCACTCTGGCCTGGAGTTAGAAGAGACTATCACAAATGTTGAGGCCATGATAAAGTGAGGATGAACGCCTAGCTCTGAAGCCCTTCCAGAAGACTCACAGCCAAGCAGGCACGCCGATGTGAAGCTGTACTGTGTTAGCGTGCGGGGATGCAGTTTCCTGGTTTGGTATTTGCACCATCCACTTGCAATACCAAACGGTAAGAGGCATAGATGGGTCTTGGCATCCAGACTTTTCTTTACATGGTGATGCCCGTCGCTCTTGGGAGCTGAGAAGGCTGCCCACCAGTTAGCAGCCAGGGACAGGGCACCTGACCTAAAGCAGAAGGATTAGGCAACTTT
The DNA here is from genome assembly GCF_017639785.1 of Mesocricetus auratus. Taxonomy (NCBI): domain Eukaryota; kingdom Metazoa; phylum Chordata; class Mammalia; order Rodentia; family Cricetidae; genus Mesocricetus; species Mesocricetus auratus. The sequence goes on from NW_024429194.1 coordinate 17,498,635, forward strand.
ACTGACAGCCCAGCCCGTCTGAGCCCTGTCTGCTGTCCTGCCCACAGGACTCCCATGGTATCAGCCTGGCTTACATACCTCCCTCGCCAGCAGAGCCGCTACTCCATGAGCGTCCATCCCGCTGTTTCTCATCATGGAGGTGCTCCTCACAGTGGTCCCCAGGATACCCACAGTCACTTCCCAGTGCCGTTGTCTGCTTCCCTGGATCATCTGGAAGCCAGCTGTGCTGGGAAGTTCGCACACTCTCCTTAAGAATATATAAAAAAAGGGGAACTCCCAGGAATAAAAGGCTAGGCTCTCCTGAAGAGTTGAGCGTGCCTGATTACTAATCCCCCCCAGACCAGCCCTTTCATCAGCGATAAGGCCTGTCTGAATTTAACAGCCACAGAGCTGCGCAGACTGGAGACCGAGGAGTGACATGCCCTTAGACTGCATTTGACGCAAATCCTTTTCACTTTGTGTCATGCTGGTACTTCAAAGGAGCCGGGGATCCCGGAGGCAGAGGGCCGATGCCACCTCCCGCCACCACAGGGATGGCCCTGTGGTGGTTGCATCTTGCTAAGAATGACATCTGGCCTCTGGCTCCCTGTGCTGGACATGGGCTTGCGCGCTGACACCGGTGGCCGGCGCACTCAGCCGCAGAAGACCATGGCGGACATGTAGACTCATCGGGGACACAGAAGGAGCTGATTTTTGTAAGGGATGCAGCTGACACAAAACAGACACAAACCAGACTCAAAACAGACGCAGCCTGTCCTCATCAAGGGATTTGCAGAGAGAAACCCAAACCAGGATTGGATTTTAACAAGAAGCAAACCATTTGCACATGATGCGCAATGAGAGGCGTTTGACATAATGTCTTGCAAATAGCGGCCTGTGATGACAGGGCCTGTCTGCAGACAGGCTAGCGGCGAATCAGGCTTGTGTGCACGATTTCCTGAGCCATCTTTACTACTGTAGTTCATTTTTTTTCTTTCTTTCTTTCTTTTTTTCCCCCTGAAGTGACTGCCTTAGTGAAAATGGTTGCAGTGGTAAGCTACCACCAGGAACAGGCCATAGCCTCCATGATTTCTTTTTTAACCACTGTAATTTGAAACAAATGTATCTGACCAGGAACACATGAGAAGGCTTGCCTCTTCTGACGTGGAAGCCCTAGACATTTCCCGCTTCTTCCTGCCTGTTGCTTAGACAGCCTGCAGTTCTCGCTCTAGCAGTGCTGTCTCCGTCCCCTTGCCTCCTGAGCCCAGCGCTGCACAGCATCACCAGCTTAGGTGACCTCGTGGATTCAGACTTGCCCACCAGTTTCCCACTGCTGCTTGAGCAGGTTCCCACGCCACGGACAGACAGTGACTGGAAATGACATCAATGTGACCACTTCAGTATGCAATCAATTAAGAACGGTGACTGGGAGATGAGACATTTTTACTGGATCTTCAAAATCAGGTGTGCTTTGCCTACAGCTGGTCTCAGGGCAGAGAAGCCACACTGTAAGTGCGCAGTGGCCGGAGTTCTGTTGCTGGCACGGCAAGGTCAGAGAGGTGACTTTGAATCTTCTTATGAAGCGGTTACCGACTAGCGATGGGACAGAAACTCAGGCATCCAGGAGCCCCGTGCCAGCAGCACCTGCTGCTCATGGGCCTTCTAGAACTTTTAGCACTTCGCTGTTGGCTCTGACTGTTGGTATATGTCTTCTGCCCTGCCCCGCCCCCACCCCATTGTCACTGGATGTCAGCGTCATTTCTTCTTGGTGATTGGTGAAGGTCTCAAGCAGGGGTCTCTTATGGAGCATGAAGGTGTTTGAACGGCCCCAGGCTAAACTTGGGGGTCCATTATAGGAGACAAACAAAACTACAGGTAGTAATTGTTTTAGAGTTCATATTGCTGTGATTAAAAACAAACAAACAAACAAAAAAACCCACCAGGACCAAAGGCAACTTGGGGAGGAAAGGGTTATTTCATCTTATGCTTCCAAGTGGCAGTATACCATTGAGAGAAGTTAGGACAGAACCCCAAACAGCAGTAACTGGAGGCAGGAACTGATGCAGAGGCCATCGGGGGGTTCTCCTCATGGAGTACTCAGCCTGTCTTCTTATAGCACCCAAGACCACACAGCCCAGTGGTAGCCCAGCCCACAGCGAGCTGGGCCCTCCCACAGCAATGGTCAATTGAGAAAATGCACCACAGGCTTGCTCTAAGGCCAATCTGGTGGGAGCATTTTCTCAATTGAAGTTCCCTCCTCCAAAATGACTCTAGTTTGTGTGACGTTGACATAAAACTCACCAGCGCCGTAATAAAGTTGAGGACCTTGCAGGGTTCTGTGCCAACAGCCGTGGGGCTGGTACTTCCTCTGCGCCTGGCCTTTAGGGCTAGGTGTGGGTACGGAACACGGGATGCTAAAGCCACCAGCCGTCCGCTTCTCTCAGATCACTCCTGAGGTTTTGTATGGTTCCTTCTTGATATGATTTGGTTTACACTCTACATAAAACTATATGACCCCCTTTATCGTCGTATTGTATTTCTCCCATGCTTAGAAATGTCCTAGAAATGTGTTTGTTTTGATGGAAGAGTACAACAGAAGCAATTCGGAAGCTGGGCACCTCCACTTCAGTGGGCCGTCCACAGCAGGAGGGTATGCTAGGCGTGGACCTTACTCAGGATGACCGCTTGGTTAGGTGAGCTGTGCCATGTAGGGCTCCACAGCTCTAATCAGCATAGACGGCATTTTGCCTGGGAGACTCGGTGATGGGCGGACTGGAGCTCCCGGAGCTGAGGTGCGGGGCTGGTGCCGTGGAGCAGGGGGTGCTGCCCCACTGCTCCTCCGTCTAGGATGTGGTCAGACCGCCTGACTCGAGGGCTGGCAGAGACGATGGATTTAGCGACACAGTGACGCGGCTACTACGATTGCGTCAGGCAGAACTGGGGCAGACTACAGGCTTAGGAACAGAGGCTGAGTAGCCCCTCACTTGAGATGCCAGAAACCTAAGGGGCTGAGACTCTCCTGCACGCCCCAGAGCTGAGCCTGAGGATGTGTTCAGTGACCTCATCTAGTGCTCCTAGCATCCCCAGGCCTCTCTGGGGGTAGGGAGCTCTGGGGGAGACCAGCTGAAACTACCCTCAGACTCCCTAGGGGAACTGGAGCCCCCTGCAGGATAGAAGGGGTTAGCCTTCAGCTCTGGAACCGGCTTGTTTTAGTCTGTAGTCTGTCTGCGCCTCCACAACAAAATATCCGAGACCTGGAGGTCCAAGCCAAGGCACTGGCAGAGCTGGTTTCTGGTGAGAACTGCTTTCTAGGGCCCAGGTGCAGAGAGCAGAGCAGAACGAAGACAGAACTATGACCTGCAAGCCAACAGAAAAGACCCCACTGCTGTGACTTTAGCCCCAGCAGATCAACTTCAGCTCCGGGAGAAGAGATGGACGGAGGGAGCAGGCTGCTGCTTTCAGAACAAAGGAAACAGAAGCTTCACGGCTTGCCTGGGGTGGGCTAAAGCTTGGCAGTTGTCCATTGGTCTTGGGCACAGTTTCAAAAGATGTTTTCTTCTCATGTTCAGCATTCTGGCCTTGAGGTTTGCAGGCGGGTGGGCAGTGACTTAACCTGGGAACTGCTGATTTACTCATCTCGCATAAATATTCTGACCTCGTGGTTTGGTCTGAGATTATGATGAATCCCAGTGACTTCAGTGCCTGAGCTGCTGAGACAGCACGAGGGTGGCATGGAAAAAAATACACACCAGCTCCAGTGGCTGACAGGCAGAGCTCATCCTGCATTAGCATCTTGGACAAAACATTTCTCAGTAATCAACAGCCGAGGGGAGTCTTGTTGAAAGGTTATGGCAATGAAGGATACAGACACAGTATGCAGAGATGCCAACTCTCTGACCCCTCTCACCCTCCAGATATCTTTGGGCTCCAGTGAAGAGTCGGTGGTTTAGCCACCACACCTTAGGGTGTTTCCACAAAGCCATCGGTGTGGCCATGACCACAGCTCTTAAGTCCGCATGACATTTGCACAGAGTTAATGGGAAAATAACAATGTGTCACCCAGCTGCATGGCCTCCTAAGTGACAGGCAGAGCCAGTTATGGGAAGAGGCCATGACTTTGCTCTAATGGCTAGTTTGACATCTGAGGTGGATTGGAGGGAATGAGGTTCCCCGTTTTATCTTCTATGTGACTATTTCAAATCCCACCTGTTGAAACATCCTGGCCTTGTGGTACAGCCCTTCTCCCTCGATGCTGGAGGCCCCGCATAGGGTCCCAAGGACACAGAAGCACTTACCATGCAAGGGATGTTCATTTGGGTCTCCATGTTCTCCAAGTGGGGCAGTCCCTTCCTGGGGTATAGGAGCCTCATGTGGCCCAGAGGGCATCTGGGAGGCAGACAAGGGCCACCCCAGCATCCTAGGTCAGAGACTGCAAGGGGAGTTCGAACGACCTGGCAAGTTCCAAGCAGCTCTGAGGAGGCCTACCAAGGCTCTTAGCCTAAGCCTGTGTCTGGAGGCCGCAGCTCAAGGTTGGGAACAAGGGTTACAGGAGAGATGAACTTGGCTTCCCTTCACATGTCCCCCTTAAGACTCTGGCAGGCACAAGAACATTTGGAAATGTGGCTCTGGGGGAGGCCCATGTCTCAAAGGAGGTTGGGAGGTCTTTGAGATGGACAGACAATGTCAAAACCAGGCTCAGGACCATTTTAATAATCAGAAGTGACAGCCACTAACAAGAAAGGAACAGCCTGTCCCCATGAGGAGGGGATTAGGATGACACATTGCATGGGACCTGAGCTCAGATGGCTTCTGCTTATCTTCACATGATGGTACCCAGAGACGCCTTATGAGGTGACAGCCATGAGTGTCAGTCTATTTCCTTACCTGGGAGGGAGCTAAGCCAGATTCAGGGGCAGCAGGTTTGGCCTCATCCAGGACCTGTTCACCCCTCTTTACCTCAGTGCTGGCCCCTACACCGTGGGCGCTGGGTCTCTGACTCTCTGTCTCTCTAGTCTGCAGACCCCTCTGCTTGTTCCACAGGGCTGTGCGGCTGTCAAGCACTGATGTCCAGGGCTTGTAGGGGATTGGAAGAGACAAGGCAAGGAAGCAGCCCCTCGGCTTGGCCCCTGACCTGATAGCAAAGAGCCCTTCTTTCTGGTGCTGACCTGTGTGCAAACTGAGGCAGGCCTGTCCTGGACAACTAGAAGAGGCCGTGGGTATCGGTCCCAGCCTCCTGGGCCTCCAGTGTTGAGCCCTGTTTCCAGGCCCCATTGTGATCTTACTGGGAGGCCTTGGGGACAGGCTGTGGCGAACAGTGTCTTTTTGTTGCCTTGGCTCAGGCTCCATCCTGGGGTCAGATGGCTCAGAAAGGCCACATTTGCCTTGTGGGCATGGAAGGGGGTGGGGAGGAAGCTGGACCTGCTGCAGTGTGTTGTTATCTCCGGGTCCCTACCCCACATACTGTGTCCCATTCATCCCAAGACAGCCAGGAGCAACGTTCCTCAGGACACAGCAGAGCCCCCACCCAGGAAGGGGATCACATGACATTACCCAACCTGCCAGCAGCAATACTGGTGGAGGGTCCGACAAAAACCGGCCTCTGGGCATTCTTTGCCTGTTTTGTGTGGCCAGAGCCTGGCTGTGGCCCTAATTCTGGAGACCTGGGTTGGACAGAAGGAAGGAATCTGGTGGTGGTGGGGGGGGGGCGGTTGCATCTTTCCACCAATCCTATTTAAAGGTAGCTCAGTACCTGCATAGGAGCATCCATGACCAAAGTGAGGGAGTCTGGGCTCTGCCTGATCCAGGATTCAGCTCAGGTACCTCTGTCCGCGTCTGGCCACCCATCTGATTCAGTTCAGGAGAAGGACCTGCCCAGTGAGAGCTGGTACACATATGTATGCACATCCCCCCACCCCCCAGGGAGGGCTTTCTGATTTCCACCCCATCCAAAGTTTCCGTGCCAGGCCCAGGGCTGTCCTGGAGGAGGGGGGAGGGGGAGGTGCTGCCTCGTGATCCGATTTCTACTGGCTTCACCTTGACCTGTGGGGGTGAGACTTGTCTCTAGTGAGGAGTACCCCTGGTCATGAGACAAAGAAGCTCTTGTCTCTGCTGCACCCTGGTGTGACTGTGCCTGGGAGCTGTGGTTGTCACAGACTTGGTCCATTAGTGGTGGTCAGGATATGACACGTGGCGACACCCGCCTGCTGCAGCTGAGACTTTGAGACTTCGCTCTCTCGTCTTTCACTCTGACACACCCGTGTCAAGCCGCTTCCCACCTTTCTCAAGTTTACATGTGAGGAAACTGGGGCCCCAGAGAGTTCCTTCATGACTGTGTCTGTGAAGACAGCTCCTCCTGAGGTATGGCTTATGCTAAACACAAGCAAACAGAACTCCAAATATCTGCAAAGACCTTTTTTCCAGGGGAGGGTCTCCTCCAGGGCTGGTGTGAGGACATGGCCGTGTCTTGGGGGCAATTAACCCTCTACCTGAAGTTCAAGGTTAGTGACCCACCAAACCCTGACCTGGTTTACTACTGGTCCCTCCATCCCTCTGATTGCTCTGCTCCAAGACCCAGTCCCAGCAGCCTGAGCAACGCATGCCACCCAGAAATAAGGAGCGACCGTGGCTTTCACCTTAATTCCAAGGGTCCCTTTTAGTGTTTCCAATCAGCTGGGCAGTTCCATGATTTTAAACATGACAACTCAGGAATGTCTTACCTCACAGTGCTATGGATGAGGCCAAGCAAGGGACCCAGTTTCTCTGACAGGGCGAGCGGTCATTTATAGGGCACTTGGCAGGTACCCACCCTGATCTGCTAGTCTTCCAGACGCAGGTAAAGCTGAGTTGGTTTCTGTGAGAGCCTGTGTGTCACAGAAAAATAGGGAGGGGATGGTAGAGGCCAGCCATTTGCTTGCTGCTGATGTGCAGACTTATTTAAAACCTGTGTGTGGTCTTCATGTAAAGTCTTTTACCAAGCACACCTGTTGTCAGCATGACGCAGCTGGGCTGTGTCTGCTGTTCTGAGGAACTCTCCTGACCCCCTTTGCCAGAGCTTCTGGCCAGCGGTTCTCTGGCCTGGTGCCAGGGCAGTGAGGCAGGGCAAGGGGACGGAGGTTTGGGAGAGCAGGACTCTGCTTGTCTGTACAGAAGGTGACGAGTCCTACCTGGGGTCTCTGAGCTCTCCTGTGACCTGAGGCATGGGACTGCTTGATTCTCTTCCAGCTGCTGCCTGCCACTCCAAATTCAACCACAGGTTTCCCGTCTCCCGAGGAATTGACATTCTCTGTATTTTGGTTCCTGTTCTGTCTTCAAGGCCCCTCCCTGCCCGACCCCTTATCCTCGATTCCCCATCACCCTAGTGGGTTTATCTGGCATGATCAGAGTTGAACACATATAGCTACTCTGTAATCCACAGGATGCCCTCTGGCACCCTTTTCAAAGACATTTTCTGCATCCTGGACACGCCAACTTTGTGTTCTACCCTTGGATTCCTTGGAGCTCAATGGGTACCTGCAGCGGCACCTGGACATTTGACCGGCAGGGGAAATCGAGACACAGTCACACTGCGCAGGGTGAAAACAGCAGCAGTGATGTCCTCCTTGTGGCAAACAGCACCCAGAGAGCAAATCCCCGGCCCAAGGCCTGAAACACAGAATCCTAGGTGGCAGGCACTCTCAGAAACAAAGCACCAGGGCCACGTGACAGAGTGTGAAGGGAGGAGCTGCAGAAGGGAATCTCCAAACAGTCAGTATGTGCCTTGCTGAGGAACTTGGAAGCAACCCCCCTGGGGCCTATACCACAGGGCACAGCAATTGTTATTCCAGGTTGCTGGACTGGGCCTGGGGCCTGGGACAGGGCCAGGCTGTACTGCCAGTCCTTCAGGATCTCAGAGTCACATTCGCAATGGCGTCCCGCACCTTTCCTCAGGGCTGTGGTGAAGGAGGGGGAACCAGGTCAGTCGTGAGTTCCCTGGAGGACCGTGCTATGCCACTTCACTTGCCCAAAGAGACATGAGCAGAGGCAGCACATTCACCTCTGAGGGAAGTTTACCAGCCAGTGCCAGCCTGTCGGGGCCACGCCCCTCCCTCCCTGGCTCTCCTACAAACACGGCTTCCCGTGTTCCTGCTGAGGGACCACAGTGGGGACTCATGGTGGATGAATGGGATGAAGAGGGCATTAATCTCTGCTGTGGGGGAACCCCTGGGGTCTATCTCAATGTAACCCGGAAACCTCTGCTAATTGGTACCCACAGTAGAATCTCAGATGTGTTTATTGATTGGACAACGTGAAATGTAGGCAGATCAGGATTGAGCTTCACCCTGGAAAAGCAGTCACACACGACCCATGTAAGGAACAGGTTCTGCCAACTCTTCTAAGGGCCTAGACCACAGCTAGCCATCATGGACAGCCACGGACAGTCAGATTGTGTCTGGTGTAGCACCAGGATGCTCCTGGTGGAGCAACCTGCACTGTGGATGTTCACAATGACACCGCTTTGTTGCACGCTCTGGCTTTGGAGGGAGGTCCCACTGTTGCGTGTGTGAACTGGTCAGCCGTGTTCTTTCATAACTGTTCTGAAAACATATTTCCCAAGAAATGGCCAGAAATGAGAAAACGACAGTGGAAGCAATAACAAAGCCAGGAGTAACAGGCTTCCATCACATGACTCAGAGTCTTTCTGGTCCTTGCATTCATTTCCAGTGGCCTGAGGTCGCACTGATGCCCGGCTCTGCCACCCTTTGTCTTAGTTGTCAGGATGGGGGATGTGTAGACATCGAGACGGTGTCTGCCGTGTCACCCATGGCTCAAAGCATCTTCACACTGTAAGTGTCTGGAAGAGGAGTGTCAACAGAAACAATTGACAATGTGGACTGTCAACTTGCTTCCCAGACATCCTGCTTTGATTTGCCCTCCAGGGGCGACATGTTGCCCATGCCTCGTTCTGGGCTCTCTAGCAGCAAATCTCCAAAGTCTCAGCCAATTTTATAGGCAAGCTCTTACACACTTCTCTTCATATTCCACCGAATTCAAGCATTTTAAAACATGACCAATGACTATTTGTATTTCTTTCTTTGAGTTTTATATTTTGTTTTCTTTATGCTTTTCTTCCTGTTAAAGCCCTACTGTTTGGAGCCAGTGAGACGGCTCAGTGAGTAAAGGCATTTGCCACCACGCCTGAAGACTGGAGTTTGATTCTAAGAACTCATATGGTAGACGGAGGAAACTGACTCTCACAAGTTGTTCTCTGACCTCCACAAGTCTCCTGTGATATATCTACACACACACACACACACACACACACACACACACACACACACACACACACTACACTAAGCTTTTGAAAAGCTCTACTGTTGTAAGACTATATTAATCACATATTTCTACTTAACGTGTCAACATCACTACAATGCACAGGGGAGGCATGGAGCTGACCATGGTGGCAGATCCCTTAGCCCTCTCCGCTGCTGTTTGCTCATTGATTGGCATCTTCTGGCCTGGCTTGTCAGGCAAGGGCCTCTGGGTTTCCATGTGTGTTTGGGGTGATGTTCATACTGCCATGCCCCACTGTCACCCTGCCGTGGTGGCAGGGAACTTAACGTCCTGTAGCCTTTCAGTCACTGGGTTGCCTTGGAACTTTCCCTGCCTGGGTGCTCAGTAGTCTTGTGTCCTGTGCTCCGGGCTTTCCTGACCACCCCCACTCTGCAGCCTTTCTTCAGCTACTGTGTTGGAACAAAGGCCTTCTTCCTGCCTTGACCCTCACTCCCTTCGTGGTCCTTTCTGAACCTCTGCAGCCAACACTAAGATGATCAATTTTATTTTATTTTATTTTTTATTTTTTGGTTTTACGAGACAGGGTTTCTCTGTATTGTTTTGGAGGCTGTTGGTCCAGCCTGGCCTCAAACTCACAGAGATCTGCCTGCCTCTGCCTCCCGAGTGCTGGGATTAAAGGCCTGTGCCACCACTGCCCGGCTAAGATGATTAATTTTAACTGTCAACTCAACCCAACCTAGAATCACGTGGGGAGAGAATCTCAATAAGGGATGGTCTAGATAAGTTGGCTTGTGGACGCGTCTGTGGGGATCTGTGTGGAAACCTCTTCTTCATGTGGGAAGGCCCGGCCTGAGCACGGGCAGCGTTTTCACCCCTGAGAAGAGGACGGGCAAGAGAAAGACATTTTTGCTCTTTGGCTTACTTGGCCTTCACTCTTGCTGGAAAGTTCATCTGTTACTTCCACGAGTGATTCCTTCACTGATACTAAGCCAGCTTCTCCAGTCTCCTGACGTGGACCAAAGGTCAACAGCTTTTTAGGAATCTTCTAGGCCGCCAATACCACATTGGGACTGCCGAAGCATCCAGCCTCATGGGCTGAGCACTTTCTGGGTTCTTGGCCTCCCCAGTGTAAGACAGCCATAGTTGGGCATCAATCTATAACACCTCTGTAATGTTCATTCCTTTTATGGGTTCTGTTCCCCTAGAACCCTGATCACCACACGTGGGCAGCTTGTGTGCTTTACTCTGAAGTTAGGTCCTAGTCTCCCCTACTTCATTTCTCAGTTTTAAGCCTAACATTATAAACTGTTTGTACTTTGCAACATTGGGACAAATATCTGACATTTACACCTAAGAAGAACAGATTTAAACTGGGTGGTGGTGGTGTATGCCTTAATCCCAGCACTTGGGAGGCAGAGATAGACAGGATCACCATGAGTCCAAGGCCAGCTTGGTCTACAAAGCGAGTTCTAGGACAGCCAGGGCTATTACACAGACAAACCCTGTCTCAAAAAACAAAATAACAGAGTGGAAGAGCAATGAAAGATATTTTGATAGAGAGAGCTACTATAGGGTTAAGGAGAAAACTGGTGCTAGGAAAATTCCCAATTATCCACAAGGATGAGCACAGCCAGGACTCCCAGCTATAGTGGAGAGGCTGCCAGAACTGGCCTCCCCTGTAATGAGATTGGTGAGTACCCCAATCATCATCATAGAGCCTTCATCCAGTAATTGATGGAACCAGATGCAGAGATTCACAACCAAGCACCAGGTCGAGCTCTTGGAAGAGAGAGGGAGGAAGGAACATATGAGCAAGGGAGGACAAGATCTTGATGGAGAAACCTGCAGAGGCAGCTGGACCAAGTTTGTGGGAACTCATGAACTCTAGACAGAGCTGTGAAGTCTCCATGAGACCAAACTTGGTCCTCTGAATGTGGGAGACAGTTGTGAAGCTTCGGATATCCGAGGGGCCCCTGTCAGTAGGACCAGAGTCTATCCCTGGTGCACGAGCCAGCTTGTTGGAGCCCATTCTCTGTGATGGATGCGATGCTCAGCCTTAATGCATGGGAGAGGAGCTTGGTCCTGCCCCAACCCAATGTGCCAGACTCTTCATGGGAGTCGGTACCCACTGGGAGGATTGGATGAGGGGTGAGCTTGGGGGAGGGGGTGAGGGGGGATGGGAGGAGGGATGGGAGGGAAAACTGTGTTTGGAATGTAAAATGAGATTTTAAAAAGTAAATTACAAAAAACAAAATAAGTTAATTATTTAAAAAAAAGAACAGATTTCTTTTGGTCAGTGGTTTCATAGGTGCTTGTCCATGGTAGGCTGGCTCTGTTCCTTTGGGCCTGAGTTCAGGGCTGCTCACGGCATGGCTACCAGGAAAGAACAGTGACAAAGCACACCTCTCAAAGGCACGTTCCTGGACGCCCTTCTTCTTTTCACCTGGTCCCACATTACAGGGTTCCCAAGGGCTCCAATCTCTCAGCACCTCAGCCTCTTAGGGAGAAATTCCAGATCGAAACTGCAGAACAAGTGAACAAGAGCAGCAAAAATCCAGAGTGCTTTCCTATTATGACTCTGTGAATATTATTCTCTTTTGACCAAAAAAAAAAAACAAAGAATTTACTTATCTTCCTATTATACTAATGTTTTGGGCACCATGCGGAATTTCCTTTAATGTTTGGCCATTTGCCTTCTTGGGACTTTAGTGACTGTCCTACACAGTCTATCTTTGGCCATTTGCCTTCTTGGGACTTTAGTGACTGTCCTACACAGTCTATCTTAGTCACTCATTTCTAAGAAATCCCATCCTGCCTTGGTGCTTCCTCCTGTGATCTTTGACATTTCTGCCGCCCAAGGGCCTGCTGGCCGGGCTGCAGTTCAGCTAGGTTGGTGACGTCATCGTTCCTCATGCCTTAGGCTGTGTCCAAGCTCCTGTCTCTTTCTGTTGTAGCATACTGTTTTATAAAAAAAAAAAGCCATGCGTGTAGATACAGGGAAAGTCGTGGAAGCATGCACACACATCTGGTTGTGATGAGCAGAAGGTCCTAGGACTCAGGAGCCTGAGGACCTGTTGCCTCTTGTCCCCATTGCCCATATTTTCCATTTTAATCCGAGGAAAAGGATGTACTGAAACAACGCCTGCCAAGCAGCAGAAGAAAATCTCTCTGAACCCAGAATTCCCAGGCGGACTCTAGACTCCATACCTGGGACTTCAGTAACCAGGCCCTGAAAATCAGCCATTCTGCTGAGGACACAGCCTGAGAGTTACAAGTGTGTTCACAGAGCCAGCAAGATGGCTCACCAAGTAGTGATGCTTGCGGTACAAGCCCGGGGACCTAAGTTCCATCCCTGGAAGGAGAGGACAACCAGAACAGCCGTTCTCGCTGAGACATTCACCCCTGGATGGAATGAAATACTGTGTAGCTACTGAAGGAAAAAGCAGCAATATAGTCTGTAAAGTAGTGAACTCTGAAAACATTATGCACAAGGTAAAAAGTCAAACAGGAAACAGGATACGTGAATGAGGCCACTCATTTGAAATGTTCACCCCAGGCAAATCTCCGGAAACAGAAAGCAGTTTCGGACCTGCCAGAGGCTGGGGACGAGGAAGGACACCTCTAACGGGGGTTGGTATGGAGAGGCGATGACCTGCTGGTCACGAGTGGGACATCTGCACTGTCTCCTGAAGGTCCTGACCTTGAATGGAGCATTTAAGGTGAAAGATTTTCTAGTGTGTAAAGTGCATCAGCAAAAATTCGCATGCAGGTGGCTCTGTGTATTCCAGCAGCGCCGGAGCAGAACACTCTGGAGGCTTTATGTGTCTGATCCTGTCTTTGCACTCTCTTTGCTCACTGTCTGAGGAGTTACTGCCCGGCACACCCCGTAGACTAGCTCCCTGGTTTGTCCTTTCCCGGACCACGCCTTTTGTGATGACCAATTGGGAGAACACAAGGTATCTGGATACAAAGTGTTTTTAGCTGATGTCTGTCTCCCCAGAAAAAGGCTGCCTTATAGGGTTAGAAGTGCAGTGGATGTTGTAAAGTTGTGTGTGTCAAACGTCTTGAATTAAACTCCAAACATGGTAGGTCGAGTGTCACAGATGAGTGGGAGATAGTGTCACCGGGCTCCATCTCAGACTTGCCTCAACTGTCACCCAGACTTTGTGTTCAACAACTCGGACTTAAAGCTTGCTAATCTGTAGGTGTTTCTCACCCTTTATTCCATTTTAGGAAACCAGCAGGGTTTTGAGATGACTATGTACTTACTCATTGTAACTATTGTTTTAAACATGATGACAAGTGCCTTCTCAGGCCGTGTCCTCAGCAGAATGGCTGATTTTCAGGGCTGGGTTACTGAAGTTCCTGGTATGGAGTCTAGAGTCTGCCTGGATACAGAATTCTGGGTTCAGAGAGAGTTTCTTCGGCTGCGTTCAAGATAGGCGTCTTTTGCCGTGCAGTCTTAGAAATTCCAAAGGGACAAAAATAAAATCCCCAGGACAAAACATGACGAATTCAAAGGGCTGAACTTGATTATAGGTATGAGCAGGAGCCCAGGTGGAAGGAAGGGCATCCAGGACATTGGTCCCCTCTTAGCCAGCGAGGTGCTCGTGGGGTGTCCCTCAGAGGACTGTGCAGGCAAATGTGGGGCAGCCAGCCTTGGTTCCAGGGATGTGGGACTCTCAGTAGGGAGAGGTGTAAGCCATCGGGCCATGTCTTCTAACTTTACCCATCCCACAAGCAGCCATAGAGGAAATGTCTGGGTTCCTGAAGCCTGGGGCGGGGGGGGGGGGGGTGGCTCAGCATGAAGCAGGCTTTCTGCTATGCTCACCTCTCCTCGCTGCTCCGTGTGTGAGGAGACGGAACCAACAGCAGAGACCACACAAAATCCAGGGGTGGCACTGGCTCCTCCTTGCTGTGTAAGCATTGATGTTGAAGCCCTGGTCGAGCCCTGGTTCTCCAGCCTCACAGCAAGGAAGTGGGAGTCGCATTCTCTAACAGGCAGACCAATGGCCACCGTAACAGTTCTGCCAAAACTAATACTACAGGCCAACGAGTCACAGGAGGAAAAGGCTGGGCTGTCATTGATTCCGTTCCTATGTCTTGTGCCCTCATGATTTCCTGTTGTCTGTTTGCCACACAAAATCCAAGATGGTTAGGGGTCCAAGGACAATAATGCCGGGAGAGCTGAGATGAAACCATGACACTTTTGAGACAGCTGCTCTTGTGTCCCTGTGACCACACCTCTGCTCTTGTGTCCCTGTGACCACACCTCTTGACAGAGACAACTTGGAGGAGACATTCGTTTTGGCTCATAGTCTCAAGGCTTTCAGTCCATTATGGTAGAGAAGGCCTTGTGTAGTAGCTCAGCTCATGGCAGAGGGGACATAGAGAAGAGACAGGGAGGGAGGCAGGGCCCAGATGTGACCTTCAAAGGCCTGACCTAGTGACCACTGCCACCATTGAGGCTGAGCCTCTTGAAGGCTCCACAGCCTCTCTGTAAACCAATAACAGGGGCTGTCAAGTCTGCATCCCAAACACCAGACTTTGGAGGGACATTTCATATTTAAACCAAACAACCTTGATGGTCAGGTTTCTTACGTGACAGTCTGGGTTAAAGGCAGCCTTGGACTGATCCCAAGGACCCCAGGCATGCTTCCGGTGACAGTGGATGTTAAGGGCTGACTGGAAGCAATTTTCTCTGCCTCCAGTGCTGCGAGTTGAATTCCTAATCCCTAGTCTACGTGACGTTGTTCAGATCAGTGGTTCTGAACCTTCCCAATGCTCTTTAATACATTTCCTTGTGTGTGGTGACCCCCCCAGCCAAAAAGTTAGTTTCGTTGCTACTTCATGACTATAATTTTGCTACTGCTATGGATGGTAATGTAAATAACTGATATGCAGGAATTCTGATGTGATCCTTGTGAAAGGCTCATTCAATGCCCAAAGGGGTCTTGACTCACAGATGGAGAACCACTCATGTAGTCTTCAGAGATGTCAGTCACGTGGATTAGGGTGGAACACTAATGACAATGACCTTATAAGGTCAGTTTTGGGGACATACAGAGATACAGGAGGAAAGGTGGCCAGGATGTTCTATGTCAATTCAGGCTGCTGTAAACCAAAACCAGCAAATACATTAAGCCAGGAAATTGGCAGTCAGTGTACAGCAAGCACTCGATCCTCTCAGGGAGCCCTCTCGCCAAGACCCTGCCTGCTGAAAGGATCCCCAGACGTCTTCAGTAAGGCTGTGACCCCCATCTATGACCAGTTGCCAAGGTGGAGGTTAGGCTGTGCCCTGCTCTAAGTGACAGCCGTGGTGGCTTCCAGTGACTTCATCTTATAACACAGCAGCTGGTTCCACTGAATGCAAATGCCAGGGCAGAATGACTTCCTCATCTTATTTTTGGAAGTCATCACCCACCTGTCCAGCGTAAGCCACAAAGGATGGACAGACCACATACACAAATAAAATATTACCTCTCCTATGGATTCACCAAATGAAACCAAGAACCCACAGACATCCGAGGAGCCAAAATGATCTCAGAAAAGTAAGGCCTGAGAGAGTATCAAACATGGAGAACCATTTGTGAGGCAATCTTTACCTCTGGATGTAGGAGAAAATGCAGTCATGACCCAACGGCCAGCCTACTTGGCACACCACACTTCTAAATAGGAAGCATGGCACACCATCCTCCTGAAGTCGAAACCCTGAATTCTGAAGAAGTGTGAGTACCCGGTAGCTGGCCAGTTGACCAGTCTTTCCTCTCCACGTCTCCTTTTATATGTTTCTTCTGCCTAGAGACCTGGTGGTGTGAGCGCTCACTGTCCAGTCCGAGGTAATGTGCTCACCAAGCGCGGTCGATAGATGTCCACTGTGTAAGAGGTTGTTCATGTACAACAAAGTGGATGCTGTTCCCCAAAACTCCTGAATGGTTCATCTCTACACCCTTACCGACCCACAGGCAGGCATTTTGCAGTCTTGTCAGGGGAGGCCCGGTCACGAAAACACCTGGGTCAGAGAAGAGGGGGAACACCCAACTTTGGCACCCAGTGACACCCACTACCTAACCTGTCATCATCAGACTGCCTGGCGTATTCACTCCAGAGCTCACAGCAGATGACCCATCAGCTTCAGCACAGCACTGTCTCCTGCTCGGATTCTAGAAGGGAAACACATGCAGATGAGAGGCCACATCAGAGCCACAGAGTGCATGGGACTCCTGGAGCCCCAAGAAGCAGAAAGAGGAAAGAAAGGCTGGCTTTTCCCTGGAGCCTCTGGAGGGAGCCCAGCGATGGGCACCTGAGGCTTCAGACTTACAGTCATTAGAATGTGGCCAAAGCCCCTAGTTTGAGGCAATTGTGGGGGTAGCCTTGAAACTGACACCCAGAATGAAATGCCAGCCCTTCTCTAAAGTGGGGGATGTTACTCAAGAGCTAGAGTAGGGAAAGTAAGCATTTTGGCTGAGGAGTGCCACTTGGTTCGGCGTTTGAAGGCCAATGCGGTGCAGCATTTGCTTTTCGTGACCTTAGGCAAGCACAAGGAAAGCCTCCTGACCAAGGTGCTGCAGCGGACCCCTGAGGCAGATGGACCTGCTGGAGGGAGAATGTCCTTCTTCTGGCGTATGTCAGTCTTCAGATTTTCCTCAGTTCCGTGCACAGGATCTTTGTAAGTGCGAAAGAGGCACTTGCAACGGTTTTTAAGTGGAGAGATAAAATGTGAGAATGTCCTGGCCTGGTGCGGCCTTCTGTCTGTCAAACGGCAGAGCTTCTGTTGCCAAAGGGCTGAGAGGGTCCAGAGCCCACTGGTGCCCGGCCTCCCTTGGCAGAAGCCCTGCTCGGCTGCCTTTTCGCGTCTGCGGCCCCCACCTCCTGTCACTGCTGACTTAATCCATGTCCAAATCTTTGCTTTTACCTTTAGAACAAAAAGCAGAAATGCCGTGGTATTGAGAGACAGATGAAGGTGAAGACGTAGAAACACGACAAAGCTCCTGTTGTCTTCCAAGACACCGCCCTGTGTGCTGTCACTGTCACTGCCATGAGTACATCCCAAGGGACTTCATCCCCTAAGTCCCGAGCCAGAAACCCTGTGCCTTGTGAGCAGGCCCCGGAAGTCAGCAAGGCCGTCGCATGAAAAACTGTCTGGTTTGTCTTCTACCACAGGCTTCTTGGAAGTGCTCTAAAAACAAGCAAAGATTCCTGCAGGAAGTCAACTGCCACTGGAGGTGGGGGACAGCTGGACCCTGTCTAGAGAAAGCCATGGCCTCTGTTACTGAGGGGAGGGAAGTGTCGCAGTAGAGGAGGCACCGTGCCACGGTACGGGCCACGTGGTTGGGGTGGTGGCCGACTAGTGGAGGGAGCGGCCATCTGAGTGTTATTCGTGCAGACACCGTGCCATGCGGACAGCCTTTAAACGCTCACGTTTTATTTCCTGCTACCTGTGGTAGGGTTGGGGTTAAGTCCTTTGGTGCGTAACGGGCCTGCTGATGGCATCAGGCACTTGGCCAGCCTGGACTAAAGCAGGTGTAGAAAGAGACACAGAGGACAGATGGTTTGGGTCTGCAATCTCCAACGTTTGCCAGAGACATTCTCCTGTGTCAGCCAAACCATGGGTCACCTGCAGTGAGGCTGGGCCCGGCATGGAATGCATTGTCATTGCCCTTAATGGGGAGGGCCAGAGCTCTTCTGCTTTTAGGCGCTGTGACAATTGCAGCTTTGCTGTCAGATGCCAGGATGTAGTCAAAGAGCACGGTGGAGAGGGCAAGAGGAGCAGGGGGTTGAGCAACTGTGGGCATCCAGAGAACTCGCAATGATGACGGGAATGGATGAGGGCCGGACTGAGAGGAGGTGTGTGAAGACAGGCTGATGGGCTGAGGCGGGACTGAGCTGTCGACACGAGACATCTTGAGAGCTGTTAAATTCTAGAAATGAAGACAGCACCTGTGTGGGCCTTGAAACTGTGACTAAGACATGCCTGCTGAATGGAAGTGAGTCCCTTTACAGACAAGAATGAGATACAACTGGCATTCTGTCAAAATGTGGGCAGAGCACTGAGGGAGACTGGCATCACCACACTGGGCAGAACTTTCTCCAGAAAGTCTGTCATGCCCCCCCACCCCGCAGCACAACAGATCCAGGATGCACAAGCCCTGGCTCCTAGAGATTCTGGATCACAGACAACACACAGGGCAGGGTGCTTTTCTTAGCTTGTCACTGGCGGAGAGACAGCAGGAGAAGAGCCCTTCACCCTGGACACCGACCAGTCTATGCCAGCGGCCTCCGCTCAATGGCAGAGCGTGTGGGATTGAGGGTGGACATCTCCTTGTCATTCATTCGAGTCTGGTGCTTCATCGTGAAGATGTGAGCTCCTTTGGTCTGAAAGTTCAGCGTGTGGGGGATTTGGGCTTCCAAAGGACATGCTAAGTCTCAGTCGACTTTGGGGGTCAGCTGCTGTTCCATCTGGGGAGACAGTCTCTGGACCAGGTTGGCAGGTGGCCATGTCTGTGGGAGATTATTTTGATTATGTTCATTGACGTAGGAAGTCCCAGTCTTAAAATTGGGTGGCACCATTCCTTGGCTTGGGGTCCTGAACTGTACAGGAGTGGAGACAGCAGGGCAGTCGGCATGCAGGCCTTTATTTCCTCTTGCTTGTGGGTGCGATGAGATGCCTCAAGTTCCTGTCTTGACTTCCCCAGTGATGAACTGTGACCTGCGACCATGACCTTAAATAAATCTCTCTTCCCTAAGTTGCTTTTTATTTTCCAGAGTGTTTTTTTTTCATATCAACAGAAGTGAAACTAGGACACCAGTCAAAAGGCCGGCAAGACGGGGAGGGGCCATCACATTGGCAGGGAGACCGGCTATCAGGAGGAGACACGGGAGCAAGACAGAATTGCTTGTGTCTGGTGGGACTTTGAAGTATTAGTGGCTGGGTGGCACTGGGCAGGAGATCTTGGTAACCCACCATTTGACCAGAGGTGCTGTGGGGGGGTGGCCGGGTCCCAGATGGGGAGCGGGGACACAGCATAGTGGTGTCTCTTCCATCTTCCTCCCTGCTGCAGCTCAAGAGCACAGAGCAGAGACCCGTGGGTCCCAAGGAGCTGCGCCTTCAGGGCCTAGACTGCCAGGCTGCTTTAAGCTGAGTCTCTCTGGGGGAACTTCTTTGACTGCAAAGGAGCTGTTTTTACACAGCATAATGCTCACCCCTGACCCAGTTGGCACCCATGGACTCTCGGTGCTGTCCCTGTTTCCACACACAGGGTGCTGTCCTGGGTGCAGTCCCTGTTTCTGCACACAGGGTGCCATGCCGTCTGCAGAGGTGAGTGCAATAGCCACATCAGCTTCTTCTTGGCTCAGCTGCTTTCCATGCCCTTACACCGTGAGTCTTAAGAGTCTAAGGCCCCCTGGAAAGTCTGTTTCTCACGACAACCAGTCCCACAGGTCTTTCTGTATGATGGTCAGCTCACCAGGAGGTGAGAGCTAGCCACTGTCACCCACCATGCTCCTCCTTTCCCCCTTCCTTCCAATGTAATCAGATCATTTCAACCTTTGTAGCAGCAAACACTCCACATGTGTAACACCTCCTACAGGGAGGAACCTTCATAGGGAGTACCTTACTGTCTTAGAATTTCTATTGCTGTGAAGAGACACCATGACCACAGCAACTCTTAGAAAGGAAAACATTCAATTGGGGTGGTTTGTTTATGGTTCAAAGATTCGGTCTATTATCATCATGGTGGATATGGCAGCATGCAGGCAGACATGGTGCTGGAGAGGTAGCTGAGAGTTCTACATCTTGACTTGCAGGCAACAGGAAGTGGTCTGAGATACTGGGTGTGCCTTGAGCATATACGAGACCCCAAAGCCCGTCTCCACGGTGATACACTTCTTCCAACAAAGTCACACCTCCTGATAGTGCCCATTCCTTTGGGGGGCATTTTCCTTCAAACCACCACAATCACATAGCAGACATCTCTCACAGGGAGGACCTCACACAGGGAGCTCCCCACATAGAGAGCACCTCACAAAGGAGGATCTCAAACAGGGAACACTTCACACAGGGAGGACCTTAAACAGGAAGCCCCTCACACAGGGAGGATCTCACACAGGAAGCCCCTCACACAGGGAGCTCCTGACAAAGAGAGCATACAGCACAGGGAGTACTTCACACAGCAAACACCTCACACAGGTAGCGCCTCATGCAGAGAGCTTTTCACACAGTGAGCACCTCACACAATGACACTTTATACACCGAGCACCTCATACTTCACACGGGGGAGCGCCTCACACAACATCCTTGTTTCCCCTGACACCCGGCATCATAGCAGCTGTCTTTCTGTGGTCAGCCTGTGGCTTTGTGACACCAGGATCCTCTTCTTGGCCTCCTCTTCTCCACCTCCAGATGCCTTCATCGTTTATACTTCAGCATCAATGTCTGGATTCAGTCCTGTCTTACACAGAGACCACCCTAATTTGGGAGGTAAGTATTTGCCTTTTGGGCACCCAGCTGAGATTAACCATAGCAGAGTAGCTTTCTTTTCTCCTGAAGCCTCAAAAGTCCCTGCTCCCCTGCCTGAGGCAGCTGGGATGGTTTGTCTTCAGAGCTGAGGGTGTTGGTCCTTGGGGGTGTTGGGAAGGATCAAAGTTCCACAGCCGGGCTGTCTGCTGCCTACACACACCAGTGTGGCCATGCTCCTCCCTTGTGACATAGGTCTGCTCCCCAAGTCTGTCATGTGGATGACACTCCTTGGTGGTGTCTTCCTGTGTACAGAGACCATGACAGGGACTCTGTGCCGTCTCCCACTGCCATCTTGCCGTCAGCATTCATTCAGTCTCCCTCAAGCACATTTAAGTCCCGAAGGCATCTCCCCTTTCTCTTCCTGACAGCAGGTCTGTTTTGTGTAGCTTCTCATGCTGCGCTTCACGGGGTCCAGATGGAGTTCTGTGATTACTGGCCATCACTAGCTGGCAATGGGGCTCTCTCCCCTGTCCAGGAAAACCTGCCAAGGGCTCGGCCACACACCTTGCAGATGTGGAGTGCAAGATCCTAACAGCTCGTTGCATTTGCATACCTGGAGGCAATCTAACTCCCTGACACGGAGCTCACCATCACATCCTTAATCCAGGGACTTGTATCCTACGGCCTTTTATGAAAAAAAAAAAACATTGCCGGGATACTTGAGGGGTCCCATCTGAGGCAGCTCCCCAGGAATTCTGAGAAGGTGGCCTTAGAGGGACTTTCTCAGGACCCTTTGGACACATGGGATTTCCTACATTCTCTCTCTCTCATGGCTGCAGACAGGAACTTGAGCTGGGAAACGTTCACCGTCTTTTCTCCTTGGCGATGCAGGCCATAGAACAAGGGTTTGAAAATCCCAGCGTCTGGGGTGGGCAGATGCAGTGAGGGCTCACCCAGGGTCAGGAGATCTCTCTACCCACAACTTCCTGCTGCTGTGTCTGCTGCTCTGTGCATTGCAGACCTGCAGACCTGCAATCCTGGATGATCCTGGTCTCTGGCACGTGCACCACTGATTCGTAGCTGATTTCGGAGAAGCAAAAGAGCTGCAGAGTATCAGTCCTCGGGCTGCAGGCACTCCATCTCTCTTCCATTCTTGCACGTGCTCAGCCACCCCAAGCATGAGGTGCATGAGTCTGCTTCACATAAAACTGGGACAATACCTGCTGTCGAAATGTCAATCTTCCTCCGTTTCCCAGGCAGCGACAGTGGCCCTGCTCTGCCCTCCTTGCCCCTCCCCAGCATATGCGCCTACACCTGGACAAACATGCACATACTTGGCAGCAAAGAAGTCTCAGGCAATCAAGGGCTCTCTGGACAGGAGGAAGGATGCTGTTTAATGCCTTTTCTCTGGCTTTCCACTTTGACCAGATCGTCCTCACATCCCCAGAGGACCACAGGCCATTGGCATCCATGGCGCTATGCACTTTTGGCTTCCATCCCCTTGGGCCCTAAGACCCTACACCCACCTAGCCTACCCTGGGTTGGTCCCCCTCGAGAGTGTTACAGTGGTTCCTGCCCGCAGGAATTTATGCTGGTGCCAGGGATGTTAACTCAGAGTGAAGGGGCAGCTGAACAGCACACTCGTTTCAACCCCTAAGACTTTCCTCACGCCCCAGAGCCAATCCTGCTTTCCGCCCCAACCCCCAGGTGAGGCACGTTAGCCATCGCTGACAGCACAAGCAGAGGGAAGGGCAGTCTTCCACGGGATGGAGTGGGCCTGGCTCCTGAGGGAGACACCGCCTTGGACCACGTTAGTGTCTCTGAGCTGATCCAGGATGTTGCATTCTGAGGACAGGAGGACATGTTCATGTGACAAGGACTTGTCCAGAGCTGCCTAAGACAGATGCAGTCTTAGTGTATTGAGGGGGAGGACTGTCTTCCTGAGCTTCCTTCTCCCTGGGGACCCTCAGGTACACACTGACTTGGCAGGTTTCCCAACACCTTCAGACAATTGACTTCTGCACACAGAGTGAGCCTGACCTTCTCGTTGTTTCCAGGTTAGTTAGCGTTGTGTTGGAAGAGGGGGAGGGGCCTTCTTTTCACTGTGGCCTGTCCATCCACCCTTCCTTCTAGTTGGATGCCGCTGCTGTTTCTCAGGGAAGTCTTCTCTATGCAGAGTCCTAAGCATTTTCTCTTCCGCTGCATTCGTCAGTGTTGCAGGTTTTCCCTTTCACAGAGTCTTCCACTCTGAAGCTGATGGGTGACTCAACAGCGTAGGGTTCCAAGGACAGAGACACTGTCACTCATGCCAAGCTGTAAAGTTCCTTTTGCAAAGTCCTTTGTTTTAAAACTGGTAATTTGCATACAATTCTGGTCTAGTAAAAGCCTTTTGTTTTTCTGTCTGGCTTTTATGACAGGCAGTTGGTAGAGCCCTTGTCACCCTTGCTTGTCTGATGCATTGGAAGGTGTCACTCAGCTCAGCCTCTGTCTGTGCTTGTTAAAACTCAAAAATAAAATGTGAGGACCGTGGGAGGAGCAGTGACGAGGAATCCAGAGAGCAAAGAAACCCTGGACCTCTGCAGGCTCCTAGGGAGGGTGGCTGGGATAGCTCCGAGGGCTGCCAGAAGAAATGGTTTCATTCCAGCCAAAGTACTTGGAATTATAAACCCACTTGTAGGTGGTCTGTCTTAGTGACTTTCCCATCGCGGTGATAAATCACCATGACCAAGGCAACTTACAGTTTATTTGTAGTGTTCAGTTCCAGATGGTTAAAGTTTATCACCATCACAGAGCACGGTGGCAAGCAGGCAGGCAAGGTGCTCAGAGCTCACATCCTGATCCACAAACACAAAGCAAGGGGCGGGGGGGGGGGTGGTAACTCAAAATGGTGTGAGTATTTTGAAACTTCAACACTCATCCTCAGTGATACATCTCTTCCAGCAAGGCCACACCCCCTGATCCTTCCCAAACTGTTCTACCAACTGGAGACCAAATGTTCTGACATACGAGCCTATGGGGGCCATTCACATTCAGACCACCACATGGACACAGGATTTACAAGTGCTGTAACTCTTATGAAGGGGAGTTCAGGCTTAGGGAGAGCATGAGGAGTCACTAAGCATGAGCAGGCATGGGGAAATAAATGTAGGCATCCAAGGATCTTTGTTCTGCTGAATATGAGACTGGGCTTGTAGAAGAGCCTCTGTGTTAGCTGACCTTCCAAAACTTTACAAAATACTCCAGGTCATTAACTGCCCCCCAAATGGGTTGTTTCAGCTCACAGTCTGTGGGGTTCCGGCCCATTCATTGGTTTTAAGCTCTGGTGGGCGAAAGATGGATAGGCAGAGGAACAAACCCACTTACATCACTAGTCAGGACATGAGAAAGAACGGTGGTTCCATCAAACTGGAGGCATGGGGTGTCTCTGTCCACAATGGCAGAGAATAAGGCAGTGGCATGGGCCAAACAGCAGAGAACTGGGCAGGGACAGTGGCAGATATAACCTTCGAAGACTTGCCTTGAGTGGCTACTTTTGGCAGCCAGACCCTACCTCCCATAGGACCCACAACCTCAAATACTTGGGAGACCACTAGCTAGGGGCAAGAATTCGAAATATGAGCCTGAGGGAGACATCCATATTCAAACTATGACATCTCACCCCCAGCCTTCTAAGTCATATGGCTTATACAACAAAAGGCATCCAGCTCAACTTCAAAAACCCCCATAGTCTTACTAGGCCTAACACTGCTAAAAAAATAAAAAACAATCTCTTATGAGACGCAAGGAAATCTCTTAACTGTGAACCCATGTTAAATAAAAAAGGGAACCTTAGAATCTTCCACCATACAATGAAACAGAGTAAGGCAGGGATACCACATGGAAAAATTGGACAAAAGCAGGGCAAAATGCCAGCAGGGAAAAGACCTCATCTTGTAGCTCTGTGCTCTGTATCTGGCCATGCAGTGGCATCCTTTGAGCTCCGTCAGACTCAGGTATCTCCTCTAGCTTTTTTTCCCATTGCTGTGTCAGATACCAAGACCAGCTGCAACTTAGGGGAAGAAAGGGTTCATTTCATCTTACAGATTACAGTCCATCACTGAGGGAAGTCAGGGCAGGAACTCAAAGCAGAACCTGAAAGCAAGTTTGCTATTCCACACAGCATTGTTTCTGACCAGGGAACTAACTCATAGTCAAGGAAGTACAACAGCGATGATGGAGAAATGCAGCTTAAGGGTTCCTAGGCGAGCTTGTATGCAGTTCGCTTTCTTATATAGGTCAGAACCACCTTGCCAGGCAACGGTGCTTCCTGTGGTGGGTTGAGCCCTTATACTTTAACTAACAATCGAAAGAATCCCCCACAGACAAGTGCACAGGCCAATCTGACCTGGGCAACGCTTCAATTTAGACTCTTTTCTCAAATGACCCCAGGTTGTGTCAAGTTCAGTTGAAGCTAATGAGGACAGCATCCCCAGCCCTGAAGTCCTACTGTTTGCATCACATGTGACCTCTCAGGCTGATTTCCTTGGTGAACCCCAAGTTTCTGGCCTCTCCAACATCTGAGAACCACTGCCCTAAGAGTGACTGGGGAGACTGGATACGAGGTTATTGGCAACATTAGGACTCCCCCACACGTGCAGAGAAACCCAAGGAAAGATGTCGGACCTCCGAGCTTATGTCATGGACCATTGGCTGCTGCCCTGCATGGCCAGATTCCAGGAGGGGACATCCTCGTCACTCCAGAGGGATCCTCTGAATGAGTCAGCTTCAAGCCTCCAGCGAGAGTCAGATAAACAAGGTTTTAAGATATGGATGGATTCTTAGGTCCCTGAACAATGAAGATCAAGGGGCTCTAGGGGAGGGTGCTAGGGTCCTTGTGTACACACCATTTTGAGATTCTGGGAACACCACACTAACTGGGCTTCAGCCCAACAGCAAACTACTTTAGCCCGACCCCTTTCGTAAAGCTGAGAAGGAATACATCTGCATGACTGTTGCTGGGTGAAGGGTTTTGTTTGTTTTGGTACATTTTCTGTATTTGCTAAATGTCCTATAGCAGTGATGTATTTCTCTGAGAGTAGAAGATCTTTTCCTTTCGAGGGTCTTGATTAATAGGACAAACACTGAAGCCTACAGGCCACAAGTGTCCATCACTGAGAACTGAGACTGTGACTTGGCTCTGTGCCGACATGGGTGACTTCCTCGCAATTGCCAGATAGGACGGAGCAGCCTGCGGGCGAGACACAATTATCTGCTGGCTTCCAACCAGTGATTCATGGTTTTAGATCAGCAGTTCTCAGCTGATTTTTCAGGTCACTGCCAGGGCCCTGCTTGTGTCGGGGTGGTAGCTGTCCGAGCTACTGGGCTAGAGCTTAGAGGACAGGAAAATGCTAATTATGTTTTGTTAATTCATTAAAAGTTAACCACAACAAACTCATTACACTCCAGCACAGATACTATATTCTTATGAAGACTATAAATATTTTCCAAATAAAAAGGATGGAGTAGCACTACTTAGAAATTTATTTGCTTATTATTTTATGTGAATGTGAGTGTACATGGCA
This sequence comes from Mesocricetus auratus, assembly GCF_017639785.1. Classification (NCBI taxonomy): domain Eukaryota; kingdom Metazoa; phylum Chordata; class Mammalia; order Rodentia; family Cricetidae; genus Mesocricetus; species Mesocricetus auratus. The sequence goes on from NW_024429194.1 coordinate 17,524,903, forward strand.
TGGACTCCCATGACGACACAGGGGTACATACCTGGAAATCACTGGCAGAGGGAGGTTGGTTTATTCCTCCTTCTGTTTGAGTCCTGGTTGTCAGTCTTGGCAGCAAGTACCTGTAGACGTGAGGAGAGTTCAGTAGAATCTGTTGATAATTCTGGATGCTGTTCTTTGAAATTAACTGAAACCTGACATGTTAGTGTCTCCATTAGAGATTATGAAGGTGCATTCAAGACAACATTTCTTTGTGGCATAGCAATTCAGAACTCCGTTTGGACCTTGAATAGATTTTTGACTGATTTTTGTAGAGTCAGCCATTGGTCATTTGGGGAACATGGGCTTACTAGCCTGTGTGAGTCTCTCTGCCTTGTGTGGCCTCCCCAGTGCTGGACCGTCTTATCATGGCAACACACAGCACATAGGAAAGCCCTCATGTACTGGTGTTGCACATAGCTCATAATGGGAGGTTTTCACAAGCCTGTTTTTTTGGGGGGGGAGGAGCCTGATTGTTAATATTGGCATTGTTCAATCTGCTACCTTTTTTTAAGTCAAAATTTCATTTTGTTCATTTTTGAGAAAAATGTCTGCTAAATACAGAGTCTGATTAAGCACAGTTTGATCTCTGTTACATCCTTCATAGTTCAAGGGACAGACAGACACACAGAAAAGCTGGGTACAGTTATGCTGAAGTCTCTGATGGAGAAAGCACAGAACCCTGGAAGCTCAGAGTATTTATTACATAGAGTTGAACAGAGTTGAAGGGTTATTGCACACAGTTGAACAAGGGGGTGGGTTAATTATGTATAGATAAACAAGGAGGCAGGGTTTATGGGATACAGCTGGATCAAGGATGTATGTTAAGCTCTGGCTCAATGTGGGTGACGAGAAGACTCTGTAGTGATGGAACACTCCTGGGCAATGGAACTGGTCTATGGGATGCTGAGTTGTGCTGGTACAAGGCCACGGGACTGGTACACTGAATGCTGCCCTCTAATGGAGCAAGGACAATGGAACTGATCCAAGGACAATGGATGCCACAGCTCCTCCCCCATGAGCAATAGACCATGCACTTGAATACCTGATGGGGCAGAGGACAGTTAAGGGACATGGGCACAGAGTGCTGTAGATCTGGTTTCTGAAGAATGTGAAAGGCCATTTTAGTTCTCAGATGAGGGAATCCAGCAGGGATTTCCTCCTGGTCATAGCTCCTGACAGCCCATTACCCTTCATGGTCAGCCCTGGTTCATTCTACCCCAGTACCTCTTGACTTCCTGAGCAGAGGGACGCATACGGGACTCCCTGAAGCTTTGTGTCCAATGAGATTCCGTTCCTTTGCGAGTGACAGGTCCTTGACCTCTGACCTCTCTGGTCAGCAGCCCGTTTCCTTTCTGCAGGATCCTGACACACTTGTCCTCACAGGGCCTCAGCTGGTTGGTTCCTGGGGAGCAGCTACCTGGTGCATCCTTCATGCTAAGCACCAAGGATCCTGAATGAAGACACAAATTACATAAAAAGAGGGAAGATGAGAAGGGAAGGCTTTTGTCTTAGATTAGGAAAATTACATATCCCATTGGTTGTTTATGGCGAATGCCTAAACATTAAGATAAAAAGCCCTACATTTCTGGTGCATGCCAATCCTTATGGTGTAAATATTCCACCATGGTTGGAATCCCACAGTCGGCAGTGCTGTCTCTCAGGAGCTGGCACTCATAACCAGTGTGCAGGCCCGGCTGCTCCCCCGGCCCCTCTTAATGAGGCATGTGGAGCTGTGGCTTCAGGTTCAAGTCCCGCCATGTGACAGAACCAGAGGGGAGAGCACTGAGTCTCTTCACAAGCTCCCAGGTTCTGGAGACATGACAAAGAAAGAGAAAAAGACAGACTGAGGCAGAGGCTGCCTCAGCAGAGCCGGGGTTCCCATCTCTGTGCCAGGAATCAGCTCCCTGTGCTGAGCAGCTCTGTTTGAACTGAGAGGCAGCAGATTCTCCGACAGTCCGGGGTGCTGCAATTCTTGGCCCCTCAGGCTCACGCGTGTATTTGGAATATCTTCCCTGTCTGTTTCTCCCTCTGCCCTGAAGGCCTTTGACACCTGACCCTGCCTACTGCAATCCTTGTTACACCGTCTGGCAGAGCTGGGCTGCTGTGACGTTTGAGCAAGTGAAAGACTTACTTCTGCTTCTTGGTCACCTCTAGGCTTCCTCCACAACTCCTCTGGAGCGAACCTGCACCCACATTTCCTTGTGGGGACAGCCAGCCCCAGCACAGCATGCTGTCCTTGACTTGGGGCATCTCAGTTGGGCACTGGATCTCAGGAGCAGGACAGGGGCCAGGAAAAGTGCCTTCCTACCCCAGGCTAGAGGGTGACTGTGTGTCAGAGGCTTCACAATAGAAACCATGCTGCTTGACAGGCAGTGCAAACAACATGCCCCAGCTCAGGGCTTGTCCCGAGCGCCCCAAACCTTGCCACACCACCAGGGCTATGCATATGTCTGAGGGCTTTGTAGGAAATCTGGAGCCGGCAGATGGGTTGGAGTTAACCCTGGTGGAGAGGCAGGGACACTTGATTTCCTTTGGCACCCCGCACTGCCACCCCTAACACTCATGACCATTTTAGCACTTCTATCTTGACTTCTGTGTCAGACACAGAGCCCTTAGTTCACAAAAACCTTTTTGAGCTGGAAAAGAACTACAATTCCCTATGGTAGTTCTCAGTGTGGTGGAGACTGGCCAGAGTCGCTTTGAGGCAGGCCCATCCACAAGATCAACCTGGTCAGGCCTCAGGTCCTCGTTTCTGAGCTATGTAAGCACCAGCATGGCCTATGTGGCCTGCTCCAGGCTGTACGGGGCCTTGCTGCTCTGGTGAGATATTCAGCCTGGACCCTGCATGCACAACATTGTTAACTGGATATTTCTTATATGTTTGACTCGGGCCATGGAATTTTCATGTGTGTGTGTGTGTGTGTGTGTGTGAGAGAGAGAGAGAGAGAGAGAGAGAGAGAGAGAGAGAGAGAGAGAGAGAGAGAGAGAGAGAGAGACAGAGGTAGGCCTGGCCTGTGTATCTGGGCTCAACAGCGACAGTGATGATCTCTAGGGGCTGTGGTTCAGTGCTGTCCCTTGAAGGGAATTAGGGGTCTGCTGCTGGCTATTTAGAGAGAAGGTCTTGGGTTAGACATGGGCTTGCTCTTTCTTCAGTGGGAGATTTACTCTGCACCTCCGGTAGGGCCATCTGAAGCCAGGTCAGAAAAACCTATGGCAGAGGTAATTGGACAGGGCTAGAAGGGATCTAGACCCTCGGGAGGCAGGGTGTCCTCTTGCCAGGTCTTCATCAAGCCCGGTGTCCTATTATCTACCAGGAGGGCCTGGAGCAAGACTGTAAGCAGAGGTATACGGGCTGGAAATCACCAGGGACTTTCACAGAGACAGGGCACTTGCAGGCTTCAGAAGGGAAGCCTCTCTTCTCAGATCTTTTCTTGCTTTGCTCCGTGGCCCAGGGCAGGGTGTTAGCTGCTTCCTAAGAGAGCTCCAGCTGAGGCTTCCCAGAAGCTATAGCGAATCTTCCTCTGGGTTAGCTTAGATCCTGTTTAACCAAGCCTTTCGTGTGTCCAGAAAATAGTCAAAAAGAACAGACAGCATGGGGAAAAGGAGGGGAGGAGTGAGGGAAAAGAGGAAAGAGGGCAGGAGAGAAGGAAGGGGAAGAAGAGGGGGAGGGAGGGAGGGAGGGAGGAGAGAGGGAGTGGATGGGAGAGGAGAAGGAGAGAAAGGAGGGAGAAAAAGAAGGGGAGGGGCAGGAAGAAAAGAAGGAAGAAGGGGAGGGATAGAAGGAAGGGAAGAGAGAAAGACAGGTATAAGTAACCCCTAGGACCATCTTCTCCCGGCTCCCAGGCTGCCACTTAATTCCTCTACAGCTGTCAGAACACTGTGGATTCCCCTCCCCCAACACCCCTGCACTGATGCTTCTGTGTTTTACATTTAGAGCTTTCTATGGAGCTTGGCCTCCTGGGATCTACACCACTTTCTCAGACTGATCCAAAAGTTGGCACCATCTGCTCATTGGTGGGCATCTCATGGGCTCCAGGACTCTGTAACTGCCACACACATCTCGGTAGGAGTCTGTGGTGGGCTTCTGGGTTGGGGACAGAGGCTGCACGTGGGTTAAGTCATCAAGTGTCCCTTTGCTGGGAAGCCCTGGTGCCCAACTGCTCTGCCTTGAGTTTCTTCTGTCTGGGGAAAGCTGAACATTTCCTGGGTTGACTCTGTCCACTCTTGAAAGGCCCTCCTGTGGGATCAAGACCATGTAGTTACATTAGAGTGTCCCAAGAACACAGCTTTCTGAGGTGAAGACTTGAGGGGTGGCCATGGTAGGAATCTGGACGCAGTTATCAGGGAGATCTCTGGGGTCAAATGTTGGTCATCTGAGCCTCCTGCCCATCCTTTACTCTGGGGCACAGCAAACCTTCTCAGTCACCCTAGGAGTCACACCCCACAGGCTGCCACGGGTTCCCAGAGAACCTTCTAGATGGTCAACAGCTAAGTTCCCCCCTGCCACTCTTCACCGAAGTGACTGTGGTCACTAGCTAGGACCTCAGCGGGGACAGGTTGCTTTCTGCTTTGTTCTTCCATGAAGCCCCACTGGGAACTGTCTATGATTCTGTCCCCTGAAGTCTTCCTGGAAGAGCGTAAGCTCTGTGTGGGAGGGGCTGACAAACAGGCTCCCCTGATGGAGTTTGCTGGCTAGTACATCTTAGCATCTGTAGAGGCTGGGTACCAGGCCTCCCCAGCAGAACATAGATCCCTTGAACCTCTGCTAGCAAGCAGAGAGCTCATCTCACGGAGGACTACAGGGAAGCAAGGAGAAACAGACCCAGGGGCTGCAAACAGGTGTTCCTACTGGAGCCCCATCTGGGCCCACCTGCGTCTGACAGGCTCAGAAATAGCTTCACTGGCTAGACCAGAGGAGACCCAGAGCGCTGAGTGGAAAGGGTCCTGTCTCTAGCACAGAGCATGCGCAACAAACAACCGGACCAGCATGGGGGGTCCTTTCAAGACAAGACCCATCCTTTGGAAGGGAACTACCTCGGCAGGAGTCACCAGAAATGACACCTTCAGACTGGTCTGCAGACTTGAGCCCTCCATACTGGATTACTAGCGATGACTCTGAGAGGCAGAGAATGCTCTGTGTTGGTTTGGGGAGGGAGTGGTCACCAAGAACCCACCCCAGTCCTCTACCCTTCCACCAGGCCAGCAGGAACCAGGTCTTCCAATCTAGGGAGGGAGACGGGACCTTGCAAGGGCTGGCAGCAACAGCCCTTCATGAATATGCATGAGGGAGGTGCCCCTCTGGGGGCCGTTCCCACCCGCCAAGGCACTTATCTTTGGTGGTGAATAGGGTGCTATTGTGGGCAGGGCTTCAGAATTTTAATGACTTGCAAAATATAGTTAATTATGTAAAAAGACATCTTCTGCACTTTTTCATGTAAATGAGACAAATTAATTGGCTCTCAGTAGTTTCGAGAGCCGCGGGTCTCAGGGGGGGAGGGGGAAGTCCTTGATGGCGCTGAAGTAGGTGCTTGCTGAAAGCAAGGTGAAAAGCAGACACAGAGAAGGGCAATTTCTGATCCATTTAATTAATCCCATCACTAAACCCGCTTAGCGTTTGTAACTCAAACCGTGAGAAAGCGCAGCCTGCGCGTTCTCGCGCCACAGCCAGTCAATGGGTATAGCCCAGGAGCCCCGGGGGCTGCTGGGAAAGGTTGGGGGGCAGGGCCCTGAGGCAGCCAGCTCCACCAGGCCCTGGTCCTTAGCCAAGTTCCCAACAGTGGCTCTGAAGATGACTTTGGGGGTGCGGGGGGAGGTGGGGGAGCCGTGTCCTTATTGGCTTCAGGTGAGACAAAACACTGAGTGGCAAAATCTGATGCCCTCGAGGTCTTGCAAGGACATTTCTCCAAAGTGACCAGCAGGCACAGGGAGAATAGGGCACCCCTGCTAATCACTGAGAGTTCAACCATGCAAAGATGCCACCTCCAGCCACGATGGCTATGATGGAAACCGCAGAACACGAGTGTCGTCTGTGCGCTGCTGCCGGGGATGTAAGGAGACGAACCCACGGCAGAAAGCAGTTTGGTGCTTTCAGAAATAGTTGGATGCAGAGCCACTATATGCCTTAGTGACTCCCCCATGGCATGTAGACCTGGAAGTAGGAGCTCAGAGATGTTTGCACACAGTGCTCAGGCAGCATTGTTCACAAGAGGCAAACAGCCCAGATGTCCATCAGAGGGTGAGTGCATGAGCGCGAACGAGGTCCATCCACAATGGAACATTATCCAGATATTCGAAGGAAGAAAATTCTGACACGGAAGACTCTTATAGGGACACTGTAGAAAAAAAAGTGACAAACCTTCTCCAAGGTCCCCAGTAGAGACAGAAGGAAGGGTATCTTGGGGAGCACAGGAGTTTTGGCTGCAGATGAATGTACTTGGTGTTCAGGTACTGTCCAGTAGAAATGTTCTCTTTGAACTTGGCCCTTTGCCAGCATTATCTGCAGCCCTTGTCCGAGTCCTCAGCAGAGCAGCAGCCAGAGTGCCAAGGGACACACCAGCACCCTGGGCCCTCACCCTCCTCCTGCTCTGGCAGCAGCGGCCACCAAGGGGTCACTTTACACATTCCCAGATCCTAATCAAATCACACCTGCCCCGCTTGGCTCATCTTTCTGAAGCCCCTTGGCCCAAGCAGCCTGACTGAGGAACCAGCCTGGAGACCTCTGCTCTGCATGGGAAACACCGTGCGTGCGTGTGAGAGCTGGCAACAATGGGCTTCTTTCTCAGGGGAAACCCGAGCCAGTGTTCTCATGGCCAGGCTGCCTAGCCAGGAGTGGAACCTGACCTGCACAGGCTGCTGTAGTCTTACTGGCTTTGAAAGTAGAACGGAGGCAGGGTCTCAGGGCGGGCAGCAGGCAATGCTGGGGATATGTCCTTGGGCACGGGCGTTCTGCTTTCTCCTGGGTCACACTGCCCTGCAGCCTCGGGATTCCAGTCAGAACCTTGGGGCCAGCACATGCTCCCAAGCATCAGGTGGCCTTGTTGCCACCCAGATGTGCTGCCAAGAACCCTGTAGAGTCATAGCTGGCTGCAAAACATCCAAGCTTGCAAAATTGACTTAACTTCCTAATTTCTACCATGGGCACCCACCTAGGTTGGGATGCTACTCGGCTTCAGTCGCTGTCTGGGAAATAAGGGGTCTAAGTCATCTGTGATGGGATTGAACCCGCAATCATCTCCTAAGGATATCCAGGCCAGACACACTGAGGATGGCATGGCCCCCAGGGTGTCAAGTGCGCGCCTCAAGCCAGAACACAGCTGTCCAGGGCCTTCGTAGGTTTAGTAGAAGCTCCAGCTGCCAGGACTCTGCCTGGGCCACTCCTCCCTCGGAGGCCAGAGCACAGCACTGCCTCCTCGTTATGTTTCTCCTTTCTCTGTAGTTAAGGGTTCTCCACAAATTCTGAACTTCAAAATCACCAAGAGGCCCATTTCAATGCAAGCAAAGAGTTTTATTGTAGTTGTTTAAGGAGCTAACCCCATTAGCTCAGGCCTTTCATCCAACTATTGCAGTGGATGGCAGGAGAAAAGACCCCAAATGTCGTGCCCAAATTCTGAACCCCCAAATCACCAAGAGGCCCATTTCGATGAAAAAGTATGCTAGTCATGAGAATGATGTGAGGTTTTGGTTGTTTGGTCTTGGGTGGGTTTTCTTTCATTGCTGCTGCTGTTTTCATCTCTTCCTCATGGTTAAGCAGATGTTACATGTAAGATACAGTTTGGTGACCAGCACCCTCTGGGGACATCCTGGGAGTTTTTTCTTATGGTAGGAGACAGATATCTCACACACTGAAAGCCTTGGAAGAAGACGACGATCCTCATTAGTGTGTGGTAGGCAGTAGGTCCTAGGACTCAGGGGCCTAAGGACCTGTTGTCCTTTGTCCCCAAGAGTGCTCATATTTTCTATTTTAATCCTAGAGAAAGAACATGCTGGAATAACACCTGCCAAGCAGCCGAAGAAAATCTCTCTGAACCCAGAATTCTGTATCCAGGCAGACTCTAGACTCCATACCAGGAACTTCAGTAACCCAGCCCTGAAAATCAGCCATTCTGCTGAGGACACGGCCTGAGAAGGCACTTGTCATCATGTTTAAAACAATAGTTACAATGAGTACATAGTCATCTCAAAACCCTGCTGGTTTCCTAAAATGGAATAAAGGGTGAGAAACACCTACAGATTAGCAAGCTTTAAGTCCGAGTTGTTGAACACAAAGTCTGGGTGACAGTTGGAGCAAGTCTGAGATGGAGCCCGGTGACACTATCTCCCACTCATCTGTGACACTCGACCTACTATGTTTGGAGTTTAATTCAAGACGTTTGACACACACAACTTTACAACATCCACTGCACTTCTAACCCTATAAGGCAGCCTTTTTCTGGGGAGACAGACATTAGCTAAAAACACTTTGTATCCAGATACCTTGTGTTCTCCCAATTGGTCATCACAAAAGGCACGGTCCGGGAAAGGACAAACCAGGGAGCTAGTCTACGGGGTGTGCCGGGCAGTAACTCCTCAGACAGTGAGCAAAGAGCGCAAACAAAGACAGGTTCAGACACATAAAGCCTCCAGAGTGTTCTGCTCCGGCGCTGCTGGAATACACAGCCACCTGCATGCGAATTTTTGCTGATGCACTTTACACACTAGAAAATCTTTCACTTTAAATGCTCCATTCAAGGTCAGGACCTTCAGGAGACAGTGCAGATGTCCCGCTTGTGACCAGCAGGGCGAAACACCAGCCACTGCCGCACACAGTCTGCACCACAAACTGGAGGCCTCTTCCTCTACGCTGGTCAAATGGCAGCCTATGGTATCAGGGCAAAAAGTCAAGAACGGGAAAAGCAGTGTTGGCTGGTCCTGAAGACCCCTCCCAATCCTGGTGCCCAGTGATGCCTGCTGCCACCACCATCCTGCCTGAGGGTCTGTTGGTTTCCTGTGGAATGCCTTGTCCTGAAGGCTGGTGTTAAAAACACTCCCTCCCCAAGCCAACTTCAAGGATGAGGGATGAGGTCCCAGAACTAACTTGGACCCCTGATGTCTGGGCCTGTTTTCTCAGTGCCTTTAGGGTGTGGTCAGGGCTCAACCCATGGGGGACATCCAGAAAATGATAAAGGGAAGGGAGAGAGAGGGGGAAAAGGACAAAGAGGGAAAGAGAGGAGCATCCCGGGTACCAGACTTGGGTGGGTAGGCTCAGAAAACACAAACACACTCAGTAACACTACAGAGCCGTGCTGCCCTTCCAGGCACCATTAACAATGAAGGGGTGTTTGGCTGCATGGATATATGTTTGCGCATGTATGCATGTAAAACCGACCTTAGTTTAGCAAGGGGGTGTTGACCTCCTGTGTGACAATATTTGGAGTCCTGCGTATATCAGAATAGACCTAATCCATTCACTTTCCCCCATCAGTGTCCATGGCATGACAGATGGATTGGAGTCTGTCTCCGTGTGTATTGACAGAGCTGACTATCATGGATCTTCTTGTTTTGAGCAGTCACCCCTTGCTGTCAACTCTAGAGGTTGGGATTTTATGACAAGCTGTGTCTGTGTACCATGGACAAGCCACACACATTGGATAAATAAGCAGAACCTGCAGACCCATGGGCTGATACATGACTAACTTGGACAGATGTCAGCCTGCTGTCTCTGAGCTGCGCAGCACGGGCTTCCACGAGCACCTGCCCACTCTTTCTGATTCTGCCAGCCCAGACATGGAGAACTGCAGCTCCCAGTGATCTCATTAGCGTTCTCCTGGTCTCCAGCAGGCTGAGTGTCTTTCTGGATCTGGTCCTCCTGCGTTGTCAGTGCAGTAAGATGAGTGGGACCATTTTTTATGATGTAATACAGGTGGGAGTCAGGCTATGTGCACCAGTGGCATTGTGACTGGCAGCAGTGGATGAAGGAAGTCTGTCTTTGCTCCAGGGCTGAGGCAGTGCTGTGGGACATGGGGAAATCAATGCTGTCTTGACCACAGAGAAGAGGGAGGGAAAAGGGTGAGTTGCCCTGGATTGTTGGAAATTGCCAAGATGCCCCTAAGTCCAGAACCTTGCACCGCACAGGGCTGTCAGAGTACTGCGTGTGACTCTGGCCGCCGCTCCTGTCCTTCTCCTCCTGTCCTCCTGTACTGTTTTTGTCTTCTCCGCAGTGACAGGAAGAAGGCAATGTATTCTGGATATGGCTGATCTTTTGTGTTTAATCTGTCATGAATGTTTCCTCGCCCACTGGCACTTGTCTTTTCACTTGAAATCCTCACGGAAGATATTTTTCAGCCCCCAAAAGTCATTAATATTCATGAGCAATAAATGTCTGTCAATATTTCCCTTAGAGCATCTGGGCTTAGGGCCCGAAGCTGCAGGACATCTTTCCAAGGTTACAGAATGCCCTGTGTGGGAGTCACTATGATCCAAGAGCCCCATTCTCATGCAAGGTTCAGGGCTCAGTGGTGGCTTGGCAAACTCAGATCATTCAGGGAGTTCTCAGCACATCTGCCTTTACCGTTTTTTGCCTGTGCATTTCTTTGTGGCCAGATGGGCACAATCTCCTCTGTGTCCCTTAGTTCTGCCTCAATTCTGCAACAAAGATGGACCTGGGTTCCTTTCATTCATTCTGTACTCCTGGGTCATGATGGTATCAGCATCCAGCTCCAAGGGGTCGCTCGGTGCCTAGCCCAATCCCCACTGTAGTCTCTATGTCCCAAAACTGTGTTCTATCAGGTCAGTCACGTGGTGTATCAAGGCCACCGTTGGTGTAGGCTAGGCTCTGAACCCAAGGATGGGAGTGACTGGGCAGATGAACAGACGTCTTTGGGGCTCCTGGGCCAGTTTGAAGCAGCAGCAGCAGAGGGTGTGATGGGGTGATCATCTGGGCAGGGAATCCCTCTGGTTCTGGATGGGAACTGTTTTTCCCTTCTCTGGGCACTTGGTGAGGAAGCTGAGCAGGTCAAATCTCAGCCCTTAGCTTGGGATTCCTCCAGAGCTGCAAAAACTCTCCAAGAGAGGGTTTTATTCCTCCTTTGGTACCAAAGCTCGTGGGACCTAGGATGCTGGCTAGGGAGCCACAGTTGGGTCACCAGCTTGTACTGAGGTATCATAGAGGCAGGACCCAGGGCAGCCCTTTGCCTCATGTCCTCCATCCATGGAGGGTGTGAGGACAGGGTGGGGGCACAGAGCTGGGGTGCCAGCACACCCTAAGCCCTGGTGTCCCAATGTGAGACCCAGCAGCTACTCAGGGCCACACCTCCCAGTGTTCCATGCGGTAGTCAGGAATGTAGGCAGCCAATACCATGCGAAAGGCTTTGGACTGTGGCCACTGTATTACTTCACCTCAGGCCCAAGCCTGATCTGTGAACTGAGAGTAGCCCCTCGTCAGCTCAGGGAGAATCATGCCCTCTAAGTTCACCAGGTCCCTCTATGTCCTCCAGACCCTGACCACATCTTTAGGAAGGTTCCCCACAGTCCATGTAGGCAGGTGAACCTATTTCTACCTGAGAGCTTTCGGGAGGACCCTCTTACCCCACACCGACCCTGAAGCAGCTACTTGCATGGCCTGCCCCTGGACTGGCCCTCAGAGTCGCTGCTGATGTCTGCCACCAAACCACTTACAGAATGAGAACGAGCTGAAATGGAAGAGAAACGGGGCTGGAAAGTCATAGCTGAGATGATGCATCATTTAATTAAGAAGTTAGCTAAATTATACAGCTTTACTCATCCCAAAGAATCCTGGTATGTTCTTCGTAAGGAAGCCACAGAGGGGAAGGACAGACACACTAGAGTCTAGATTTCTGGATTCTAGATTTCTAATGGAATTACCGACCCGCTTTTGCCAACTCAGGCTCAATTTAAACGTCTAGTTGAGTAGACAGAAGTCCATAGGATTATTGGATTCTGTGGCTGGTTGGTTATTAAGAAGAAAGTAAGGTCTGGTCGGCTGGCTCAGGAGCTGCAGGCTGGAGCTTGTATATTGACTCCAGCTAGGTCTTAAGGGTTCCTTTGCTACCCAGACCTAGGGACCCATCAGTCATTAAGAGTGGGCCACGTGTCTTGTCGCAGCCTCCCCAGGTAGCTTGTCTCTGGCCTGGGTTAAGGCAGCCGAGCAGGCTCTGAGTACACCGATGAGCAGAGTGTCCCCTGGGAGGTGACACATGCTGGATGAAGGCAGAGGGAGGTGCGGTGGTGGTGAGAGACTGGGACTGTCTTGGAGCTCAGGGTTGTTTGAGGTGTGAGAATGTCACATGGGGTGGGGGAGGGTGACTGGCACCGCCTGAGGGCATGTCTTCCCTTTGACTTGGCGTCCCCAAGCAGCAGATGCAGACTGTTCCAAGATTCTGGCTCCTGACCTGCCTGGAGATGCCATCTGTGATCAAAACCTAGGTGAGACAGCCTGACCCATGGAGGGGCAGTCAGCAGTGGACTTTTCCTCAGTTTCCCAGGTGACCCCAAAGTTTCACCTGGGCTGAGTAACACTGTTCTAAGATAAGCTGAGCCGGGGGTGGGGGGGCGGTGCTCAGGATCCAGGGTGACAGGCAGAGTGGCTGGTGGGAGCACGTGGCCCCCTGAATGCTCTGGTGGAAGAGAAAGGCTTTCCTAAGCGACACTCTACTACGGGCTCTGTGCATCCTCATGTCAATCTTCAAAGGCCTTGTTGAGCTAGGAGGGCCCATCTGACCATCTGTTCCCTGTAGCAGAGTGTCTCAGGGTGCTGGTATTCTTCAGGTAGGTACCATGTGTCTGTGTGAGCACTGGCTCTTTAGAGACACCTTAATGTCCTTGTCACAGACTATTACTGGACTATTCAGTGGGTTTCCTACCAGACTGGTTTATAGGACACAATGAAGCCTTTCTGTCCATTGTTGCAATTTTCTGGCTTTGAGCGTGTCTCAAAGCTCGAGGGGGCATGGACCCCGGAATCTGTTCAAGGACACCTAGCCAGAACGTTCCCTATTGTGAATCTAAAGTACTTTTGCTTGGATTAGAACTTCCCTTCCAATGGCAAGCCACAGCAGGCTTTCCATCACTGCACGGCCGCCAAGCCCAAATCATATTTCATTGGTTTTCAATAATGGTGTTGTCATCTTGCCAATTCACTCCCGTAATTGGACCAGCAGGAAGCCTGCAGAGAAGGCTCCTCCGTGCTTGCCTGGAGGCACAGGGGACCTGTGACAGGCAGGGCTGTAGCCAGGCATGCTGGAGGTCCCATCCACTCGACAGCACAGGAGGCAGTGCCCACACAAGCCGGGAACCCCGTTTCCCTCTACTGACACAGACCCAGGGTAGGTCTTTGCTACCGATGTTGCCTGCATTTCGTGTGTTCGGGAGCTTAAGTCAAACTATTTAGTTATTTCCTTCCTCCCTTCGTTAGGAGCTAGGCACTGACCAGAGCATGAGGAAGTGGTTCTCGGCATTTGTCCCTCTGCTGAGCTTGCTGTCTGGATGTTTGCATTATATGCTAGGAGTGGTGTTAATCTAGGCCAGAGACAAACGCTACGGTTACAAGAAAAGTGTCTCAGATACAGAGGAGACAGACTGAGTTCTCCCACGTCTTATGACTGCCATGGGAGGAAACCCTCAAGTGTCCTGCACCCCGGCAGAGGTCACAGACATTTCCAGTTTCCTAGAGGCTTCCTCACGCTCCTCAGGAAGGTTCTCCTAGCCCAGCTTCCATCACCAAAGCCAGTCTTGCCTATTCACACATTGTACAAATGGAATAGTGTGAACCATTCCATTTAGCGCGAGGCTTCACTGAATGGCAGGGTGTTGTGGGTTCTAGCTTGCTGTGGTTTGAATTCGGAATGTCTCCACAGGCTCATAGTTTGCACATCCCCATCCTATGATGTTATTTGGAAGTCTGGGAAGTCTTTAGAATGCAAGGTCTGGCTGCCAGAAATAGGTACATGGGAGCAGGCCTTTGAAGATCAGACTCACTTCTGGTTCTGGCCTGTTCTTTCTGCTCTCTGATGGATGATTGTGGTGTGAGCAAGCTCACCGCACACTCCTTCTGCTAGGGCCCTCCATGCCTTTCTTATTGCTACCACAGGCTGAGCCTTCTGAGCCACGTGAGGACGGATAAAGACATGGCTGTCAATGTGTCCTTGTCCTGTTTTCCGTTGCTGTGATAAAATACTCCCACCAAAGCAACTTAAGAGGAGGAAGAGTTTATTTGTTTTGTTTTTCCCATAAATCCTTGTTGTAGTCCATCTTTCCTGGGAAGTCAAGGCTGGTACATGGGGTGTCAAGTGCAGAGAACAATGATCACTCACTGTCTCCTTTTCAGTTAAAGTCCAGCTCATGAAATCGTGCCACCCACATTCAAGGTGGATGGACTTTCCAGCTCCATCTAATTAAGACGATCTCATGCAAACATGTCTACAGGCTACTCCAATCCAGACAACTTCTCAATGAGATTCCTTTCCAAAGTGATTCTCAACCATGTCTGTGGACAGTTAAAACCATTGTACTTTAACCTCAGCACTCGAGAGGCAGGTCTCTGTGAAGGTGAAGCCAGCCTGGTCTCCATAGTGAATGCCAAGCCACCCAGGGCTACATAGTGAAATCCTGTCTCGAAAAAGAACAAATACATAAATAAAAAACCCTAACCATCACACCACAAGATGCCATGAGGGCCTTTGCAGGTCTGGACATGGAGACCTCTGTGATAGATTAGAGCACCAGGGGAAACATACTGTTAGATTTTCTGGAAACTTCTAGAAACCTGCTACCCACCCATCTCACCGTGTTTCGATTTCTCCACCAGTCCAGGCTTGACCCAATTCCTCAGCCATATCACTGCTGGTGGAGTTTGGTAATCAATCCCAGGCGAGTGGTCGGTCATGGCACCTGGGGCTAACCCACAGACTTAACCTCTGCTGGGCTACACAGCATGGATGGAGCCTATAACTCCTCTGTTTCTTTGCATTCTGGGATGTCATATACATTTGACAACAGCCTACATTGGTACCTGGAGACCAAGCCTCTAGAGACTGGGTAACTTCAATGAGGCCAACATCCTAGATCTCTTAAGGCCCTGGCTATGTGTCCAATAGCAAGTAATTTGGCCTCTCTGGACCAACCGCTTCATCGATGCAAAACAGGTGACAATTATATCACCCTTGATGAGGTCCTACCCAGGAAACTCAGCCCGCATACCTGTGGCAGGTAACCTCTTTCTGCACCCAGTCTTTGAGGGAACCATTGCCTTAGACTTTGTTCATGCCAGCCTGTAGTCCATATGTCTCACGACAGTGGTTTTTCAAGCTGCGCCTTGCCCGGAGACTCCATTTTCAAAGACTCCATTTTAAATGCAAACACAAAGGCAGAATGACTCTGCATCACGGGAAACCCTTGAAAACACAATCTATTCTGGACCATCCATGAGGCACATGCCGGCATCTCCAAGGTAGGAAGGGTACCACCTAGAAATTTACTAAATACACCGAAGTCAATTGGGACCACAGGAAGACAGCCATAATGAAATCAAATCAGGATGACCAGGCCTGAGAAATATCGAACACACCAGACTGAGGAAAGGAAGCGACATTATCCAGACCTCAAAAAGAGAAGACTACCTTGTGATGTTCATGGCCCCACAGACCCTCCATCTGGTCACCTGTTGCGTGCGTCTAGGCAATGACGCAGAGGACTCATGGCTGTCCCAGGGCCTTAGCTCAGCTTTTTCTCTGCTGTTGACATGGCTTGCTAAAGTTGCTGTCTGTCTGTCCGTCCGTCCATCCATCTGTCCATTCATCTGTCTGCATATTCATCTGTTTGTCTGTCTTGACCTGCCATCTGTTCATCCACACATTTGTTTGTTGGAGACGGTCCCATGCTTTGCCTCTATGGTCTCTGTGGTCCCAGGACATTTGTAAATGTGAATGATGGATTCTTTGGTTCAGAGGTCTGGGTGGTGTGGGGCTGGGGGTAGCTAGCTGTCCATTCAGAAACATCTGACATAGCTCTTTGGGATGACGCAGGCATGGAGCCTGTAGGCGTGTCTGTGGAGGTGCTCAGGATCGTGCCAGGCTGTTGCTCAGGTGGGGAAATGCCAAGACACTGTGTTGTATATGCCCAAAGGTATGCCAGAACACCTCAGAGTGTTGCAGGCATGGGTTGCACACAGGCACAGCCAGGGACAGTCCAGGCCCTTTGAGCGGGTGTTGCTAGGCACAGCAACTCTTCTTCAGGGTCACCAAGTCCCAGAGCCTGGCTGTCCTATGGAGTTGTAGTCATGGTTAGCGTTCAAGGACATGTCTTCAATCCCCAAGCTCATCCATCAGTTCCTGTCCTTGTCAACATCACAGTTACTCAGTTTTTCCTGGTTTGGTTTTGTCTCTGTGATCTGCACGGGGCCTGGGTTTGACTGCATGTAATAGAGAGAAAAATGTTGACTTATACACGGGAGGGTATGCTTATCTTCTGCCTAAGAAATAAGACAAAATTTAAGTATTTTAAATATATAATACATAAGATCTAACAATAAATTGTTAATGTGCTATTTAAGTATACTTAGATACACACATGTATATAAGACAAACTAACGTTGACTGAGGATCTCACCCTGTCTGTCTTATTGCTTGTGTCCACCAGACTTGTCTTTGTCACTGTGGTAGTTTGAATGTAACTGGCCCCTATAATTTCATGGGGAGTGACACTATTATGTGTGGCTTTGTTGAAGTGGGTATCACCTTGTTGGAGGAAGTGTGTCACTGTGGGGGTGGGCTTTGAGGTTTCCTATGCTCAGGATACCATGCAGTGTCTCAGTCAACTCTCTGTTGCCTACTCAGTGTTGGCCCTCAGTAATTTCTCTAGCGCCATGTCTGCCTGCACGTTACCATACTCCCCGCCATGATGATAACGGACTGAACCTCTGAACTGTAAGCAAGCCACCCCAATTAAATGTTTACTTTATAAGAGTTGCTGTGGGGGCTTAAGAGATGGCTCAGAGGTTAAGAGCACTGGCTGCTCTTCCAGAGGTCCTGAGTTCAATTCCCAGCAACCACATGGTGGTTCACAACCATCGGCAATGAGACCTGGTACCCTCTTCTGGTATGTAGGCACACTTGCAGGCAGAACACTATATATAATAAATAAATAAATCTTTTGTTTGTTTGTTTGTTTTTGAGACAGGGTTTCTCTGTGACTTTGGAGGCTGTCCTGGAACTAGCTCTTGTAGACCAGGCTGGTCTCGAACTCATAGAGGCTTGCCTCTGCCTCCTGAGTGCTGGGATTAAAGGCTTGTGCCATCACCGCCCGGCTGAATAAATAATTTTTTTAAATAAAGAGTTGCTGTGGTCATGGTGTCTCTCCACAGCAATAAACATCCTAATTGAAACAGTCACTGTGACAAAATATTTGAAACAATATCAGGAAGCAAGATGTGTTTTGGTTCCTGGTTTCATTCAATCGGAGGAGGACATCTCACCTCACTGCAGAAGCGAGTAGGGAGCATGTGCATCCTTCCAAACCCTGCCTCCCCCCCCCCCACCCCGTCTCCCACTTCCTCTAGCCAAGGCCCGCCTCCTACACTTTCTAAACCTCCTCAGCTAGTATACCATCTGGGAGCCAAGCATTCAGCACACAAGTCTGTAGGAGACACTTCATTTTCAAACTATAACATTCTGCCTCTGGCTGCCAAGGTCATGGCCATCTCATAAGGTAAAATGCACTTAGTTTATCTCCAAGAGTCTCAGGTTTTAAAAAAAATCCTAGCAAGTCCAAAATTTCTTTTAAGACTCAAAGCAAACTTTGAGCTGTGTGCGCCTGTAGAAGTCAAAACATGGTGGGTAAACCCCAGATTGAGTACATAGAGTAAACTTTCCATTCCAAAACCAGGAGTGGAGTGGGGCATAAAATCCAGGGCTGTCATGATGCGGGCTGAAACCCAGAAGGAGAGACGTAAATGCGACCTGAGTCATACCCCGTATGTCAGCTCCAAGGGCTGCAGTTGCCTCACAGCTGTGGCTCTGCCAGTTGCGGCCTGTGTGGACTCACTCTCTCTTTGGCTAAATCTGCTCATAGCCCTCAACGTTCCTTCACATTTCACATTCCTAGCATCTCTGGGGTCCACATGGGGTCTCTCCCGAGACTTTGGGCTGCACACATCATCAGGAGATGCTGCAGGTCTTCAGACCCTGCTACAGATCACTCGGCTTCTCGGGTCTTCTTCTGAAGTCTGGGTGGATGCTTCTGTGACCTCACAGCTTTCGAATTCTGCATGCCTGAACAACCAGCATCCTGTGGATGAAACCAAGGCCTGTTGACAGCTTGCGTGGTGGTTGGGGGAGCCTGTATGAGTGGCAATTGGAGAGCATTGCCTGAGTGACGGCTGGGGGGCACCGTCTTGAGTGGCGGTTGGGGAGCATTGTCTGAGTGATAATTGGAGAGCATTGCCTGAGTGACGGCTGGGGGGCACCGTCTGAGTGGCTGTTGGGGAGCATTGTCCACAACTGCAATGACTTCTGAGGACCTAGATGGCTGAAGGCAGGGAAATATTTCTCTAGGTGTCCCAGAGTCAGCAGGTTCCCTGAAGCTCTCTTCAAAGTCTTTCCAATGAGCTAAAAAACCTGTAGACCCTTGAACCTGAGCTGGGTGGAGTCTGGCCAACCCCTGAGATGGTCAGGACATTTTCCCATTGTCCTAATGCAGAAGTACTTGGCTTATTTTAAGGTACAAATCTCTCGCAGCATCATCTTCCTTGACCTTGATTTTAAATGTATTAATTTTCTGTCCAAAATGGATGGTTTTCCAATCTTTTTGTTCCTTTAAAATAAGATTTGTTGTTTTTTTAAGTATGTGTGTGCATGCGCCTGTGCATGTATGCATATGGGTGTGTGTATTTGAGTGCAGGCACCATGGAAACCAGAAGACAGTTTGCATACCTTGGAGCTGGATTTTCGGGTGGTAGGCATGGGTGCTGTGAACCAAACTCAGGTCCTCTGGAAGAGCAGTTCATGTTCTTAACTACGACGCCACCACTCCAGGCTCCTCTCTCTGTTCTTTTCTTCCCTCTCAATCCTCTCTATTAATGTGACTGTAAGCAGCCCCCGAAGCCCACCCATGATGGCTCACCCCTGCAATCCCAGCCCTCTGGACAACTGAGGCAGGAGTTCAAGGCTAGCCTAGACTCCACAGCAAAGCCTCATCTCAAGCCTTCTACCTGTAAAAGTCTATATTTCTGCCAGCTGTGTCTCAGGGCTTGGACAAGATGGAGACAGATTCCCTTCCAGAAACAGCATGTGCAGCCGAGTCCCTAGTCCCACCTGAGATGCAAGCACAGCCTACATTCCCCTTGGCATTCTGATCTTCCAGGCTCCAACAGAATCACCCACAGACATTGCCGACAGCATCCTAAGTGTTCGCCAGCCTGCTTCTCCAAATGTTTCCACATTCCTCCCCCAAAGCCAGTTCCAAAGGCTTAAGAACCACATGGTCAGGTTTAATCACAGGAACAAACCACTTCTGGCACAAAATTCTGTGTTGGAATCTTCATTGCTTTGGAAAATATCAGAAAGAAATAAGGGAGGAAAGATCTATTCTGGTTCAGGGTTTCAGAGAGTTCCATCTGTTATGGTGGGAAGGGTAAAGGACAATACAGCCCAAGTGAGGCAGCCAGGATGACAGGAATTAGGGGACAGGTATTGTCTTCCAAAGCATACTGGAGTGACTCACTCCTCTGGCTAGGCTCTACCTCCTAGAAGTGTTTCCAGAACCTTCTAAAATAGTTGGGACCAAGCATTCAACATATGAGCCTGTAGGACACATTTCATACTCAAACACCACACTATTCTACTTCATTCAGAAGTGACATTTACCCTCTTTGCCACCATGTGGTTGCTACACCTCCAGACATCACCTCTTCTTTCCAGGAAGGAAGAAATATGGAGAGCAAGGAGACTGAGTGAGCCACTCCTTGTCAGGAAAATAACAAATGTCCTCGAAGGCCTCATGCAAAAGGTCACTGCTCAGGTTGTAATTGCAGGAGGTTGTGCAGGGAGCATCCCACACTAGAGGGTGTGAGGATTGGAGGAGAGAGTGAGAGAGGACAGCGAGCTCACAGGATGTCCTTCCCTCACAGGGTCTGTGTGTGACAACAGTCCTGTGTCCTCCCTC